>NC_140277.1:20628238-20663238 GCF_964030765.1 Micromesistius poutassou
TGTGTTTGAGGAATCATTTCCGGAAGGCGTGTGTGAGTAAAGGCTAGAGTACACAACTCCGACTCCGTAATCCGACTCCGTAACCATGGAGACCCCTCATGCTTTCAAAGTTCTCCATCGGGATGTCGGATACGCAATGCAATTCGCCGCCCGATCTATCTTATATGCTGACTACTAACCATGTGAATAGTGTTGTAAATAAACTTCCAAAGCTTTTCAAATCTTATTTGGTGTTTTTTAACGCTTTTTTGGCCAAGTATGCTCACACATACAAGGAATTTGGTCTCTGCATTTATCCCATCCGTGAATTAGTGAAACACACACAGAGCACACAGTGAACACACACACAGTGAACACACACAGTGAACACACACACAGTGAACACACACAGTGAACACACACACACACACACACACACACAGTGAACACACACACAGTGAGCACACAGTGAACACACACACACACTTTGAAATGTAGAGGGGTAATTTACCCATTAGTGCTTTAGCAATAACAATCAGTCTGTGGGATTTCCTTCTGAGGGAGAGGGAGGACCACTGTACAGTTTCATACAGAGTGCAGTGGTGAGTCCTAGCTGATGCACCTGTAATGAAACGCAAGGCTGAGTGGTACAGTACATCTCGGTTTTTTTTTATAAAGATGAAGTAGAGTGCATATAAATTAGGTCACCATAATTAATCCAACACTGAAGAAAGTCTGCACAAAAAAAACGTTCCTTTCCTTCAGCAAGGAAATGGTTACCTTGCTGAATAAGGAAAGTAAAGTTTTCTTGAGACGCTCTCAATATGGACCCCAAGAGACCGTTTATTGTCCAACCAAATATCTAAGTATTTGTAGGATGATACTCCCTCTATTGTACTCTCCCTGTGTTGATATAGTGAAGTTATATTTGTACTTGACTAAAGGCGGACTGTAAATATGTAATTGCTTCTTTCACTGATGTAGCAGAGGTGTACAAAATGGTATTGTCTGCATAAAGATGAACTTTTCTTCAGATCCCTACCTAAATTATTTATATAAATGGAAAATAAAATGTGCCCAAAACGGACCCTTGTGGGACACCCATTTTTTGGGTGTTTTAAGGATGAGGTACAATTATCTAATGCCACACACTGAGGTAATTAGAAAACCACAGTGCTACTAAAGCACAGTGGTTTTCAATCTTAGCACAGTGCTACTAAAGCCTATGCTTTGCAATCTTTGCAGAGTAAGATGATTGTCCACTGTGTCAAATGCTTTAGATATGATGTCATTTTATAACAGCCGATGGTGGGCGGTAGCATCCTACCACGGTCAGGGAAGCGCCATTGGGGAGATTTACTTTGATGGCACACAGTTCGAAGAACTTTGGCTTTGTTATTGTTTCGACGGAACAGTCCAACAATGCCTTGGCATATATGGCTACTCCCCCTCCTTTATTCACGCGATCTGTCCTAAAAAGATTATACCCTTCGATGTGAATCATATTGTTCATAATTGATGGTTTGAGCCATGTCTCAGACAGGACAAATATGTCACTTTCTGTCATTTTAGCCCATAGACTAACAGCGTTGATTTTATTAATCAGGCTGCACACGTTAACATGGATAAAACGCAAACCACCTCTATTTTTTAAATTGTCAGGGTTCAAAAGCTCAATCAGTTCTGGGCCTGGGTTGGGATGGATGTTACCTGATAAAATCCATCCATGCTACCTTTGCCAGCATCAGAAAGCAGCATAGTTCCAGAATTAAAGAGAGTAATCTGAGAAGAAGATGAAAGAATGATCCATCACCAGATCCCAGAACGTCCACAAAAACCGGTAATCTCATGTTGTTACTACAGCCAGACCTGCGTGTTTGAGTAGGCTGAGGCTTATGTTGCTGTTTACTGTTTACCATCTCCAAGTTGTTAACAGTTTTCTGAGTTTTGTGACCCAGGATGAAAAATATTCCAAAATCAGGTAGCCTAGCCCATTAAACTTATCATTGTCATAAAAAAACACAGACACAGGTAAACGCAGACAAACGTGAAAACACCTATGCCGCCATCTACGATTCAACAACGAATAATACTGATAACCCTCCGCTGAGGTTGTGGCAGTCTTGAATACAAGATCTCTCCTCCCTCTCTACTCCTTGAGGCAACAAGCAGGAAGCAGGTCTCTTCAAAATGAATGGAAACAAGGTCAAAGTCTGCCTGACCTCAAAACATTGCAGCTGTTCCATGGGGTGCAAGGGTTAAAGGTCAAGCCTTTAAGAGAGGTCAAGGACGATGGGTGATGGGCGATGAGTGGTTCAGAAAGTTGAAGCAGGAGTTGTCAAGAACAGATCTAAAAATACTTTCTCTCTTTCTGTTTCAGGGGTAGTCTTGCTTCTGTGTCCAAAGGCTGATTCTTGTTTATTAATGTGGGAGCTTTAAAGACCCAAAGCAGGGAGTTTCTGTGTCTTCTATGTAGTTGAATGGAGTTTGAAATGTTCTAATTTACGTATTCCCGTGTGAGTCAGAATCAAGTAACTAGGTGACAGGAAGTAAACTCATGGGCAGTGATCCGTTTTGTTAGCAATCGTCAGCTCCTCGTTTTAAATGCTGTTCTCAAATTGTTCTGGTAGATAAAGCAAGGTCTGTAGGTATTGTTAATCTGGCAACATATATCTAAATCAGGTTATTTAGTGTCTGTACAACTGTCAAAGCATATATTTTACAGTTGCTAAAATGCCATTTGGCTATACCTCTGTATCGCTATGTTGTCCACCTAATGACGTAACATGCTCTATGTTGATAGTTTAGGACTGTTTCATCATTCTTGCACCGTGTCGGAATTTTGCTTAGTTTCACAAGATTCACAGTTCACACAAAATCCACACATTTTCACTTTTTCTACTTTTTGAGAGTGTTAAACTGGTTCTATAGCTAGTGTCATCAGCTAGCAAGGCCTATACAGTAGCCTACTCACTAGATGGAATGTCTATAGAAACACATATGATATTGTAATGTAGGTCCTATGAGTCCAACAGGCTATAACGCTAGGTCGGGTGGTGTCAAATTCAAACTTACTGAGGGCCATGCTGATGGTTGTGAATAAAATCAAGGGCCATTAATTCCAATGATTACTATTTTATTGAAGAAATATAAGTGTGTGAGTAACTATTAAATTAAAACCAATTAAAAAAACAAAACCCTTCAAATATTATAGTTTTTCCATGTTTGTGGGTAACTTAGGCAAAATAGTATTTATCAAGTGCTGAACAATGTTTTTGTATACAATTCTAATTTAGTATTTAAACAAAACACATTTGGATCACAGTACTATTGTCTTACACAAAACAAACAAAAAACAAAACACAAATAAGGTCATGGTTTTCAGCTAAACTGTTTGATGCACTGTTTGTTTCAATGCAACAAGTCGTATCTGAAATTGCATTATTTACTTTGGAAACTTGAAACGCCACAACAAAAGGGCCTATCATGCCAAACGTAAGAAAAACTCTTTCTAGACTCTACACCTTTTCTTACGGATGATCTCGGCTGTTCTAGGCCTAATGTACTTTGCTACGGCCACTTGCATTACCGAGACCAGAGCTGGTCTGTAAGGCAGGCACTGTGTTGTGTTCAGTTTCATTAAGGAGAACATCTGTTTTCAGGAGTAGGTGCTTCCAAGCATAGACATGTGTTCAGCGTGAAGGCCAAGCTGTGGCATCGATTAGGGGAGTAGCCCCAACCGACTGGTACTGGCTCTTGAGAGCAGCGCTACATTGCAATTCAATGAGTCCCAACTGCTCGATGCAGTGTCAACATCAATGGAAAATGGATTTGCGAACAGATCTGGATAGAATTTCTGTAATTTCTGAATTTCTGAAAATCAGCAAACCTCCTGCTGAATTTTGCTTTTAGCGAGTTCAGTTTCAGTTTGTCAGCATACTCTGGTGGGGAATAGGATGGTGACTGTCACTGACTGGCAAGTAGGAAAGGGAGACAAGTTTTCTTTGTGCATCTGGCCCTCCTATAGACGAAGTTTCAATTGAGATGCCTTTACTGAGGCTCACATTTCAGTGATCAGCTGCTTTCCACCCTTGAGTTTTACATTAAGGGAATCAAGGTGCTCTGTTACGTCTCACCTAAACACCAAGTCGCTCAGACACTTTTCATCCTCTGGGATGACCTTTAGTTTGATTTCCATGAAACAAGTGATCTCAACTCATAATTTCATAAAATCTCATAAAATCTTCGGACACCACACATATGCACACCTATCCTAACACTTTCCCCGAACCCACCGAGCTGTATGGTAGAGTTTTCCTCCTCTAAAAGTGCTTTGAATTGCCAGTGATTCAAGCCCCGTGAACAAATAAAGTTAACCGTTTTGGTTACAACTGTCATTACATGTCCCATGCCCAACATTAGTGGTGGATTTCATTATTTGTTTGAATGAGTTTGCGTTGGTCAGTTCGCCAAGAAGAGTTGTTTGTTCGTTCGCATTTCCGGTAGCAGTGAATCATGATTCTCAGTCACTGACATCAACACAACATTAACTAAGTTCCTTTTAGCTGAGGAGCGCTACATGTTCGGAATCGGGATGTTGTTGCCCGGCTGGCTCTTGTGATTTCTCAGTCCTCGAGTCTTCACCGCTAAACACAGTCAGTGAACGAACGGCGACTCACGAGTCAGCGACTAGTGGGTGGAGCTGGGAGTCGAGTCTCGGCGAACGAACAATACGAACAAGAGGAACTGAAACTGGGAATCGGTTCGTTCATGTTAAAGAGTTGTTCGTTCAAACTGATTCGTTCACAAACGAGCCATCACTAACCAACACCTTCCCACAGAGTGCTTCCTCCGGCATTAGCTTTTAGCTGGATCTCTAAGTTGGAGACCAGCTCAACCACCCGACTACCACGGCATTTCGGGAGAGGCTGATATTCCCAAATGACCTCCATACCTAGCTCCCTCTGTGAATGGCTGGCCTGCTTTTGCTATTCTCTTCTCTTTTCACAGCTCCCTCACCCTGGCTGTCGATGGGAGTATGTGTTTACATGTTGTTCTGTTGTTCGAGTTTGCGTTTTCATTCTTTTACTTTTTGCAGCCGCTTTTCGGTGTCCATGTTTCCATAATGCTCATAGTTTGTTAAGAAATTCCTCAGAAGGTTATATTCTTTGAAAACTGCCAATTAATCTTGACGTAAGAGAATCATTGGCTTTTGTTTGAATTCACAGAATAAATATTCTGTTTCCCATCTTTCTTGAAATTGTCAATATTCATTGTCTACCTTTCCTTATTCGGGCACTTCTTATGCTAGCTACCTTTGGAAAGGAAGATAGCATTTACATTCTTTGTATTGTAGTTTATGTAGCCTATTTGGCCTTTATTAATGCTCCGAAAAAAGTTGGAGAGTGGAGCGCGGCAGTGCCTCTTGTGTTTCAGTGTTCAGTGTATTGGAACAGACGTGAATTTAAAGACAACCACCGGGGCCACCTTCACTTGATCAGTGCACGTATTGGCCTGATTAAAAGTCATGGAGGGCCGTGTTTGGCTCGCGGGGCTTGCTATTGACATGAGTGCACTAGTTGATCGAACTGTAAACAACCACACTTGTGTCTGTTAACGGCTTGCCATTGTTCTGACTGCGTTGGAAAGTAGCTGCCCAACCCTACCAATAAGTAAGAGATGTGGCCCCCACCCAGGGATGCATAGTTATGGGAAGGGGAGGGGGAGGGAGGCTGACATATAGAGGAGCTCAGGTCTCTGTGGTCAGGGTGTTGAGTCATGGGCGCTCATGTCTTTTTAATGGAAGCTTCACTAGTTTATTGATCCAAAGCCCAGCTGGGATCAATGGGCAGAGGTTATGTTATGACAAGAATGCATTCTAATAAGACAACATAGCACTCTGTAGGCCTAAAGCACTGATTACACAGTCATAAAAAATAAGCCTCTCTCAGCAAAGACAAAACAAATATGAAAAATATTTGTATGGTTAATTTTAGTTTGTTGATAGTGAATGAATTCTTTATTGCTGGGCCCTATTTAGGGTTCCCACCTTTGACTGATCCTGGAAACAGACCAATAAAGTCTTGGTAAGCCCATAGTTTTGGTGACCTAATGGCTGATCCGTGCTTGCTTGTATTGCTTGTTTAACTAATACATTTGTGGGACAAAGAACTATTGCATTTTCAGACACGACGTCAACCATGTGTGGTCGTGTTTCCTGCAGTCGGAGCCTGACAACCTGTTCCACTCGGTGTCAGCTCCAGTGTCTTCCTCTCCTTCACAACAGCCACCTGTTACTATTAACTCAGTGTCTCCCTTGCTTCTCTAAAAATTATAATGTTCACTTACCAGTGTACAATCAAAGAAGCAAGGAGCACCTGTTTTTCTGAACTGATCACTAAACAGGGTCATAATCCCAGAATCCTTTTTAAAACTGTAAATTCTGTGATTTAGCCAGCCAGTTGAATCTTCCCCAGAGATATGTGAAGAATTTCTGAATTATTTTTGTAACAAGATAGTGGAGATTCGGCAGAACTTTAACACTGAATGCAGAGAGCTTGATGTTGACTCCTGCCCACTTTCAACATTAACCCACTTCAGTGAAATCTCTCTGTCAACCCTGGAACGCACTGTTGCACTTTCAAAATCATCCTCCTGCCCTTCTGACTGCATTCCCACTTGGTTTTTCGTACTTTTTTGTTTTTTTGGTACTCCATTTTAATTCTCCTTGACCTCAGCTCAGATTTTGACACAGTGAACCATGATGTTTTAATCAGCCGACTGAAGAATTATGTTGGCATTAGTGATGTGGCTCTGGATTGGTTCATTTCCTATCTGTCGAACAGGTCCTTCTCTGTAGTGCTTGGAGATGTCTCCTCCTCTTGTGCTCCTCTCCTTTGTGGGGTGCCCCAGGGGTCTATTCTGGGTCCCCTCTTATTCACTATTTATATGCTACCCCTGGGGCAAATCATGCGTAGACATGACGTTGATTTCCATTGCTACGCGGACGACACCGAGTTGTATGTCCCGTTAAAGCCTGGTACCACTGATGTTTCGTGTATCTTGTCCTGCCTTGTTGAAATTAAAAATTGGATGTCCAAAAATTTCCTGCAGCTAAATGACTCCAAATCTGAATTGATTATAATCACCCCCCCTGGCCATAGCACTAGCGGCGTTAACTATCTTTCCTCTAGTCTAGGTGCCCTATCTAAGAATGTTCGTAAAGAGGCCTGCAACCTAGGAGTTATTTTTGCCTCTGAGTTGTCCTTTGATGCTCAGGTGACCAAAGTGTTGCGGTCTTGCTTTGCCCAACTGTGACAGCTAACCAAGATCAGGTCCTTCCTTTCCATGGCAGACTTAGAAAAGGTCATCCATGCTTTTATCTCTTCCAGACTTGACTATTGTAATGCACTTTATTCTGGTATCAGCAAGCGAAACATCCAAAGACTGCAGCTGATTCAAAACGCTGCTGCCAGGCTTTTAACACGTACTAGGAGAAGCGACCACATTAAACCAATCCTTGCAGCCCTTCATTGGTTACCTGAGTTTTAGAATAGATTTTAAGATTTTATTGCTTGTGTTTAAAGCCTTGAATGGTCAGGCTCCTGCCTATATCTGCGATCTGCTAACTCCCTATCAGCCTGATCGCTGCTTGAGATCCTCCAGCAGGGCCCTACTAACGGTTCCAAAGTCTCGTCTTATAAAAAAAGGTGACCGGGCCTTTGCTGTTCAGGCCCTAAGCTGTGGAACTCCCTGCCTGGAGATCCTTTTAAATCTCTTCTTAAGACTGACTTTTATCTTATGGCTTTTCCTAACTGATGGCATTTCGTGTACTAAATTATTTTTATCTTGTTTTATTATTTTGTCTTGTTTTATTATATGTTTTGGATTTGATTTTATTGTATTATATTGCATCTTGTAATATATTGTATTACATTGTTCTTATTGTCTTGGACTTGGACTGATCTGTTTTATTGTTAAGCACTTTGTAACTTTGTTTTGAAAGGTGCTATATAAATAAAGTTATTATTATTATTGGAGGCCCAAACGTTTTAGTTGTGTGCCTAAAAAAGTCTGGCACGGAGTGAGCATAAAAAAATAATAAAGTCTACTTTATCGCCAAAGTGAGGAGGGCCTCCAACTTATAGTCACAGAAAAGTTCAGGAAGGAACTGCTGAAGTCAGGACATGCTATCTGCTAGTCACTTAGGAAACATGAAACCTTACAGAGAGTAGGTAAGAGCTTTTACTTGCCTAAGTTATATGAGGAAGTGAAAGCCTACTGTAGGTCCTGTCCTAATGGTCAGATGTCAGGGAGGAGAGTTATGGCCCCATTGATTCCTTTGCCCTTGGTGAACACTCCCTTTCAAAGAATAGAGGTCGATATTTTGTAATTTGTCATTACACCACTAGATACCCTGAAGCTTTCCTCATGAGAGGGGTTACAGTTAAGCAAGTATCCAAGGCTCTGTTACAGCTGTCCAGACTAGGTCTTCTGTGAGGTCCTCACTGATCAGGGTAAAGCGAGTGTATCAGTCGCTAGGGATAAAAAGGATCAGAACCACATCAACCAGCAGCAGGATACACAAAACAGAGGTTTGTTCACCTGTTGCTGTTTGAAAAATGGAGTGAGTTTTTAGAATGCACAACATCATCCACAGATGAATGCACACGTGTGTGTAACCGAAGCGTGGCGAGGAGTCTAGCTGTGACTAAATTGTTGTCGACAACACCACCTTAAAGATGTTTGATTCAAGGAAAACTAAGTGTGTTTAATGTTAAATGTAAACTGGGTTCCTCATATACAGATGCGCCAATAGATGTTTTTACACCAAATATAGCACCCCAATTTACCCTCCCGGACCCTACACACATTGGCGGTTTATTTTCATGTAAATGCGATTAGACGCTCCACGGTTCCGGGGGGGGGGGGGGGGGGTTGGGTAGAGGTGTTGCTGAGTTGTCTCTACAACAGAGTCAACGCAGCAACATCAACATGAGTCGTTCTAACTGGAGAGACGGTGAAATCCACGAGCTGCTGACCATCAGGGGAGAGAAGGTGATGCAGTCACATTAAACAAAGACGTTGAAAGATGGTGCGAACTACGAGAAAGACGCAGAGGAACCGTCCTTACGAGACTTTTGTCGGGATAAAAAACATGTGGTCAGCAAAATAAAGAATATGCTGGCGTTTTTGCACTTCTGATTAGTTAATCGCGTTTGTAGCCTACACTCAGACGTGAACTCATTCTTGCATGCGGGTGTCTTCATTCATAAAAAAATAAAAACATTCGGGAGTATGCAAATTATTCTATAGAGGTCTGCAGTCGGGTGCACCAGCAGTAAAGCCGATCATAAGTTGGAGTGTAAAGTCCGTCTTTACCTAACGTTCGCCGTAGATAGTTTCAAACTAAAGCTGTTCTAAATTTTGGTTGCACCACCATAACTTAAGTTTTAACGTTACTAGTAGTGCGTAAATTGTATCAGTGTCGCATTTAATGACGTTTAGATAATTTCAAGCCAATCATTGACAGCAAACAATGTAAACAGGAAGTAGCTGCTACCGGCAAGTTTCCACCTTATCCGAGTGAAGACGCGTTAGCATCCAAATGCGAGGGAAAACAAAACAGTTCCACAGTCATTCATTCTCTAAAATTGACTTGGGCGTGAAGCGTGAGGTTAAGCTATTTGATGGTGGATTTTTATAATAAATTGCAGCTCATTGCTGCTTTATATGCTATTCGTTGTGTGAGAGTTTTTGTCTGAGTTAGCCTCTACCTGGCTATGCATTGTATGGAATAGCTCTAGAATATTGGTTTGTACGTGGGCCGAAACCAAAATCGCGCATATAGATCTACATCATCATACTGATGAAATGGATCCATACGGGGTCACGGACAATCCGTTCCTGATGCAAACCGCGTTGAAACTCCTCATCCCATTGCTCAAAACGAATAGCCGTCTTTGGTATTTAAATCTTTAAACGTATTTACCGGTATCGTTAGAATGGAACTTACACCAGCTAGAGGGGAGGTGTAAAAAGTTATAACTTAGTGTTACGTTGAAACTATCTGCTTGGTGCAACTGCTATTTTTTTAGTAGAGTGTAAAGTCGAACGTTTGGGCAGTTTCCGTTCACCGTAGCCTACGTGGGATCTTACGTTCTGCTGGTGCAACCAGCTGCTGTGCTCGGTGCGTAGCCCCGCCTCCTCCAGTGACCCAAGAGAGCCGGCGCCGTGACGACGGGGGATTTGACCCCTCGGTTTCACACAGGCAGCTTGAGATAAGACGGGGAAATTGCCGGGCGTGCGAGTTTCCCCCAAAACAATTATATTTATTAATTTAATTATTATATTATTATTTATAAAAAATTAAATACATGATCAATCATAACAAACAACAAATACAAACACACACACAAACACAGCAAAATAAGATGGGTTGTTCTGGGATGGGTGGAATGGAGCCTATAACAGCCCCCTGTAGGGCTGGAGCCCTATAACCCAGCCCCCTGTAGGGCTGGAGCCCTATAACAGCCCCCTGTAGGGCTGGATGGAGGGATGGAGCCTATAACAGCCCCCTGTAGGGCTGGATGGAGGGATGGAGCCCTATAACAGCCCCCTGTAGGGCTGGGTGGAGGGATGGAGCCTATAACAGCCCCCTGTAGGGCTGGGTGGAGGGATGGAGCCTATAACTGTAGGGATGGAGCCTATAACAGCCCCCTGTAGGGCTGGAGCCCTATAACAGCCCCCTGTAGGGCTGGGTGGAGGGATGGAGCCTATAACAGCCCCCTGTAGGGCTGGGTGGAGGGATGGAGCCTATAACTGTAGGGATGGAGCCCTATAACAGCCCCCTGTAGGGCTGGGTGGAGGGATGGAGCCCTATAACAGCCCCCTGTAGGGATGGATGGAGGGATGGAGCCCTATAACAGCCCCCTGTAGGGATGGAGCCCTATAACAGCCCCCTGTAGGGCTGGAGCCCTATAACAACCCCCTGTAGGGCTGGATGGAGGGATGGAGCCTATAACAGCCCCCTGTAGGGCTGGATGAAGGGATGGAGCCTATAACAGCCCCCTGTAGGGCTGGATGGAGGGATGGAGCCCTATAACAGCCCCCTGTAGGGCTGGATGGAGGGATGGAGCCTATAACAGCCCCCTGTAGGGCTGGATGGAGGGATGGAGCCCTATAACAGCCCCCTGTAGGGCTGGATGGAGGGATGGAGCCTATAACAGCCCCCTGTAGGGCTGGAGCCTATAACAGCCCCCTGTAGGGCTGGGTGGAGGGATGGAGCCCTATAACAGCCCCCTGTAGGGCTGGATGGAGGGATGGAGCCTATAACAGCCCCCTGTAGGGCTGGAGCCTATAACAGCCCCCTGTAGGGCTGGGTGGAGGGATGGAGCCCTATAACAGCCCCCTGTAGGGCTGGATGGAGGGATGGAGCCCTATAACAGCCCCCTGTAGGGCTGGATGGAGGGATGGGGCCTATAACAGCCCCCTGTAGGGCTGGATGGAGGGATGGAGCCTATAACAGCCCCTGTAGGGCTGGATGGAGGGATGGAGCCTATAACAGCCCCCTGTAGGGCTGGAGCCTATAACAGCCCCCTGTAGGGCTGGGTGGAGGGATGGAGCCCTATAACAGCCCCCTGTAGGGCTGGATGGAGGGATGGAGCCTATAACAGCCCCCTGTAGGGCTGGAGCCTATAACAGCCCCCTGTAGGGCTGGGTGGAGGGATGGAGCCTATAACAGCCCCCTGTAGGGCTGGGTGGAGGGATGGAGCCCTATAACAGCCCCCTGTAGGGCTGGATGAAGGGATGGAGCCTATAACAGCCCCCTGTAGGGCTGGATGGAGGGATGGAGCCCTATAACAGCCCCCTGTAGGGCTGGATGGAGGGATGGAGCCCTATAACAGCCCCCTGTAGGGCTGGATGGAGGGATGGAGCCCTATAACAGCCCCCTGTAGGGCTGGATGAAGGGATGGAGCCTATAACAGCCCCCTGTAGGGCTGGGTGGAGGGATGGAGCCCTATAACCCAGCCCCCTGTAGGGCTGGATGGAGGGATGGAGCCCTATAACAGCCCCCTGTAGGGCTGGATGGAGGGATGGAGCCCTATAACAGCCCCCTGTAGGGCTGGATGGAGGGATGGAGCCTATAACTGTAGGGATGGAGCCTATAACAGCCCCCTGTAGGGCTGGATGGAGGGATGGAGCCCTATAACAGCCCCCTGTAGGGCTGGGTGGAGGGATGGAGCCTATAACAGCCCCCTGTAGGGCTGGATGAAGGGATGGAGCCTATAACAGCCCCCTGTAGGGCTGGATGGAGGGATGGAGCCCTATAACAGCCCCCTGTAGGGCTGGATGGAGGGATGGAGCCTATAACAGCCCCCTGTAGGGCTGGATGGAGGGATGGAGCCCTATAACAGCCCCCTGTAGGGCTGGATGGAGGGATGGAGCCTATAACAGCCCCCTGTAGGGCTGGAGCCTATAACAGCCCCCTGTAGGGCTGGGTGGAGGGATGGAGCCCTATAACAGCCCCCTGTAGGGCTGGATGGAGGGATGGAGCCTATAACAGCCCCCTGTAGGGCTGGAGCCTATAACAGCCCCCTGTAGGGCTGGGTGGAGGGATGGAGCCCTATAACAGCCCCCTGTAGGGCTGGATGGAGGGATGGAGCCTATAACAGCCCCCTGTAGGGCTGGATGGAGGGATGGAGCCTATAACAGCCCCTGTAGGGCTGGATGGAGGGATGGAGCCTATAACAGCCCCCTGTAGGGCTGGAGCCTATAACAGCCCCCTGTAGGGCTGGGTGGAGGGATGGAGCCCTATAACAGCCCCCTGTAGGGCTGGATGGAGGGATGGAGCCTATAACAGCCCCCTGTAGGGCTGGAGCCTATAACAGCCCCCTGTAGGGCTGGGTGGAGGGATGGAGCCTATAACAGCCCCCTGTAGGGCTGGGTGGAGGGATGGAGCCCTATAACAGCCCCCTGTAGGGCTGGATGAAGGGATGGAGCCTATAACAGCCCCCTGTAGGGCTGGATGGAGGGATGGAGCCCTATAACAGCCCCCTGTAGGGCTGGATGGAGGGATGGAGCCCTATAACAGCCCCCTGTAGGGCTGGATGGAGGGATGGAGCCCTATAACAGCCCCCTGTAGGGCTGGATGAAGGGATGGAGCCTATAACAGCCCCCTGTAGGGCTGGGTGGAGGGATGGAGCCCTATAACCCAGCCCCCTGTAGGGCTGGATGGAGGGATGGAGCCCTATAACAGCCCCCTGTAGGGCTGGATGGAGGGATGGAGCCCTATAACAGCCCCCTGTAGGGCTGGATGGAGGGATGGAGCCTATAACTGTAGGGATGGAGCCTATAACAGCCCCCTGTAGGGCTGGATGGAGGGATGGAGCCCTATAACAGCCCCCTGTAGGGCTGGGTGGAGGGATGGAGCCTATAACAGCCCCCTGTAGGGCTGGATGAAGGGATGGAGCCTATAACAGCCCCCTGTAGGGCTGGATGAAGGGATGGAGCCTATAACAGCCCCCTGTAGGGCTGGGTGGAGGGATGGAGCCTATAACAGCCCCCTGTAGGGCTGGATGGAGGGATGGAGCCTATAACAGCCCCCTGTAGGGCTGGATGGAGGGATGGAGCCTATAACAGCCCCCTGTAGGGCTGGGTGGAGGGATGGAGCCTATAACTGTAGGGATGGAGCCTATAACAGCCCCCTGTAGGGCTGGAGCCCTATAACAGCCCCCTGTAGGGCTGGGTGGAGGGATGGAGCCTATAACTGTAGGGATGGAGCCTATAACAGCCCCCTGTAGGGCTGGGTGGAGGGATGGAGCCCTATAACAGCCCCCTGTAGGGCTGGGTGGAGGGATGGAGCCCTATAACAGCCCCCTGTAGGGCTGGAGCCTATAACAGCCCCCTGTAGGGCTGGGTGGAGGGATGGAGCCCTATAACAGCCCCCTGTAGGGCTGGGTGGAGGGATGGAGCCCTATAACAGCCCCCTGTAGGGATGGAGACCCTATAACAGCCCCCTGTAGGGCTGGATGAAGGGATGGAGCCTATAACAGCCCCCTGTAGGGATGGAGCCCTATAACAGCCCCCTGTAGGGCTGGAGCCCTATAACAGCCCCCTGTAGGGCTGGATGGAGGGATGGAGCCCTATAATAGCCCCCTGTAGGGCTGGGTGGAGGGATGGAGCCCTATAACTGTAGGGATGGAGCCCTATAACAGCCTTTTTTTTTTCATATTTGTTTCCCAAGTGAAGGGTCGACAACAGGGCACTGTAGCAATGGCCAGGCTACACACTCCACAGCCCCTTCTTCTCATTGTGGCCACACAGTGCCCAGGTCCAGGTCCAGTCTTGGACCTAGGACCAGGTCCAGTCTTGGACCAGGTCCAGTCTTGGACCTAGGACCAGGTCCAGTCTTGGACCAGGTCCAGTCTTGGACCTAGGACCAGGTCCAGTCTTGGACCAGGTCCAGTCTTGGACCTAGGACCAGGTCCAGTCTTGGACCAGGTCCAGTCTTGGACCAGGTCCAGGTCCAGTCTTGGACCAGGACCAGGCCCAGTCCTGAATCGTTTTGGACCAGGGCCAGGTCCAGTCCAGGTCCAGGTCCAGTCCTGGACCGTTTTGGACCTAGGTAATCCACTGCCTTTCATCGTCAAGCAACACAACGGAAGTGACCGAAAACAGAAGTTGAGAATGAAACAGATATTATTGCTGGAGGACTAATATTGTATAGCCTACTCATGAAAATGAAACAGATATTATTGATGGAGGACTAATATTGTATAGCCTACTCATGCAGTATAGAATGTTGATAACTTAGCCTATTTAAAAAAAAATCTTGGAAATGTTACCTTCACTTTTGCAAGGTTTATCGGCATCATACAATCATTGGTTCTTGCCCCACTAACGCCATTTCAGAATTCAGCTTGCTAAGTGTTTGAGGTATGCAGTTTGTTTGAAACTTATGGGCCACCGTATCGTATGAACCCCCTCACAAACACACAAAGACGCACACATGCAGGTTCTCTCCGCGAGGTGACATTGTGATGACCTTACTCTGTTATGTTGCCTCTTGCAGTAAGGAATATTTCTATCTGTTCCTGTGGAGCTTCTTCTCCCAGTGATAGTGCAGGTTAGGATGAACCATCTCAGGAGATTGTACCAGATGAGCAGAGAGAGAGAGTACCGTTCTCAGAGAGAGGGAGTGGAGACACTACAGGAGGTGCTGAAATGAATGCTTAGACATATGGACCTAGTAAGTTCCAGTAAATATCTCTGAGACTGTGGATAGAAATGTGGGAGAAATGTACTGTATGTTGAAAGGAAATATAATTATTATATACTATAATTATAAAGGAGTTGGCCTATGCTTACATCTACATTTAGGGCATTCAGCAGACGCATTTATCATAATCCATTTGTCATAATAAAGTGAAACAATATACCTCTGTCGGTACAGTAAAGATGTTCATAGAACCACGTTAACCCATTCCCTGTTTACAACAAGATAGCTAGGATAAGAGGCTACATAACTAAGTACTATAACTAAATATGACATACAATAAGTGTGTACATTAAGTGCCAGGATGTACAACATACAACAAGTAGGAGGGGAGGGACGGGGTGGCACCTTTAATATCAACCCTAGATGTTTTATGCCACCAATATATAAAGAAAATATATATTGGTGGAACCTGCTTTTGGACAAGCAGGTTCTAAATAGCTGTCTAACTCAAATGAGAATCAGGAGAAAGCCCCTCCATAATAACAACAATCAACCTACACATTGAGTGAATTAAATATATGACCTCATAAGACCACACAGAGTTAAAGCTTACATTATCATCCTTGGACCTAACGCAGCATTAGGGCTAACACCGGTCGCATGGACATTACAGGTTGAGTTGGTGATGGATCCACACACTGAGGGGCCACAGTGGAGGCTGAGGGGCTACAGTGGAGGCTGAGGGGCCACAGTGGAGGCTGAGGGGCTACAGTGGAGGCTGAGGGGCCACAGTGGAGGCTGAGGGGCCACAGTGGAGGCTGAGGGGCTACAGTGGAGGCTACAGTGGAGGCTGAGGGGCCACAGTGGAGGCTGAGGGGCTACAGTGGAGGCTGAGGGGCTACAGTGGAGGCTGAGGGACCACAGTGGAGGCTGAGGGGCTACAGTGGAGGCTGAGGGGCCACAGTGGAGGCTGAGGGGCTACAGTGGAGGCTACAGTGGAGGCTGAGGGGCCACAGTGGAGGCTGAGGGGCTACAGTGGAGGCTGAGGGGCTACAGTGGAGGCTGAGGGGCTACAGTGGAGGCTGAGGCAGACCAGGAGCACGGAGGCTGGTCCTGGTGATGAACGCTGGCTGCTAGGAGGCTGCACTGCTGGGAGAAAAGCACCAAGGCCAGTGAGAGTTTGAGCTAAGGCAGACCTCAGGGTGGTGATGATAGTCCTAGTGCTTATTCCGTCTCCATGTGCCCGTGGTGTAAAGGATGAAGGACGGACTAAAGCTGCCAAACAAGTGCTGATGGCAATTTGGAAGTGCGCAATGCAAAGTGTTTAGAATAATATAATTAATGTACATAAACAATCATTATTATAATGTTAGTTAATGAGTTAATGAGTTGTTGAAATAAAACGGTGTCATTAGACACAACATGTTGAAGCCTAGAATGCTAGAACGGTTTATAGCAGTTACAGAACAAACACAGTCTGAAATATTCATTCTGACTTAAAGTCCTGGGAGAGATGAGCCTTTTCACACGACCACGAGTACCAAATGCCTTTGCTGCATATACTGGTGTGGCAGGAGTGAACTGGGACTGAGAGATGTTGACAGTAACAGCCCCTGTTGCCATGTTAATAACAGCAGACCTGGTACACAGCGTGTTCTTCTGTGCTCTGAGCCAACACTCAAAAGGCTTCCTCTCCTTTTCCTGCTTTCAGTCGAGCCAGGGAAGGAGAGAGAGACGCTCTGGAGAGAGCAGGCACTCAAAGGGAAGGAGAGACAGACGCTCTGCCAGAGAGCAGGCACTCAAAGGGAAGGAGAGACAGACGCTCTGGAGAGAGCAGGCACTCAAAGGGAAGGAGAGACAGACGCTCTGCCAGAGAGCAGGCACTCAAAGGGAAGGAGAGAGAGACGCTCTGCCAGAGAGCAGGCACTCAAAGGGAAGGAGAGAGAGACGCTCTGCCAGAGAGCAGGCACTCAAAGGGAAGGAGAGAGAGACGCTCTGCCAGAGAGCAGGCACTCAAAGGGAAGGAGAGAGAGACGCTCTGCCAGAGAGCAGGCACTCAAAGGGAAGGAGAGAGAGACGCTCTGCCAGAGAGCAGGCACTCAAAGGGAAGGAGAGAGAGACGCTCTGCTCTGGAGAGAGAGAGAGACGCTCTGGAGAGAGAGACACTCTGCTCTGGAGAGAGAGACACTCTGCTCTGGAGAGAGAGACACTCTGCTCTACCAGGGGGCATGTTGTACTCTTACCGTACTGTACTGTTGGGCCACTGGGTGGAGGGGCCGCTGGGTGGAGGGGCCACTGGGTGGAGGGGCCACTGGGTGGAGGGGCCGCTGGGTGGAGGGGCCGCTGGGTGGAGGGGCCACTGGGTGGAGGGGCCGCTGGGTGGAGGGGCCGCTGGGTGGGTGGAGGGGCCGCTGGGTGGAGGGGCCACTGGGTGGAGGGGCCGCTGGGTGGAGGGGCCGCTGGGTGGAGGGGCCGCTGGGTGGAGGGGCCGCTGGGCCAGCCTACGTGGGGTGTGAGGGGTGAGGGGTCCCTCTAGCGTCATGGTTCTGTGTTATGCTGAGGGCTGAGGGGTCCCTCTAGCGTCATGGTTCTGTGTTAGTGTGCAGCCCAGTGACACAAGCCTTGGTTCAACCATTGCAGAGAATCCAACGATGAAACAATAGTTTGTTGTGTGGACGTAGCAGGGAGGACAGGCTGTTACTGAGCAGAGGCGACGCAATGAGACTAAAGCATGACCTTTGATAACCCACAGTTAACCTTCAGGTGGCCGGCTGTGATGGGAATCACTTTAGTGTGGTTGGGGAGGAAGGGGAGGAAATTCATGTCCATATTGTGGAAGAGGTTTTGAAGTCAGATCAGGATGGATGGATCATGTGTTGATCTATAACGTTATAACGTTATAACGGCTATAACGTTCAGACAGCGCATGAGCTCAGATAGTTGATTGAGGGCGAATTCACACCTGCCTCGTGTGTGTGTGTGTGTGTGTGTGTGTGTGTGTGTGTGTGTGTGTGTGTGTGTGTGTGTGTGTGTGTGTGTGTGTGTGTGTGTGTGTGTGTGTGTGTGTGTGTGTGTGTGTGTGGTATTAACATGACTGGAGTTAACCCACAGTACACCTATTCCCATTCCCAAAGAGAGAAGAAAATGTGGTCTTCTTCTGCTTCAGGTCCTCCTCTTCCTCCTCCTCCTCTGTGGACTCACCCTCTCACCCTCACTCTTCTCCTCTGTGGACTCACCCTCTCACCCTCACTCTTCCTCCTCCTCTGTGGATTCACCCTCTCACCCTCACTCTTCTCCTCTGTGGGTTCACCCTCTCACCCTCACTCTTCTTCTCCTCTGTGGACTCACCCTCTCACCCTCACTCTTCTTCTCCTCTGTGGACTCACCCTCTCACCCTCACTCTTCTCCTCTGTGGGTTCACCCTCTCACCCTCACTCTTCTCCTCTGTGGACTCACCCTCTCACCCTCACTCTTCCATGTTGGTTACAGTAAAGACAGGTGAACGTACCTGCTGCATTTTTATAGTGCTTGAACCTGATTGGTGCGTCTACAATTAAGCAAGCATGTGTCTGCGTAGCTGATGGCTGAGGCCTTCAGCAGCGCTTCAAGAAGCAGCTCCCCTGATGACCTCAGGGGGATTTAGACTGTCTACGGAGTCTACCTGACTCTACCTGAGTCTACCTGACTCTACCTGAGTCTACCTGACTCAACGGAGTCAGGAAGGCAGTGGCTTTAAGTTTCAGCATCATGTCTGACGTACATCAACATCGTGTTTGAATTCCAAACATCTGCAGAAAGCTGAGGCTCTAGTCCCAGAGGATGACTGCCGACAGGACACTCTCAGGACACTTCAATGTTTAATGACCTTCAACGTCCACCCAGGGTCTCTCTCTTCCTCCACTGTGTGTGTGTGTGTGTGTGTGTGTGTGTGTGTGTGTGTGTGTCTCCCTCTTCCAGTGCGCCCACTCAGCTTTTGAACTGAGAGGATGTAGCGTACACACACTGTGGTGCTGCCCGACTCGTTCTGAGCTCACAGTGAGTCTCGCTCGCCCTTAATCACAGAATGAATGACAACAAAGAGAAGTGTTTGTACCGTGAGGGTAGTGCCATTATTGGGCCGCAAACGTAAACCAAGCCAACACAAGTTCAAACATGAATAAACCAACAACATTAAATATGAGGCTGTGTAGAAATGTAACATTCCCTCCTCAAAGCACCTTCAGGAAACCTGTTTGAGACATTTACGACGGGACCTCCAGCACTGAACATCCTAAACATCACCAGATGTTCCCCTGCCTCCAAACGAGTCCATATTTGTCCTTAGATGCCCTCGTGCTGTGTGTGTGTGTGTGTGTGTGTGTGTGTGTGTGTGTGTGTGTGTGTGTGTGTGTGTGTGTGTGTGTGTGTGTGTGTGTGTGTGTGTGTGTGTGTGTGTGTGTGTGTGTGTGTGTGTAAAGATTGTGTCTGTCCAAACAAGAATTAGTTGCTCAGCCAAGCTTCAAATGTTTGTGCTCTTCACATCCGGTAGAAGGCCCTAGAACAGAGACCATGGAGCCTGCTGAGAGGAGAGGACAACGGAGAACACACACACACACACACACACAGATACACACACACACACACACACACACACACACACACACACACACAGATACACACACACACACACACACACACACACACACACACACAGATACACACGCACACACACACACACACACACACAGATACACACACACACACACACAGATACACACACACACACACACACACACACACAGATACACACACACACACAGATACACACACACACACACACACAGATACACACACACACACACACACACACACACACAGATACACACACACACACACGCGCGCACACACAGACACACACACACACACACGCACACACACACAGACACACACACACACACACACGCACACACACACAGATACACACACACACACACACACAGACGGGCTAGAGATACCAGGAGCTGAGGACTAAGGGGACCTAGGCCTGTCCCAATTCTCCCCCTAACCCTAGATTAACCCTAACCCTAGATTAACCCTAACCCTAGATTAACCCTAACCCTAGGTTAACTCTAACCCTAGGTTAACTCTAACCCTAGATTAACCCTAACCCTAGATTAACCCTAACCCTAGGTTAACTCTAACCCTAGGTTAACTCTAACCCTAGATTAACCCTAACCCTAGATTAACCCTAACCCTAGATTAACCCTAACCCTAGGTTAACTCTAACCCTAGATTAACCCTAACCCTAGATTAACCCTAACCCTAGATTAACCCTAACCCTAGATTAACCCTAACCCTAGGTTAACTCTAACCCTAGATTAACCCTAACCCTAGATTAACCCTAACCCTAGATTAACCCTAACCCTAGATTAACCCTAACCCTATGTTTGAGCCCTAACCCTGGGATTAACCCTAACCCTAGGTTTGAGCCCTAACCCTAGATTAACCCTAACCCTAGATTAACTCTAACCCTAGATTAACCCTAACCCTAGATTAACCCTAACCCTAGATTAACCCTAACCCTAGGTTTGAGCCCTAACCCTAGGTTAACTCTAACCCTAGATTTGAGCCCTAACCCTAGATTTGGGCCCTAACCCTAGATTTGGGCCCTAACCCTAGGTTTGGGCCCTAACCCTAGATTAACCCTAACCCTAGATTTGAGCCCTAACCCTAGATTAACCCTAACCCTAGATTAACCCTAACCCTAGGTTAACTCTAACCCTAGATTAACCCTAACCCTAGATTAACCCTAACCCTAGATTAACCCTAACCCTAGATTAACTCTAACCCTAGATTAACCCTAACCCTATGTTTGAGCCCTAACCCTGGGATTAACCCTAACCCTAGGTTTGAGCCCTAACCCTAGATTAACCCTAACCCTAGATTAACTCTAACCCTAGATTAACCCTAACCCTAGATTAACCCTAACCCTAGATTAACCCTAACCCTAGGTTTGAGCCCTAACCCTAGGTTAACTCTAACCCTAGATTTGAGCCCTAACCCTAGATTTGGGCCCTAACCCTAGGTTTGGGCCCTAACCCTAGATTTAGAGCGTTCCCGTGAAGGGGTAGGGTGTCCCAATACTTAGGGGATCAAGGGGGAGGGCTGTTCTTCCCTTAAAATCAACCCTTGAACGCTAACCAGCTCAGGAGCTGACTTGCAGCTAAGGGCGCTCAGAGCAAGTGTTGTTGTTAAGGGGAGAGGAACAGACTGGGCCTAAGTCTCAGCACAGGAAGGGGCGGGTCTGGTGACGCAGACACAAGAGAGAGAGAGAGAGAGAGAGAGAGAGGATGGTAGAGAGAGAGGGTGGTAGAGAGAGAGAGAGGATGGTGGAGAGAGAGAGAGGATGGTAGAGAGAGAGAGAGAGGCCTTTTCCTGTCTCCTGTTCCACTGTATTAAAGCGCTGACAGCTGACACACAGGCCCGCATGCCCCCTAAGCACACACACACACGCACGCACGCACGCACACACACACACACACACACAGACACACACACCACATGCCCACTCACACATGAAGGAGTTGCTAGGTCAGCATAGCTCCCACTCCCCCCCCCCCCCGCAGAGGCCCCAGGGGGCGGGGCCAGGCCCGGGGTGGCCCCTATCAGACCCCCACTGGGGGCCCCTGGCAGACCGCTGAGGGCCCCTTCAGACCGCTGGGGGCCCCTGGCAGACCGCTGAGGGCCCCTGGCAGACCGCTGAGGGACCCCCGCCGGGGGGCCCTGACGGCCCCGCTGAGGGCCCCTGGCAGACCGCTGAGGGCCCCTGGCAGACCGCTGGGGGCCCCTGCAGACCACTGGGGGCCCCTGCAGACCACTGGGGGCCCCTGCAGACCGCTGAGGGCCCCTGACGGTCCCGCTGGGGGCCCCTGGCAGACCGCTGAGGGCCCCTGGCAGACCGCTGGGGGCCCCTGCAGACCACTGGGGGCCCCTGCAGACCGCTGAGGGCCCCTGACGGCCCCGCTGAGGGCCCCGCTGGGGGCCCCTGCAGAGCGTTCTGTGTGTCACTCTGTGTGTTTCCTGGCTCTGCACTATTCTTTCTGCGTTGTACAAATGAGCTGCTGTTGAGTTACAGCCTGCTGATCAATGGGGCGGATTACATTACAGTCAATAACACCGGGTCAGCCTCCAGGCCACTGGGGGTGGGGTGGGTGGGGGTGTGTGTGAACCTAAGTAATCCTCTTATACTAAAAGCTGCATTACAAATGGACCTTCTAGAACAGTGTTTGTAGCTATTTTGTCGTTTATTTCTGTGTGTTGATGTTGGGTGGGCCCGCCCCTGAGTAGGGCCCTCTGACGGACAGGGATCAGAGCCAATCCGCTGCAGGCCTCAACACCAAACGTTCCTCTTCTTCAGTGTGTCAGGACACTCTGCTGAATGCTGATATTGGAGTTCTGTTTGGTTGGAAAGGGGCTTTATTGGTAACCCTTCCTCTATTTTGGTAACCACTCAATTCATGTACTATCTAAAAATTAAAATAGCACTTTCTTATAACAACATTTTTCTTAAATAGCTTTTGTTACTGATGTTTTACAATTGACTCAAAAAGTGGTCTGAAACTGTAGAGGGATTCTTTATTCATTTCTTCCTCCCCTTGTGACACCCTGCAGACCTCGTCTGGTCTCTCTTGTCTCTCATGTGACTAACTGTATCGGTGTGGATATTGAGGTCAATGTCCAAATACCTGATGACGTGCTGACACATGACAAGGTTATTGTCAGAGTTCAGGGATCTGTTGCTCCTGTCTGGCTCCTAGTGTTGGTCTTAAAGTGTGTGTGTCATATGTCACTCTCCTCCTAGTGTTGGTCTTAAAGTGTGTGTCATATGTCACTCTCCTCCTAGTGTTGGTCTTAAAGTGTGTGTGTCATATGTCACTCTCCTCCTAGTGTTGGTCTTAAAGTGTGTGTGTCATATGTCACTCTCCTCCTAGTGTTGGTCTTAAAGTGTGTGTGTCATATGTCACTCTCCTCCTAGTGTTGGTCTTAAAGTGTGTGTCATATGTCACTCTCCTCCTAGTGTTGGTCTTAAAGTGTGTGTGTCATATGTCACTCTCCTCCTAGTGTTGGTCTTAAAGTGTGTGTGTCATATGTCACTCTCCTCCTAGTGTTGGTCTTAAAGTGTGTCTCTGCTGAGCCTCCTGCTCTGTTAGTCCTCAGTCTGACTCTGAGCTTGTGTGGAATGATTCCTCTCTCACCTTTTAGGTGGATGGGACGCCCACTCCATCTTCTTCTTTATTATTATCAATAAATAGAACTAAAAACTGCTTATTCTGAAACCATGTTGTGAACTGCTAACTTCTACGTGTAATTAGCAGGAGTCCGATGTGTTGAGAGAGGACGTATTCCTCCCTGGTGTGTGAAGATGTCAGCGCTGTGAACTATCGCCGTTCCCTTCATGCTAAAGGTCAAAGGTCAAAGGACTAGACCAAGAGTACCATCACCCCTTGAAACTGGTTATTCCCTTTCCATGCAATCAACACACCCTTTGCTCTCATATGTTCTTACAACGCAAACTCAAACTGCACTGTAAGATGAAGCCATGTTTAATATTGCCCTTGCTTGTTTCCTAATCCTAATTGCTCATTGAGAGACGATTCACTTCAGATTAGTCTTGTCTACCCATTGGACAATGTTTCACACTTAATTGACCGAGTTCCACACAATGTGCTTGAAACCTATTTGGATAAGCAATAGTTAGCAGGTGATTGGCTGAGGCATCTGATTGGCGGTTCAGACCACCAGAGGCATGACATGAAGCCTGGCCAGATGGATTCTCACAGGGTAGAGAGAATCCAACACTGATGGAAACTATCACAGACAGTACCGTTTCAGCCTACTTAAATTGTCATGATACATTTTTACTTTTACTTGGTAAAGTTCATTTAAATTACATGGACAATGGGATATTCTATGACAAGAGATATGGTAATAACATGGTTATACCATGGAAACAAATTAAGCTTATTTTACAGTACGTTTGTATCTTGCAGACTGTAGAGAATCTGCAAGAACGAACCCAGAATTGATGTCATTTTTCAACTTAAATAAAATCGATTCCATTGTTTCTATAGTAAATCGAATGCGTCTTTATAAACGGACAGAGCCGTGAACAATTACTATTCAAGAAAAATAGATTGGGAGGGAGGCCAGAGTCATACGGCAGAGCAACCAACACACGAGCAGAGGCATCTGGCTCCAAGGCTGTTTCTCCGTCGTCTGTAGGGTCCTACTCCTATCCTCTCTCCTCTCTCCTCTCCCTCCCCTCCTCCCCCCTGGCTCCTCTTTGTCTCCCCCCCCAGGAGACGTCTGCTGTTTTAAAGACACTGCAGTAAATACTGGAGAGCAGCACTGTCGCAGTCTCTGGACGATGACCCCCCCCCCCCCCCACACACACACACACACACACACACACACACACACACACACACACACACACACACACACACACACACACACACACACACACACACCCATCAGCCATAACTCATTTATACTTTTTCCAGCTCCCTATATAACATCACTCGCTATATCACTCTCCCCCTTCTCTCGCTCGCTCTCTCTCTCTCTCTCTCCCTCTCTCTCTATTACTCTCTTTCTCCCTCACCCTCTCCTTCTCACCCTTATCCTCTCTCTCCCCCCTCCCTCTCGGTATCTGTCTCTCTCTCACACGCACATACACCACACCCCATCACCCTTAATCCATTTAGACTTTTTCCAGTTCGCATCACTCTATGTATCTCTTCTAGTCTCTCTCTCTCTCTCTCTCTCTCTCTCTCTCTCTCTCTCTCTCTCTCTCTCTCTCTCTCTCTCTCTCTCTCTCTCTCTCTCTCTCTCTGACTGATGATGCAGAGACTGCTCTAAACCAGTTAGTGTGTTTGGAGGGACGAGCGAGGAGCTGACAGCCTCCTGCTGCCTGCTCTGATCCCCTGGACTAAACATCCTGTCCTCCCCTCGCTCTGGTGTGTGTGTGTGTGTGTGTGTGTGTGTGTGTGTGTGTGTGTGTGTGTGTGTGTGTGTGTGTGTGTGTGTGTGTGTGTGTGTGTGTGTGTGTGTGCGCGTTCTCCTCGTCTCCACAGAGGGATGCTAAACACAGCCGTGTTATATCTGAGTGGAAGCTGTAGCTGCTCAGCGTCTCAGAGTGCTGCAGCTTCATACACACTGGAGGTCTGGAGTCATGGAGTATGGCTATTTATATTATATACCACTACTATTCATACACACTGGTTCATACACACTGGTTCATACACACTGGAGGTCTGGAGTCATGGAGTATGGCGTGGTTCATACACACTGGAGGTCTGGAGTCATGGAGTATGGCGTGGTTCATACACACTGGAGGTCTGGAGTCATGGAGTATGGCGTGGTTCATACACACTGGAGGTCTGGAGTCATGGAGTATGGTGTGGTTCATACACACTGGAGGTCTGGAGTCATGGAGTATGGCGTGGTTCATACACACTGGAGGTCTGGAGTCATGGAGTATGGTGTGGTTCATACACACTGGAGGTCTGGAGTCATGGAGTATGGTGTGGTTCATACACACTGGAGGTCTGGAGTCATGGAGTATGGTGTGGTTCATACACACTGGAGGTCTGGAGTCATGGAGTATGGCGTGGTTCATACACACTGGAGGTCTGGAGTCATGGAGTATGGCGTGGTTCATACACACTGGAGGTCTGGAGTCATGGAGTATGGTGTGGTTCATACACACTGGAGGTCTGGAGTCATGGAGTATGGCGTGGTTCATACACACTGGAGGTCTGGAGTCATGGAGTATGGCGTGGTTCATACACACTGGAGGTCTGGAGTCATGGAGTATGGCGTGGTTCATACACACTGGAGGTCTGGAGTCATGGAGTATGGCGTGGTTCATACACACTGGAGGTCTGGAGTCATGGAGTATGGTGTGGTTCATACACACTGGTTCATACACACTGGTTCATACACACTGGTTTATACACACTGGTTCATACACACTGGAGGTCTGGAGTCATGGAGTATTGTGTGGCTCCAGGGTTGGAGGGGCAGCTGGTTGTGTGGCTGTATTGTTAAGAAGTGGATGTCTTGTCTGGTGTCATAGATCCACCACTACTTAAAGACTAAGTAACCAAACCGATCATCATAATACACTTTGTTAACAGAAAAGCCAAAGCTACTACTGAGCCAGGCCAGGAAGCTGCGGGGGACAAATGTGTTCCTAAATGACCACCTAACGAAGAAAAATGTGGATACTGCAAGGCAGGCACGTATCCAGGGGCCCCCAATTGGGGGCCCAAGGCGAAGATATGTATGGGCCCAGCTCATCCGATCTTTAAAAGAGAACAGAGAAAAAAAATGTACCGACTGAATGGTGGATAGGCCGGTAAAGCTAATCCACGCGGAAGTAAAGGTTGGAGATGAGAAAAAAAATCTTCCCCTTTAAACCCTGCATGCACTTCTTTACTCCAAAATGAAGATTGAAAGCAGAGAACACACAAAGTGTAGCAGTACACAAACTAATAGTCACGATGGAACCCAACAGAGAATAAGGTTCAGATAACACCTGTCTTTGCCAACATGCCAGAACTGTTTATTCTTTTTTTTAAGATCAAATCAATATCAGTATAACAGCAAGACAAGTAGTTAGGGTAAACCCCCACAAACAGTCATATAGTCATATATAGATTGTTCTCCCATCACACGCTTCTGACACAGAGTCCTACTTATTGACGTCTTCTCACAGGTCTTCACCTAGCGTTCAACTCTTTGGACGTTGTTGTTCCTTTCTGTATCCCCAACAATATCGGCGTCTTTTTGCATTTTTCTTTTATTTGTACGCTTCAGACCAGCACCCCTCAGCCCAGTAGTGAGGGTACGCTTCAGACCAGCACCCCTCAGCCCAGTAGTGAGGGTACGCTTCAGACCAGCACCCCTCAGCCCAGTAGTGAGGGTACGCTTCAGACCAGCACGCCTCAGCCCAGTAGTGAGGGTACGCTTCAGACCAGCACCCCTCAGCCCAGTAGTGAGGGTACGCTTCAGACCAGCACGTCTCAGCCCAGTAGTGAGGGTCCGCTTCAGACCAGCACCCCTCAGCCCAGTAGTGAGGGTACGCTTCAGACCAGCACCCCTCAGCCCAGTAGTGAGGGTACGCTTCAGACCAGCACCCCTCAGCCCAGTAGTGAGGGTACGCTTCAGACCAGCACCCCTCAGCCCAGTAGTGAGGGTACGCTTCAGACCAGCACCCCTCAGCCCAGTAGTGAGGGTACGCTTCAGACCAGCACCCCTCAGCCCAGTAGTGAGGGTACGCTTCAGACCAGCACCCCTCAGCCCAGTAGTGAGGGTACGCTTCAGACCAGCACCCCTCAGCCCAGTAGTGAGGGTACGCTTCAGACCAGCACCCCTCAGCCCAGTAGTGAGGGTACGCTTCAGACCAGCACCCCTCAGCCCAGTAGTGAGGGTCCACTTCAGACCAGCACCCCTCAGCCCAGTAGTGAGGGTACGCTTCAGACCAGCACCCCTCAGCCCAGTAGTGAGGGTACGGTATAGCCCAGCTCGGTTATGGCTCGCGTTTCCACCACCGACAGTACCCTTATGGTGGGCGGGGTTTAAGACAGTACCCTTATGGTGGGCGGGGCTTAAGACAGTACCCTTATGGTGGGCGGGGCTTAAGACAGTACCCTTATGGTGGGCGGGGTTTAAGCTGGATGGCGATAGCCACGGCAGCTACATAAACATGTTATGTTATTTTGAATCCAGGAAAGGCCGCCGAGACAGGATCGCTTTTAACTCGCTTTATTTGGTTAAGGTTTTGGTCTATTGTCTATCGTCTATGAAACAAAAGGAGAGGAATGGTATATAACACGCGCAGAGCGTCTCTAAGCTTTATATCTACGATACGCCGCCCAAGAGATTCTGCTTCCCTGATAGCGGGGTCTGAGTTAAATAGGCAGGTAGGGGTGGGCGTGCTCTGTGGCTTTAAAAGCCCGCCCCCTGACGTTGCAGCCCTACCGTATGTGCTCGGTGCTGCTCCCTGTGGCTATGTGAGAATATTACCTCTTAACTATTAAATGTCCTCGGTGCTGCTTCCTGTGGCTATGTGAGAATATTACCTCTTAACTATTATATGTGCTCGGTGCTGCTCCCTGTGGCTATGTGAGAATATTACCTCTTAAATATTAAATGTGCTCGGTGCTGCTCCCTGTGGCTATGGGAGGATATTATGGCTGAAATATGTCACAGCATCGTGACCTCATAGCAGCCGACACAGTGTAGCCTGCTAATGAATCCAAGGAAAAAGAAGAACGCGACACAATGAACAAAGAGCAACAATGGAGGACGTCCAAGAAGGACGGCAAACTTTTGCGCAACATGTTCTTCAATAAACAAAGCTTTCGCCGTTGTCCATAAATACCTTGCGGGTACTGTGTTTGTTTGATATTATCCCCCTGTCACACAGAAGTGATTCTGTCGACCAATCAACGGACGGCGTGTGTAGCTCAAACTTGCTGGGACGCAAAATCTTTTTTTCGTAGGATGGTAGGGGCAAGTAACGCCTTTTTGGCCTCTGATTGGTTATGGCACAGGGCAGGCTGTAGGCTGTCTACCACCAACAGAAGTAAACTGTGGTGTATTTTCTACAATTGACTGACTGCGGCTTCATTCATCTCCAATCTTGTAAAGAGGGCCCAAAAGAAGCTCTTCTTTCCACAGAAGCTCAAACAGACTGGTTTATCCACACACCTGCTCATTATCTTTTATAGGAGCACAACTGAGAGCATCCTCTGCCAGGGCTGCAGTGTGCGGTATGCAGGCTGCACAGCGGAGAGCAGGAGGGACTTGGCCAGGGTGGTTAGGTCAGCAAAAAAGATCATAGGAGCTGAGCTCCCAGACCTTGACTCTGTGTGTGGTGACCGCCTGAGGAGGAAGGCAAGGTCAATAAGCACAGATAACACCCACCCTGGACACACCTTGTTTGTCCCCCTACCATCAGGGAAGCAAAGCACTAAGGACAACTCTCCGTCAGGAGCTTTCAACACCCACAACCCCGTCCGCCCTGCCCCTCCACACACATATAACACATTGGACTTGATCGGCACAATATGTACAGGGATCATTTTTAATCTAGATATCATATTTTTTAACCATTTATATCATTTGGTCTTTGTCTTTGTGTCACTGTCTTATTGTGTCCTTTTATGTTTTGTGTCATTTAGACATTTAAACACTAACTGCTGCTAGAGACTGCCAAACTGTATTTCGTTGTGTATTACAATGACAATTAAACTCCTTGGACCTTGAACCTTGAACATTCAACATATTAAATAAGATCTGGAAAACCAAAAACATCTCACTTAATACCAAGCTAAAAATCTTCAACTCCAACATAAACCTGTACTGCTGTATGGATCAGAGACCTGGAGGACCTCCAGTAACATCACCAATAACCTGCAGCCTTTCATCAACCACGGCCTGAGACGCATCCTCAGGATCTTCTGGCCAAACCGTAGCAACACCGACCTATGGGAACGCACCCAGCAAGAGCTGTCAGCTTGATCACCCTTCCCACCGCCCGTCAAAGCCTGTCTGCCATCCATTTCTCCCATGATCACCAACATAATTAACTCCTCCCTCACCACTGGCTGCTATCACACCCATCCTGAAAAAACCATGTGCTGACCCAACTGACCTCAACCTTTACCGGCCCATCTCCAACCTCCCCTTCATCTCCAAAACACTTCAAAGGGTGAAGGGCCAAAACATAGCACTGAAACAGCCCTGGTCAAAATCACTAACGACCTCCGTGCAGCTGACTCCGGACTCCTCTACCTCAGCGCAGCATTCGACACTATCGCCCACCCTCTGCTCCTGGACCGCCTGGCTGGCATTGGGATCACTGGTGCTGCACTATGCTGGTTTACATCGTACCTCACTGACCGGCAACAATTCGTGAAAATAAGGGACCACAAGTCTCAGTGTTTGGGTGTTTCACTGGGTGTCCCTCCGGGGTCCACTTCTCTTCACCATTTACCTCCTCCCCCTGGGCACAATCCTCCGTCACCATGGGGTCCATTTTCACTGCTACGCTGATGACACACAGGTCTACATCTCCTCCAAACCCACCGCCGCCATCCCTCCCACCTCCCTCATCACCTGCCTTGACAACATCCGGAGGTGGACGAGCAGGAACTTCTTAAAACTGAACGGCAATAAAACCGAGGCCCTGCTCATCGGCTCCAAATCCACCCTCACCAAATCACAACACACCCCAGCTCCACCCATCATCGTCGACGGATTCCCTGTACCCTTCTCCCAAGTCAAGAGCCTCGGCGTCATTCTGGACAACACCCTCTCATTTGCACCTCACATTCAAAACATCACCGAAATCCTGGTTCACTCATTTGTCACTTCCCGCATCGACTACTGCAATGCCCTCCTCACCGGACTCCCTGCAAACTCATCCTGCAAATTATTCAGAACTCGGCCGCCCGGATCATCATCATCGTCTCAACATATCACCCCTATTCTCAACTCCACTGGCTCCCGGTACAATACCGCATACACTACAAAAACCTCCTCAGATACAAAGCTCTCCACCATCTAGCCCCCACCTACCTCTGTGACCTCCTCCAAGAATCCAGCCCCTCCCGCTCCCTCCGCTCAACCTCTGACTCAGCCAGACTGGACCTCCCCCCCCCACACAGAAGACAGTCAGATCCACTCAAAGCCCACCTGTTCAAACTGGCATACTCACAACTCACATCTTTTTTAGGTCGATGTTTGGTTTTAATAATGCTTGATGCTGTTATTTTATGCTTCTATTGTTGTTATTTTATGCTTTTTACTCTATGTAAGGTGACCTTGGGTGACTTGAAAGGTGGCAAAAATAAAATGAATTATTATTATTATTATTATTATTATTAAACAGATGTCCTGATGAACAGCTGTATCTGTCCTGATGAACAGCTGTATCTGTCCTGATGAACAGCTGTATCTGTCCTGATGAACAGCTGTATCTGTCCTGATGAACAGCTGTACAACAAACAGACAAACAGACAACAACATAAATGAATAAAAGGACATTGAGTGCCTCATCCTCATCCTCATCGTCGTCCGCTTATCCGGGGTGGGGTCGCGGGGGCAGCAGCTCAAGCAGGGGGCCCCAGACTTCCCTTTCCCGGGCCACATTGACCAGCTCTGACGGGGGGTGCTTGAGCTGCTGCCCCCGACATTGAGTGCTACTTCTGTATTGTTTTCTCCCTGCAGTCTCAGCAGAAATGCATCATGATCTTTGCTTTGGTCTGCTGCTTCGCCGTCCTGGTGGCACTCATCTTCTCAGCCGTGGACATCTGGGGTGAAGACGAGGACGGCATCACGGAGGAGAACTGCAGCAGGACCTGCAGGTGAGTCCACACCCAGTGGCTCTGGACCTGCAGGTGAGTCCACACCCAGTGGCTCTGGCTCTGGACCTGCAGGTGAGTCCACACCCAGTGGCTCAGGACCTGCAGGTGAGTCCACACCCAGTGGCTCTGGCTCTGGACCTGCAGGTGAGTCCACACCCAGTGGCTCTGGCTCTGGACCTGCAGGTGAGTCCACACCCAGTGGCTCAGGACCTGCAGGTGAGTCACACCCAGTGGCTCTGGACCTGCAGGTGAGTCCACACCCAGTGGCTCTCGCTGGGGAGCCCTGGAACCTTCCTCCAAAGACCCCCTCCAGATCAGAATCAGAATCAGAATCATTTATTGCCAACTATGCTAACATAGTAGGAATTGTCTCAGTGTTCCAACAGATAAGAGGTCAAACCACAACACAGAGTAGCGCTATAGCAGCCATGGACACAACACAACACCATGAGGAGAGGGGAGGGGGAGAACCCCAGACTGGGCTCCTGGGGGGAGTGCAGTGTGGGAGAAAACACCTCAGCACATGTGAGAGGTCAGAGGGCCTCTCTGCGGTAGTTAGGGCCCCCAGGGCCCCCAGGGCGGCCCTCTGCTCACAGCCTCCGTCAGCATTCAGCTGTCTTTGTTTTCCCACAGGACGGAAAGTGGTTGATTTATTCATTGTATACTTATATACTATACATTGTATATTATTATATATATTATAATTGTATATATACTATACTATACATTCAGTGTAAGCAAAACACAACAGTTTTCTATCCCTCTCAGGTTCATGAAGAGTTAGTTTCAGTGAGAATCAGAGTTGATGGAGCCGGCCCACTCTCCACTCGGCTAATTCTGGCAAATGATGAGTGGGGAGACAACTGCAGAGTGGTCTTTAATCTGTGGTCTTTAATCTGTGGTCTTTAATCTATGGTCTTTAATCTGTGGTCTTTAATCTGTGGTCTTTAATCTGTGGTCTTTAATCTGTGGTCTTTAATCTGTGCGAAACACAATTTAAGCACATTAACAAGACGTGTCACATGCACTCCTCTCCCCAGCAGGGCCAATCAGACTGAAGGATGACCTCGCCACAGGGTCACACAACCAACGGGCCAGAACAAAACTAATATTCATCCCTACAAAAGTGTCCAAAGGAAAAACAATAAATGAATAAACCAAACGAAATGAAGGGCATAAAAGGATTGTGGTGAACTATAACTAATACACTGGTGAAGTGACACAGTGAACTATAACTAATACACTGGTGAAGTGACGCAGTGAACTATAACTAATACACTGGTGAAGTGACGCAGTGAACTATAACTAATACACTGGTGAAGTGACGCAGTGAACTATAACTAATACACTGGTGAAGTGACGCAGTGAACTATAACTAATACACTGGTGAAGTGACGCAGTGAACTATAACTAATACACTGGTGAAGTGACGCAGTGAACTATAACTAATACACTGGTGAAGTGACGCAGTGAACTATAACTAATACACTGGTGAAGTGACGCAGTGAACTATAACTAATACACTGGTGAAGTGACGCAGTGAACTATAACTAATACACTGGTGAAGTGACGCAGTGAACTATAACTAATACACTGGTGAAGTGACGCAGTGAACTATAACTAATACACTGGTGAAGTGACGCAGTGAACTATAACTAATACACTGGTGAAGTGACGCAGTGAACTATAACTAATACACTGGTGAAGTGACGCAGTGAACTATAACTAATACACTGGTGAAGTGACGCAGTGAACTATAACTAATACACTGGTGAAGTGACAGTGGGGTCAATGGTTCTCCTGTGTTCTCAAGTCCACCATGTGGCCTCACACACATTCCATCAAAGATCAGAACAACGAGTAGTGAGATGGAGAACCATTAGCATTCCAGCCACTCCTTATCTTCAAGAGGAATACCCATTTGGGGTTTTCAGTTTTTAAATTTAATTAGGTTATTATGAATCCTTCTTGCCTTGGACTGTAACTTTCCATTGGAACGAGTTCTGCCTTGTTTAAACCATCATGTGACCCCTGGTGTTAATAAGGAGTGGTTAGGAGTTCTGTCTTGTTTAAACCATCATGTGACCCCTGGTGTTAATAAGGAGTGGTTAGGAGTTCTGTCTTGTTTAAACCATCATGTGACCCCTGGTGTTAATAAGGAGTGGTTAGGAGTTCTGTCTTGTTTAAACCATCATGTGACCCCTGGTGTTAAGTGGCTGCATGCTGACATCATACCCCATTCAACTATCAGTCGTCCTGCTCTCTCTCACTTCCTGTGTTTAAAGGAGCAGCTGAGCTGTAGGTCTCTGGAGATCCTTTGAGGATGAGCCCCCAAACTCACTGACACTATGAGAGTGATGAGCCCCCAAACTCACTGACACTATGAGAGTGATGAGCCCCCAAACTCACTGACACTATGAGAGTGATGAGCCCCCAAACTCACTGACACTATGAGAGTGATGAGCCCCCAAACTCACTGACACTATGAGAGTGATGAGCCCCCAAACTCACTGACACTATGAGAGTGATGAGCCCCCAAACACACTGACACTATGAGAGTGATGAGCCCCCAAACTCACACGCACGCACACACACCTTTGCTACATTTTTCATCAACAATATATTATGTATCACTATTGCTACTTTTTAAATTGTATTTCTTTACTATTTAAAGTATGCCTTCCTTTCAGTTCATTAGGCAGAAACAAACGATGACAGGAGGAGATGAAACAGTCGCTAACCTCCTGTCCCTCATGAAGCTCACAGCTGTTTCCCACCGGGGCCTCAGAGGTCCTCACAGGACCGGTGTCATCTGACCTCACCTGGGCCCCGCTGCTGCCCAGCTCCTGGTAGGGGCCTCCCCGGGGCCCTGCTGCCGGGACAGGGGCCCGGGGCGGTTCAGACATAGCCCTGTCCCACCTTTCCATTAGCAAAGGCTCTCGTTTATCACTGTCACCGCATCCATCTAGTCCTGTATTTGGTTGACCTTTGACCTTTGTGTGAACAGGGTGGTGGTGGTGGAGAACATCCCGGAGGACGTGTCCCTCCCGCCCAGCGGCCCCGCCCACCTGCCCCTCGCCGCGGGGCTCCACGACCTGCTGGACCGCGCCACGCGCTCCCTGGAGATCGTCTCCCCCGTCTGGCTGCTCAACGCCTCCGACTACGAGGCCAGCTTCCAGCACGCGGCGCTGCAGGTACAGGAGCCTCACGGCCTCCATGAGAGCCTCACAGCCTCCATGAGAGCCTCACAGCCTCCATGAGAGCCTCACAGCCTCCATGAGGGGCCAGCCTCACAGCCTCCATGAGAGCCTCACAGCCTCCATGAGGCCAGCCTCACAGCCTCCATGAGGCCAGCCTCACAGCCTCCATGAGAGCCTCACAGC
>NC_140277.1:20665738-20743238 GCF_964030765.1 Micromesistius poutassou
GAGGAGAGAGAGACCGAGAGAGAGAGAGAGGAAGACATAGAGAGAGAGAGAGAGAGAGAGACAGACAGACAGACAGACAGACAGACAGACAGACAGACAGACAGACAGAGTAACATGAAGACGTAGAGAGAGAGAGAGAGTGACAGGAAGACATAGAGAGAGAGAGAGAGAGAGACAGACAGACAGACATACAGAGAGAGAGAGAGAGAGTAACATGAAGACGTAGAGAGAGAGAGAGAGAGACAGGAAGACATAGAGAGAGAGAGAGAGAGTGACAGGAAGACATATAGAGACAGAGAGAGAGAGAGATGTATGCAGTCAGAGTTATGATGATATGATAAATTAGCCTAAAAGTGAGACAACAACAGAAAAAACTAAACGTGAATGCAGGATAGGAAGTAATAAGAAACCACTTCAGATATTTTTCTTGGACTTTTTTTGTGGATTATAACAAAAGAAAAGAAGAAAATGAACATCTTAAAGAAACTAAAAACTAAACGTGAAGATAAGTGAAGGAGAACTGACCACAACAGGACTTAAAACAACTAAAAACTAAAAACTAAACCTGGACTTAACCAAGGTAAGCCTGATCACAGGTCAAGGACACTTGCCTAAGAAGCCTTATCTCAGAAAACTATTGATATAAATGCTGTTATCTGTTTATCATTAAGTGAGATTAGCAGGCTAGCATAGCTACCAACGGTCAGCCTTGGACAGTGACAGTTGGAGCAGTAAACATATCGCCATGGCAACCAAGCAGCCAGCTGGATGCAGGGAAGTGGTGTTTCCTAGAAAGTGTACAAGTGCTGAGGCTAGGAAAAAACACAAAGAGCAGGTCCTTAAACAAAACCCAGAGGTCCTTCATACAGACTTCACAGTACAAAGAGGCAAGAGGGTCAAATGTGACCTCATTTTTCACACCAACCTGAGTGGACGTCTGTCCTCTGCAAACACTACGACCACATACGCAAAGGGGGAATCGGACGTGGTGGCAGGCTGACAATATGTGAAGATGAGACCCTGAACATAGAAGACCCTGAGTCGACCAGCTCCTACTACAAAGAGGGTCCAGTCCTAGTCCAGGGTAATGATAACAGCCTGGGCTCCTTCGAGAGAGCATTCCCCACGCTGAAAGCAGAGGTAGAGAGTGGAAGACACACCGCTGAGGAGCAGGTAGTGGAGGAGACACCAGGCCTAACACCGCCTCCACCAGCATCCCCCAGCTCTGACAAGCAGCTCAAAGAACCACTGGCTCATCTTGGACTTGGCTGAATTCAAAGAGCTCATGCTGATCAGGTTAGACAACTCCCCTTATGACTCCTTCAGGGAACTCAAAGAGGAGCTCCAGCAACAGAGTTGACAATGAGACGTCCATCTCTGAGCTCAGATATGCCATCCAGACCATCAAGGAGGAAAATCTAACCCTCAAAGCCCAGATAACCAAGGTGAAAGAAGACGCCAGCAACAAGGAGAGAGCCCTCCTACGGGAAATAATGCAGATGAAGGAGCAGGCGGAGATAAATAAAACAGCAATTGACAATCATAGACAGAAACACACAGTCACAAACACACTTACATACATAGAGGCACAGCCCCTCCCACTAAGCACTCAAAACACACACCCCAGACCACAAACAAACAAACAGTCATCACACATTGATAACAAAAACAGCACACAGCCTTCCATACAGACAACCACTGAAACACAACCTCCCTCCCCCACACCCACTGATTCACTGCCTGCCTCACAGAACCCTACAACACCAGACACACAAGTGCTACTCCCTGGACAACGAGTAACCTCCAAGCGCTGTAAGAACACAAACCAAGCCCTCCGTCTCCTTATTCAGGGCTCCTTCTGCAAACCCAACACCATCATCATCCACTGGGACAAATGACTTGCACCCTCAGCACCACAGGGCTGCAGAAGCCATAAAAAAAGGTTGCAGAGAGAGCAAGCATGGAGTTTCCAGAATCCTGCATTGTGGTCTCTACTCTGCTTCCACGCACACATTTCCCACCCCCCATTATCCATGACATAAATGCAGAGCTAACCAGAAGCTGCACTGCCCTGCCTACCGTCTATATAGCCCACCATCCCTCCATCGGCCCACAGGATCTGTACGATGGATTCCATATTCACAAGGACAGAGTCTGACAATTTGCTAGAGGCCTAAAAGATGCGGCCCTAGGACAGAATCCAACCAGCTCACAGCCCCGTCCTCCATACCCCCTCCTCCACCCGCCCCCGCCCTTCATGCAGAGCAACATGCCATTCACCTGCTGGCCTCCGTCCCCCAATACATCCATCACCCCATCACAGGGCAACTCCCCCGCCCAGGAAGAAGACACGTCCCCTACAAAAGCCTCACATCCACCAGAGAGACGTCAGAGCTACGCTGACGCAGTGGGCCAACCAACCACTGCACCCAAACCACCCTCTGAGCTGAATCAAGCTCTTACTCCACAAACTATGTGCAGGTCTTCTCAGAGAGTGAGTTGAACTTAATATTCACGTCATTCCGGAGATACATACACACACACGCAAACACACACATACACACACACACCAACGTCCATGAAAGCACACACACACACACAACAGTTTTTCTTCTTGTCTCACTATACGGTTAATTTTCTATTGTAATTGTACTTATGCGTTCTTTTTGCATTAGCTGTTGGAACATACAGGGTCTGTATTCCTCAACCTTTGGCTTGAAAAGCACAAACCCTGAGTTCTTTAAATGTATTCAAAACAGTGATATTGTCATTCTCACTGAGACCTGGTGTCGACAAAATGTTGCTACTATGTGTCCAACAAACTACTACGAGATCATTGTGCCATCTGTAAAACTACAAACGGCACGCCGTGGAAGAGATTCTGGTGGTATTCTGGTATGGTGCAAGAGTGAATTGGCTGAACATTATATTATATATTATACATTATATCATTAAAACAGAAAAATATTACATTTGGCTGAAACCATAACTTACCTCTGTGCTGCCTACATTCCACCAGCAGAATCTGAATACTATGAAGAAGTCTACTTCAGTCATTTGTACTCAGATATAAGCTACTTTCAAGCACAGGGAAAAGTGCTACACAGAATATGTGGTCACTGCCAGGCAGAGAAGGTTGAGCCTGAGTAGCACTTCCTTTTACATTGTAAAAAATATGACATTTTAAGACAAATATACCTCACCAAATTACAAATCTATATTCCGGATTTTGCAGACATGGAACATAAGGACAAAATGTCAATTGTTCTTGGTGAAGGTCCGTCTGCTGCCCTGGCAGCACAATATGTCCTAAAGTGTCATAACCTGAGAGATTCAGTCTGACTTTGTTTATAACTTTGTTTGTGTGTAAAACACACATTTTCTTTATTTTCTATGACACTAACGTATATCCACATTGCTGATGTTGCTTAATTATTTGTAACCAATCTGTTATTTGTACAATTATTCTTGTTTAACTTGAATATTGCTTTGGCAATACTGTACTCAAACAGTCATGCTAATAAAGCACTTTGAATTGAAAAAAATTAGAGAGTAGAGACAGAGACAGAGAGAGAGAGAGACAGACACAGGAAGACATAGAGACAGGAAGACATAGAGACAGAGAGACCTACAGGAAGACAGAGAGAGACAGAGAGTCAAAGTCTCTCTCCCGCCCTCCTTCTCTCTCCCTCTCTCTTCCTCCCTCTCTCCCCGCCCCCTCCCTCTCTCTTCCTCCCTCGCTCCCCCCCAGCCCCCCCTCTCTCTCTCCCTCCCTCTCTCTCCTAAATGGTAAATGGTCCTCATTTATACAGCGCTTTTATCCAAATCGCTCTACAGTGTTGACTGACATTCACCCATTCATGCACACATTCACACACTGACGGCGGAGTTAACCCCTCAGGGCGACAGCCAGCGGGTCAGGAGCAGTCAGGGTGAGGGCGTCTCTCTCAGGGACACCTCCACACTCCTCTAGGAGGAGCAGTCAGGGGGAGGCGTCTCTCTCAGGGACACCTCCACACTCCTCTAGGAGGAGCAGTCAGGGGGAGGCGTCTCTCTCAGGGACACCTCCACACTCCTCTAGGAGGAGCAGTCAGGGGGAGGCGTCTCTCTCAGGGACACCTCCACACTCCTCTAGGAGGAGCAGTCAGGGTGAGGGCGTCTCTCTCAGGGACACCTCCACACTCCTCTAGGAGGAGCAGTCAGGGGGAGGCGTCTCTCTCAGGGACACCTCCACACTCCTCTAGGAGGAGCAGTCAGGGTGAGGCGTCTCGCTCAGGGACACCTCCACACTCCGCTAGGAGGAGCCGGGGATCCAACCAGCAACCCTGCGGTTACCAGCCAACCCGCTCCACCTCCTGAGCTAATGCCGCCCCTCCTCCCTCTCCTCCCCCCTCTCCCCCTCTCCCTCCCCCCTGCTCTAGGTGCTGATGTCCACTATCTGAACACCACAGCTCTGATCCGAGGGGAGCTCCACGCCTCCTTCTGGGTGGTGGACAGGAAGCACCTGTACTTCGGCAGCGCTACGATGAACTGGAGATCCCTGGCTACGGTGCGGACCGCACACGCACCCACACACATGCATGCACGCACACATGCACACATGCCCGCCAACACACACAAACTACACTTCTCCCTGTCTGAACACACTGCCGTTTGTAGTTGCTGAGCTAGTTGTACTTTAAAGACAGGGGAGATGCTTAGTGTTTAATCTTCCATCTTCTTCTTGGACGGATCATTAAAACAGGGTTCAAAGGGACAGCGTTTAGGGGACGTTAATAACAATAACAGTGAGATGAGAACTGCGCCATACTCTCGATTATATATCTATATTTATAAAACGGGTGGCTTAAATCAAGCGATCTGATTGGTTTCCAACTGTTGTATAATGAGCTTATGCATACAGCTATGACGCTCAATCAGTTTGCAGAGTTACGTATCATGCCGCGCCTAACTTGAACTGTTAAATAGCATAGTTCACTGAAGCCTAAAAACATGTTGATTGATGGAGAGGGTGTAAATGTTGTAAAGCAATAGGCACACGCTGAGTGAACTCGATAGTAGGCTAAACCAAGCTACCGTCTCTAGCCTTCTCTCTGAAGGACGCTACAGTGTGTTGCATAGCAACCGCTGTGCTAGTGCCAGCATAGGTAATGCTGGAAATGTGTTATTATAAATGATTTGCCATCATTAAGTGGATCCGAGACAAGGTGAATCTCTCTGTGAGATGTGTTCTGACATGAGGTGCTATGACCTAACCCTAACCCTCACCCTAACCCTCACCCTCACCCTCAGAGGAAGGAGCTGGGAGTGCTGCTGTACGACTGCAGCTGTCTGGCTCTGGACCTGCACAAGGTGTTCAGCCTGTACTGGGGCCTGCAGTACAGAGACTTCATCCCCTCCTTCTGGTCCAAGCGGGTGTTTGCGCTCTACAACCGGGACTCTCCTCTGGAGATGACCCTGAACAGCACCAAAGCTCAGGCCTATATCTCGGTGAGCCATGACCCAGAGATCATACACTATCCTGCTGATCACTGACATGTATAGCAAGATCTTACTGGAAGTCTTTGAGCTACCAAGGTGAATAAGTCAATTTGAATTGACTAGTTCATTAGCTTTATTTCATTACCTAGTTTCAAATATACTTACTATAAAAGTACCTCCAAAACATTGCTTAGACTTTTGCAAGTCTCTCTTGGAGACATGAATCCAATCATCTTTCGGCAGTGACGAGCAGAGTAGAGTCAGGGTCATCCAACCTATGGGGCTGTGAAATATTACAGACAAAATTATATCTTAGAAAAATAATTGATCAAATAATTTGCATCTCCACAGGGGAGAGAGATGTTGACCGTTCATATCGAGGGAAAGTTCTCATTGATTTCAGCCCTTTTTCCAGCCCTGCTCTTGGCTGCTGGGAGATGTAAGGGATGTGAATGAGTGATGGATAAAACTCCTTTCAGAGTGAAGTAACCACGGCGATCTCCGCCTCCTACCTGGAAACAGGTAGCCTAGGGAACATAGGAAGGCCGACATCCCGGTCGTGTCTTTGCTCATCCTCTACCAGGGCAGGTGGTCCCTCCAGGAGGCCGGGTTGGCGGCGGTAACGCAGCATACCTCTCAGGTCCTGATTGGCCCTCTCTGCCTGGCCGTTGGTCTGCAGATGATGGCCAGAGCAGAGACCGACTGTGGCTCCCAGGGCCGCGCAGAACGCGTGCCATACCTGGGAGATGAACTGGGGACCCCGGTCAGAGTCAGAAGGGAGACCGTGAATGCGGTGGACCTGGGACACCAGGAGCTCCGCGGCCTCTCTCACGGAGGGAAGCCCGGGTAGGGCGAAGAAGTGGGCTGCCTCGGTGAACCTGTCCACCACAGTGAGGATGGTGGACTTACCTCTGGGCGGGGTGGACCGGTGACATCCAGCGCTCTGTGGGACCAGGGGCGGCAGGGAAGGCAGCGGACGAAGCCTCCGGCCCGGGGCGACCGGCCACCAGAACCGCTGCCTTAGGAAGGCCAGGGTGATCCCGGGATGGCAAGTGAGCCGGGATGAGTGCCCCCACTGGAGTACCTCAGAGCCAACCGCGTCCGGAACGAACAGCCGGCCGGGAGGGCCGGTACCCCGATGGGCCTGGAGGGCCGGTACCCCGATGGACCTGGAGGGCCGGTACCCCGATGGAGGTACCCCGATGGGCCTGGAGGGCCGGTACCCCGATGGGCCTGGAGGGCCGGTACCCCGATGGGCCTGGCGCGCCCGGGCCTGGGTCACAAAGACCTCGATCTCCTACGTCTCGACAACCAGAAAGAAAAACTGTAACATGTAGTTTGTGTTCTGAGAGAGACTGGGAGAAAATCAGAATGTCGTCAATGTACACAAATACAAACTTGTTCAGCATATCTCGTAGGACGTTACTGACGAGATTCTTAAATACTGCGGGGGCATTAGAGGCCGAATAGCATGACGAGGTACTCGAGGTGGCCCAGGGGTGTGGTAGAGGCAGTCTTCCACTCCTCCCTCTTGCGGATGCGAACCAAGTGGTACGCATTGTGAAGGTGAAGAAGGAGAAGATGGAGAAGATGGTGGCGCCTAGCAGGGGGACAAAGGCTGAGTCAATGAGGGGCAGTGAATATTTATTTTTAACGGTAATGTCATTGATACCACGGAAGTCGATACGGGGCGAAGGGTCTTGTCCTTCTTGGCGACAAAGAAGAACGCTGTCCCTACGGGTGAGGAGGAGGAGGGGATGAGGCCTGCCGCGAGCGAGTCCAGGATGTACCCGTCCACAGCCTCCCACTCGGGGAGGGGTGGAACGGCTGCTGGGTCACCAGCAGTAGGGGCGATGTGGGGGCAACGATAAGACACTGCTCCAAGTTCATGATCCAGGGCACTGCGCTGAGGTCCAGGGTTCCGGAACGGACTGGGGGGGGACTGCTGTGGGTGACTGGGGGGGGACTGGGGGGGACTGCCGTGGGTGACTGGGGGGGGACTGCTGTGGGTGACTGGGGGGTGACTGGGGGGGACTGCCGTGGGTGACTGGGGGGGGACTGCTGTGGGTGACTGGGGGGTGACTGGGGGGGACTGCCGTGGGTGACTGGGGGGGGACTGCCGTGGGTGACTGGGGGGGACTGCCGTGGGGGACTGGGGGGGACTGCCGTGGGTGACTGGGGGGGGACTGCCGTGGGTGACTGGGGGGGACTGCCGTGGGGGACTGGGGGGTGACTGGGGGGGACTGCCGTGGGTGACTGGGGGGGGGACTGCCGTGGGTGACTGGGGGGGGACTGCCGTGGGTGACTGGGGGGGGGACTGGGGGGGACTGCCGTGGGTGACTGGGGGGGGACTGCTGTGGGTGACTGGGGGGGACTGCCGTGGGTGACTGGGGGGGACTGCTGTGGGTGACTGGGGGAGACTGCCGTGGGTGACTGGGGGGGACTGCTGTGGGTGACTGGGGGGGGACTGCCGTGGGTGACTGGGGGGGACTGCTGTGGGTGACTGGGGGAGACTGCCGTGGGTGACTGGGGGGGACTGCCGTGGGTGCCGATGCAGAGTTGAGGCAGTTAGATAAGCAGTGTGTGCTCCAGGCAGTGATCTGACCCGTCGCCCACTCCATGCTGGGATTGTGGAGACGAAGCCAGGGGTGACCCAGCACCAGAGGAGTCTGCTGAGTTAATAATATGGAACGCGATGGACTCCCGACGATTCCCAGAGAGCAAAGCCAGGGGAGCGGTCTTGTGCTCCACCCTGGCCAGGTGCATTCCATTTAGGGCGCTGACACTCATGGAAACATCTTGCGGCACAAGGTCAACCCCCAGCTGCTGGGCCACCGCTCGGTCCACAAAGCGCTCGTCAGCTCCGGAATCAATGAGAGCGGGGAGCTGCAGTGAGTGAGTGTGCCACAAGAGGGAGGCCTTGAGCAGCGCCTCGACCTCGGCTCATGAACCCCCATCAGCAGCGAGCCGGACCTCTTCCAGAACGACGGGGGCAGTCAATGGGGGGTCGACCCAGTTGACCACAATATAGGCAGGCGCCCGTCCGCAACCGCTGGTCGCACTCCTCCCCGGAGAGGCGGGTACGCCCCAGCTTCACAGGCTCCGGATCGTACCGGGATGGAGACCACAGGACGCCATTCGGCACCCGTGGTGGAGTCCGTGCTGCGGTGGGACATACGAAGGTGGGTAGGGGCACCGCCCCGGACCTCACCCTCTGCCGTGCCCAAAGGCGGTTGTTTATCCGCATCGCCATAGTGATGAGGGCTCCAGGTCAGCTGGCTCGTCCCGCAGTGCGACCTCGTCCTGCAGAGGCTCTGATAATGCCTGTTGGAAGACGTCCATCAGGGCGACGGCACCCCAGTTGCTCTCGGCGGCATTTGTCCGGAATTCGATGGCCATCTCCGCCACGCTGCAGGATCCCTGGCGTAGCTCAAACAAACGCTGCGCAGCCTCCGGTCCCCGGACTGGGTGATGGACAGCCTGCCGCAGGGCCTCAGTGAACGCCTCGTAGTCTGGAGACTCCGATGAGACGCGGCTGCTCTCCGCGGAGGCCCAGGTGAGCGCTACCCCTCGTAGGCTAGCTATGAGGTAGGCGATGCGAGAGGCCGCGGTGGCATAAGTGAGTGGCTGCTGCTGGAAAACACCGTTCACCTGCAGGGGGAACCTGTTGCACTCTCCGGGGTGGCCCTCGTGTGGCGTGGGAGCAGAAACACGGGGCTCTCGGCGGCCAAGAGGCACCGGCAGAGGAGGTCCGCTCACCAGAGGTAGGCTGGTGGTAGCTGAGCCTTGAAGGTAGCCAGGGAGGCGGTGAAGCGGGTGAGGGCTGACGCGACCCCTCCCAGGTTCTGTGAGCGTCCTTCCACTAGAGCAACCAGGCGGAGAACCCCCGAGCCATCCGCACCCGTTGGTCCACCGATCCGCTGGCGACGTCACCTGTCGGCTGGGTCCGTCCTTGGCCAGATCGTACTGTTACGATCCGAGGATGGGGGAGCCCAAACGCACGACAACAGACGAGGTTGGAACAGTCCAAAAGGTATCTTTGAATCTTTGAAAAAATGAACACTCAAACGTCGCCGGAGCACCCGGAGTGTTCAGTGTTCCACTGTAAACACGAGCGCATGGTACCGTGGCCGCAAGCTGCTCAGGGCCACGCCCCCACCCTCCACCTGGACCCGCCTCTAAAAAACAGCACGTTTGTGGAGCGCTCATTGTGGGACTGGCTCGTAGTGGCTGTAACTCTGCACCAAGGCTGAATTTCTTGAACGTCTTCAAGTACTGTATTAGGGGCCCACTAACACCTATATTAAAGCATCTATAAATTAGCATGCCATGGGATTTAAGAAGGACATTCCACATTATTAAGCAGGCCACAGATTTCAAGCAATATGGGAAAGAAACAGGATCTCTCTGCTGCCGAAAAGCATCAGACATTGCAATACCTTGGACAAGGTGTGAAAACATTAGATATTTCACGAAAACTTAAGCGTGATCATCATACTGTGAAGAGATGTGTTGAGTAGGAGAAGGAGGAGTCTGGAACAGCTGGGGTTGGCTAGCTCCGCCCACAACAGGAAAACCTAGCTCCGTCCAGATGTAGACGGCGCCTCACAGGCGCCTCCGCCTGGCCAGTGGGAGGACGTCACGCTCCCCGCACACAGAAACACGTTGGAAGACTTTAGAATAAACCACGTGCAGAAGATAAAAACACACACACGCACGCACGCACACAAGCACACACACACGCACGCACGCACGCACACAAGCACACACACATGCACGCACATACACAAACATATCTGCAGTTCAAGTCACATGTGTTTGTACACCAGTTATGGTGCATTTATCTCTGTGACCTATATTCAGTATTAATAGCCTGCTGCTCTCAGATGGTGTACAGTGTGATGGTGTACAGTGTGTAGTACAGTGTGATGGTGTACAGTGATGTAGTACAGTGTAACAGTGTACAGTGATGTAGTACAGTGTAACAGTGTACAGTGTGATGGTGTACAGTGATGTAGTACAGTGTAACAGTGTACAGTGTGATGGTGTACAGTGTGTAGTACAGTGTACAGTGTGATGGTGTACAGTGTGTAACAGTGTACAGTGTAACAGTGTACAGTGTGATGGTGTACAGTGTGTAGTACAGTGTGATGGTGTACAGTGTGATGGTGTACAGTGTGTAGTACAGTGTGATGGTGTACAGTGTGACGGTGTACAGTGTGTAGTACAGTGTAACAGTGTACAGTGTGACGGTGTACAGTGATGTAGTACAGTGTAACAGTGTACAGTGTAACAGTGTGTAGTACAGTGTGACGGTGTACAGTGTGTAGTACAGTGTAACAGTGTACAGTGATGTAGTACAGTGTAACAGTGTACAGTGATGTAGTACAGTGTAACAGTGTACAGTGTGATGGTGTACAGTGTGTAGTACAGTGTACAGTGTGTAGTACAGTGTAACAGTGTACAGTGTAACAGTGTACAGTGTGATGGTGTACAGTGTGTAGTACAGTGTAACAGTGTACAGTGTGATGGTGTACAGTGATGTAGTACAGTGTAACAGTGTACAGTGTGATGGTGTACAGTGTGTAACAGTGTACAGTGTAACAGTGTACAGTGTGATGGTGTACAGTGTGTAGTACAGTGTAACAGTGTACAGTGTGACGGTGTACAGTGTGTAGTACAGTGTAACAGTGTACAGTGATGTAGTACAGTGTAACAGTGTACAGTGTGATGGTGTACAGTGTGTAGTACAGTATTCAGTGTACAGTGTGTAGTACAGTGTTACAGTGTACAGTGTAACAGTGTACAGTGTAACAGTGTACAGTGTGATGGTGTACAGTGTGTAGTACAGTGTACAGTGTGTAGTACAGTGTAACAGTGTACAGTGTGATGGTGTACAGTGTGTAGTACAGTGTAACAGTGTACAGTGTAACAGTGTACAGTGTGACGGTGTACAGTGATGGTGTACAGTGTGTAGTACAGTGTAACAGTGTACAGTGTGACGGTGTACAGTGTGTAGTACAGTGTACAGTGTGTAGTACAGTGTAACAGTGTACAGTGTGATGGTGTACAGTGTGTAGTACAGTGTAACAGTGTACAGTGTGATGGTGTACAGTGTGTAGTACAGTGTAACAGTGTACAGTGTAACAGTGTACAGTGTAACAGTGTACAGTGTGACGGTGTACAGTGTGATGGTGTACAGTGTGTAGTACAGTGTAACAGTGTACAGTGTAACAGTGTACAGTGTGATGGTGTACAGTGTGTAGTACAGTGTAACAGTGTACAGTGTAACAGTGTACAGTGTAACAGTGTACAGTGTGACGGTGTACAGTGTAACAGTGTACAGTGTGTAGTACAGTGTACAGTGTAACAGTGTACAGTGTGATGGTGTACAGTGATGTGTACAGTGTAACGGTGTACAGTGTACAGTGTAACAGTGTACAGTGTGTAGTACAGTGTAACAGTGTACAGTGTGATGGTGTACAGTGTGTAGTACAGTGTACAGTGTGATGGTGTACAGTGTGTAGTACAGTGTACAGTGTGATGGTGTACAGTGTGTAGTACAGTGTAACAGTGTACAGTGTAACAGTATACAGTGTGTAGTACAGTGTAACAGTGTACAGTGTGAACCCTCCTCTGCTCAGACCTCCCCCAGCCTGCTGCTCCCTAGGGACCGCAGCAGCGACCTGGAGGCCATCAGTCGGGTCATCCAGGAGGCACACAGCTTCCTCTACATCTCCATCACCGACTACCTGCCCCTGCTGAAGAGCGGCGGCCACAGGTCAGGACACAACCAGAGAGTTAGGGCTTATAACGCTAGTACTGAAGCCTGCTGAGAGAGAGAGTGTGTGTGTGTGTGTGTGTGTGTGTGTGTGTGTGTGTGTGTGTGTGTGTGTGTGTGTGTGTGTGTGTGTGTGTGTTGTAAGAAACATCGGGACAAAGGCCCTCCTGACCTGTTGGTGGCTGAAGTCCCCTAAAGTTTATTGTTGTTGTTTTGAATCAGCAAACCTCAGCTAACATCCTGAAGATGGGGTTGGTGTTTGACAGGCAGACAGCTTTATAGTACAGCTAACATCCCAGATATCAAGATAGGGAACCCCAAGAGAACCACAACAAGAACCCACATGAGACACAAGGGAACACTAGTGAACCACAACAAGAACCCACATGAAACACTAGGGAACCACAACAAGAACCCACATGAGACACAAGGGAACACTAGTGAACCACAACAAGAACCCACATGAGACACAAGGGAACACTAGTGAACCACAACAAGAACCCACATGAAACACTAGTGAACCACAACAAGAACCCACATGAGACACTAGTGAACCACAACAAGAACCCACATGAAACACTAGTGAACCACAACAAGAACCCACATGGAACACTAGTGAACCACAACAAGAACCCACATGAAACACTAGTGAACACTAGTGAACCACAACAAGAACCCACATGGAACACTAGTGAACCACAACAAGAACCCACATGAGACACTAGTGAACCACAACAAGAACCCACATGAAACACTAGTGAACCACAACAAGAACCCACATGGAACACTAGTGAACCACAACAAGAACCCACATGAAACACTAGTGAACACTAGTGAACCACAACAAGAACCCACATGAAACACTAGAGAACACTAGTGAACCACAACAAGAACCCACATGAAACACTAGTGAACACTAGTGAACCACAACAAGAACCCACATGAAACACTAGAGAACACTAGTGAACCACAACAAGAACCCACATGAAACACTAGTGAACCACAACAAGAACCCACATGAAACACTAGTGAACACTAGTGAACCACAACAAGAACCCACATGGAACACTAGTGAACCACAACAAGAACCCACATGAGACACTAGTGAACCACAACAAGAACCCACATGAAACACTAGTGAACCACAACAAGAACCCACATGGAACACTAGTGAACCACAACAAGAACCCACATGAAACACTAGAGAACACTAGTGAACCACAACAAGAACCCACATGGAACACTAGTGAACCACAACAAGAACCCACATGAGACACTAGTGAACCACAACAAGAACCCACATGAGACACTAGTGAACACTAGAGAACCACAACAAGAACCCACATGAAACACTAGTGAACACTAGTGAACCACAACAAGAACCCACATGAAACACTAGTGAACCACAACAAGAACCCACATGAAACACTAGAGAACACTAGTGAACCACAACAAGAACCCACATGGAACACTAGTGAACCACAACAAGAACCCACATGAGACACTAGTGAACCACAACAAGAACCCACATGAGACACTAGTGAACACTAGAGAACCACAACAAGAACCCACATGAAACACTAGTGAACACTAGTGAACCACAACAAGAACCCACATGAAACACTAGTGAACCACAACAAGAACCCACATGAGACACTAGTGAACCACAACAAGAACCCACATGAAACACTAGAGAACCACAACAAGAACCCACATGAGACACTAGTGAACCACAACAAGAACCCACATGAGACACTAGAGAACCACAACAAGAACCCACATGAAACACTAGAGAACACTAGTGAACCACAACAAGAACCCACATGAGACACTAGAGAACCACAACAAGAACCCACATGAGACACTAGTGAACACTAGTGAACCACAACAAGAACCCACATGAAACACAAGAGAACACTAGTGAACCACAACGAGAACCCACATGAGACACTAGTGAACCACAACAAGAACCCACATGAAACACTAGAGAACCACAACAAGAACCCACATGAAACACTAGAGAACCACAACAAGAACCCACATGAAACACTAGTGAACCACAACGAGAACCCACATGAGACACTAGTGAACCACAACAAGAACCCACATGAAACACTAGAGAACCACAACAAGAACCCACATGAAACACTAGAGAACCACAACAAGAACCCACATGAGACACTAGTGAACCACAACAAGAACCCACATGAGACACTAGAGAACCACAACAAGAACCCACATGAAACACTAGAGAACACTAGTGAACCACAACAAGAACCCACATGAGACACTAGTGAACCACAACAAGAACCCACATGAAACACTAGTGAACCACAACAAGAACCCACATGAAACACTAGTGAACACTAGTGAACCACAACAAGAACCCACATGAGACACTAGTGAACACTAGTGAACCACAACAAGAACCCACATGAAACACTAGTGAACCACAACAAGAACCCACATGAAACACTAGTGAACCACAACAAGAACCCACATGAAACACTAGTGAACCACAACAAGAACCCACATGAGACACTAGTGAACCACAACGAGAACCCACATGAAACACTAGAGAACACTAGTGAACCACAACAAGAACCCACATGAAACACTAGTGAACCACAACAAGAACCCACATGAAACACTAGAGAACACTAGTGAACCACAACAAGAACCCACATGAAACACTAGAGAACACTAATGAACGACAACAAGAACCCACATGAGACACTAGTGAACCACAACAAGAACCCACATGAAACACTAGTGAACCACAACAAGAACCCACATGAAACACTAGTGAACACTAGTGAACCACAACAAGAACCCACATGAGACACTAGTGAACACTAGTGAACCACAACAAGAACCCACATGAAACACTAGTGAACCACAACAAGAACCCACATGAAACACTAGAGAACACTAGTGAACCACAACAAGAACCCACATGAAACACTAGAGAACACTAATGAACGACAACAAGAACCCACATGAAACACTAGTGAACCACAACAAGAACCCACATGAGACACTAGGGAACACTAGTGAACCACAACAAGAACCCACATGAAACACTAGTGAACCACAACAAGAACCCACATGAAACACTAGTGAACCACAACAAGAACCCACATGAAACACTAGAGAACCACAACAAGAACCCACATGAAACACTAGTGAACCACAACAAGAACCCACATGAAACACTAGAGAACACTAGTGAACCACAACAAGAACCCACATGAGACAATAGTGAACCACAACAAGAACCCACATGAAACACTAGAGAACACTAGTGAACCACAACAAGAACCCACATGAGACAATAGTGAACCACAACAAGAACCCACATGAAACACTAGAGAACACTAGTGAACCACAACAAGAACCCACATGAAACACTAGAGAACACTAGTGAACCACAACAAGAACCCACATGAGACAATAGTGAACCACAACAAGAACCCACATGAAACACTAGAGAACACTAGTGAACCACAACAAGAACCCACATGAAACACTAGTGAACCACAACAAGAACCCACATGAAACACTAGTGAACCACAACAAGAACCCACATGAAACACTAGTGAACCACAACAAGAACCCACATGAAACACTAGAGAACACTAGTGGACCACAACAAGAACCCACATGAGACACTAGTGAACCACAACAAGAACCCACATGAGACACTAGTGAACACTAGTGAACCACAACAAGAACCCACATGAGACACTAGTGAACCACAACAAGAACCCACATGAAACACTAGAGAACACTAGTGAACCACAACAAGAACCCACATGGAACACTAGTGAACCACAACAAGAACCCACATGAAACACTACTGAACACTAGTGAACCACAACAAGAACCCACATGGAACACTAGTGAACCACAACAAGAACCCACATGAAACACTACTGAACACTAGTGAACCACAACAAGAACCCACATGAAACACTAGAGAACACTAGTGAACCACAACAAGAACCCACATGAAACACTAGTGAACCACAACAAGAACCCACATGAAACACTAGAGAACACTAGTGAACCACAACAAGAACCCACATGGAACACTAGTGAACCACAACAAGAACCCACATGAAACACTAGTGAACCACAACAAGAACCCACATGAAACACTAGAGAACCACAACAAGAACCCACATGAGACACTAGAGAACACTAATGAACGACAACAAGAACCCACATGGAACACTAGTGAACCACAACAAGAACCCACATGGAACACTAGTGAACCACAACAAGAACCCACATGAAACACTAGTGAACCACAACAAGAACCCACATGAAACACTAGTGAACCACAACGAGAACCCACATGAGACACTAGTGAACCACAACAAGAACCCACATGAAACACTAGTGAACCACAACAAGAACCCACATGGAACACTAGTGAACCACAACAAGAACCCACATGAAACACTAGTGAACCACAACAAGAACCCACATGAAACACTAGTGAACCACAACGAGAACCCACATGAAACACTAGTGAACCACAACAAGAACCCACATGAGACACTAGTGAACACTAGTGAACCACAACAAGAACCCACATGAGACACTAGGGAGCACTAGTGAACCACAACAAGAACCCACATGAAACACTAGGGAACACTAGTGAACCACAACAAGAACCCACATGAGACACTAGTGAACCACAACGAGAACCCACATGAGACACTAGTGAACACTAGTGAACCACAACAAGAACCCACATGAGACACTAGTGAACCACAACAAGAACCCACATGAAACACTAGAGAACACTAGTGAACCACAACAAGAACCCACATGAGACACTAGTGAACCACAACAAGAACCCACATGAAACACTAGAGAACACTAGTGAACCACAACAAGAACCCACATGAGACACTAGTGAACCACAACGAGAACCCACATGAGACACTAGTGAACACTAGTGAACCACAACAAGAACCCACATGAGACACTAGTGAACCACAACAAGAACCCACATGAAACACTAGAGAACCACAACAAGAACCCACATGAGACACTAGGGAGCACTAGTGAACCACAACAAGAACCCACATGAAACACTAGGGAACACTAGTGAACGACAACAAGAACCCACATGAGACACTAGTGAACCACAACAAGAACCCACATGAGACACTAGTGAACCACAACAAGAACCCACATGAGACACTAGTGAACCACAACAAGAACCCACATGAGACACTAGTGAACCACAACAAGAACCCACATGAGACACTAGTGAACCACAACAAGAACCCACATGAAACACTAGAGAACACTAGTGAACCACAACAAGAACCCACATGAGACACTAGTGAACACTAGTGAACCACAACAAGAACCCACATGAAACACTAGTGAACCACAACAAGAACCCACATGAAACACTAGAGAACCACAACAAGAACCCACATGAGACACTAGTGAACCACAACAAGAACCCACATGAAACACTAGTGAACCACAACAAGAACCCACATGAAACACTAGTGAACCACAACAAGAACCCACATGAAACACTAGGGAACACTAGTGAACCACAACAAGAACCCACATGAAACACTAGTGAACACTAGTGAACCACAACAAGAACCCACATGGAACACTAGTGAACCACAACAAGAACCCACATGAAACACTACTGAACACTAGTGAACCACAACAAGAACCCACATGAAACACTAGAGAACCACAACAAGAACCCACATGAAACACTAGAGAACACTAGTGAACCACAACAAGAACCCACATGAAACACTAGAGAACACTAGTGAACCACAACAAGAACCCACATGAGACACTAGAGAACACTAGTGAACCACAACAAGAACCCACATGGAACACTAGTGAACCACAACAAGAACCCACATGAAACACTACTGAACACTAGTGAACCACAACAAGAACCCACATGGAACACTAGTGAACCACAACAAGAACCCACATGAAACACTACTGAACACTAGTGAACCACAACAAGAACCCACATGAAACACTAGAGAACACTAGTGAACCACAACAAGAACCCACATGAAACACTAGTGAACCACAACAAGAACCCACATGAAACACTAGAGAACACTAGTGAACCACAACAAGAACCCACATGGAACACTAGTGAACCACAACAAGAACCCACATGAAACACTAGTGAACCACAACAAGAACCCACATGAAACACTAGAGAACCACAACAAGAACCCACATGAGACACTAGAGAACACTAGTGAACCACAACAAGAACCCACATGAAACACTAGAGAACACTAATGAACGACAACAAGAACCCACATGGAACACTAGTGAACCACAACAAGAACCCACATGGAACACTAGTGAACCACAACAAGAACCCACATGAAACACTAGTGAACCACAACAAGAACCCACATGGAACACTAGTGAACCACAACAAGAACCCACATGAAACACTAGTGAACCACAACAAGAACCCACATGAAACACTAGTGAACCACAACGAGAACCCACATGAAACACTAGTGAACACTAGTGAACCACAACAAGAACCCACATGAAACACTAGTGAACCACAACAAGAACCCACATGAAACACTAGTGAACCACAACAAGAACCCACATGAGACACTAGTGAACACTAGTGAACCACAACAAGAACCCACATGAGACACTAGGGAGCACTAGTGAACCACAACAAGAACCCACATGAAACACTAGGGAACACTAGTGAACCACAACAAGAACCCACATGAGACACTAGTGAACCACAACGAGAACCCACATGAGACACTAGTGAACACTAGTGAACCACAACAAGAACCCACATGGAACACTAGTGAACCACAACAAGAACCCACATGAAACACTAGAGAACCACAACAAGAACCCACATGAAACACTAGTGAACACTAGTGAACCACAACAAGAACCCACATGAGACACTAGTGAACCACAACAAGAACCCACATGAAACACTAGAGAACACTAGTGAACCACAACAAGAACCCACATGAGACACTAGTGAACCACAACGAGAACCCACATGAGACACTAGTGAACCACAACAAGAACCCACATGAAACACTAGAGAACACTAGTGAACCACAACAAGAACCCACATGAAACACTAGAGAACACTAGTGAACCACAACAAGAACCCACATGAGACACTAGTGAACCACAACAAGAACCCACATGAAACACTAGAGAACACTAGTGAACCACAACAAGAACCCACATGAGACACTAGTGAACCACAACAAGAACCCACATGAAACACTAGAGAACACTAGTGAACCACAACAAGAACCCACATGAGACACTAGTGAACCACAACGAGAACCCACATGAGACACTAGTGAACACTAGTGAACCACAACAAGAACCCACATGAGACACTAGTGAACCACAACAAGAACCCACATGAAACACTAGTGAACCACAACAAGAACCCACATGAAACACTAGGGAACACTAGTGAACGACAACAAGAACCCACATGAGACACTAGTGAACCACAACAAGAACCCACATGAGACACTAGTGAACCACAACAAGAACCCACATGAGACACTAGTGAACCACAACAAGAACCCACATGAGACACTAGTGAACCACAACAAGAACCCACATGAAACACTAGTGAACCACAACAAGAACCCACATGAAACACTAGTGAACCACAACAAGAACCCACATGAAACACTAGAGAACCACAACAAGAACCCACATGAGACACTAGTGAACCACAACAAGAACCCACATGAGACACTAGGGAACACGGTGCAGTCGTCACACGTGTGTGCGGTCGTCACACGTGTGTGTGTCTCTTTCAGGTACTGGTCTCGTATCGATGGTGTGATCCGGGATGCGCTGGTCCTGCGGGGGGTGGGGGTCCGCATGCTGGTCAGCTGCTGGGAGCACACAGACCCTCTCACCTTCAACTTCATCTGGTCCCTCCGCAGCCTCTGCATGGAGCAGAGCAACTGCTCCCTGGAGGCCGTGAGCAGAACCACAACGTTATCTGATCTGAACCACAGCATTATCTGATCTGAACCACAGCATTATCTGATCTGAACCACAGCGTTATCTGATCTGAACCACAGCATTATCTGATCTGAACCACAGCATTATCTGATCTGAACCACAGCTTTATCTGATCTGAACCACAGCATTATCTGATCTGAACCACAGCGTTATCTGATCTGAACCACAGCATTATCTGATCTGAACCACAGCATTATCTGATCTGAACCACAGCATTATCTGATCTGAACCACGTGCATCCAGGGCTCTTCTAATGTGTGTGTGTGTGTGTGTGTGTGTGTGTGTGTGTGTGTGTGTGTGTGTGTGTGTGTGTGTGTGTGTGTGTGTGTGTAGCGGTTCTTCAGCCCAAGGGAACAGAGGGACGGCGCTTTGCAAGGGATCAACCACAACAGGTTCATGGTGACAGAGTCAGCAGTGTATTTAGGTGGGTCCTCCCTTAACCTTAACCACAACAGGTTCATGGTGACAGAGTCAGCAGTGTATTTAGGTGGGTCCTCCCTTAACCACAACAGGTTCATGGTGACAGAGTCAGCAGTGTATTTAGGTGGGTCCTCCCTTAACCACAACAGGTTCATGGTGACAGAGTCAGCAGTGTATTTAGGTGGGTCCTCCCTTAACCACAACAGGTTCATGGTGACAGAGTCAGCAGTGTATTTAGGTGGGTCCTCCCTTTACATTAACCACATGGTCCTCAGTCAACGTGTGGAAACTGGTTTCAGTCTGCTGGCCCTGGGACATAGAGCATGATTAAGCCACCTCTGGTTGTCCTACGATGCCCCTGGTTCTGCTCCCTGCAGGTAACCTGGACTGGGTGGGGAACGAGTTCACGTTCAACGCCGGGGCGGGGCTGGTGATCCGCCAGCAGCAGGGGGTGGAGCAGAGGAACTCCACCGTGGTGCAGCAGCTGAGGGACGCCTTCGAGAGGGACTGGTCCTCCCGCTACGCGCACGCCCTGCAGCCCCACCTGCTGCCCGTCTGCAGCCGGCCCCGGGGCCCCCACCCCGCCCACAGGGGCCCCCACCCCGCCCACAGCCCCCCGCGCCGCCTCCCGGCCCCCATCCAGACCCCTCCCTGCAACAGCCAATGTCCCCATAGCAACCAGCAGGAGCCCAGCAGAGGGAGCAGCGGGCCCCCGGAGGAGGGGCCCCCGGAGGAGGGGCCCCCGGAGGACGGGCCCCCGGAGGACGGGCCCCCGGAGGAGGGGCCCCCAGAGGAGGGGCCCCCGGAGGAGGGCGGAGCCACGCTGACGCAGCCGGAGGACAGACAGGTGTACGTCAAAGTCAGTCACTCTGACGGGCCAATGGGATCCCTGCTGCCCAGCCAGCCAATAGAAAGCAGTGGAGGCGGAGGGCTCCAGAGCGGGCCCCCGTGGCCCCCTGGTGTTTAACGATGCTGGGGGCCCCAGGGGCTCCAGAGCGGGCCCCCGTGGCCCCCTGGTGTTTAACGATGCTGGGGGCCCCTGTGGCCCCTGGTGTTTAACGATGCTGGGGGCCCCCGTGGCCCCCTGGTGTTTAACGATGCTGGGGGCCCCTGTGGCCCCCTGGTGTTTAACGATGCTGGGGGCCCCTGTGGCCCCTGGTGTTTAACGATGCTGGGGGCCCCTGAGGCCCCTGGTGTTTGGTGGCCCCATGCTGGGGGCCCCTGTGGCCCCTGGTGTTTAACGATGCTGGGGGCCCCTGTGGCCCCTGGTGTTTAACGATGCTGGGGGCCCCCGTGGCCCCCTGGTGTTTAACGATGCTGGGGGCCCCCGTGGCCCCCTGGTGTTTAACGATGCTGGGGGCCCCCGTGGCCCCCTGGTGTTTAACGATGCTGGGGGCCCCCGTGGCCCCCTGGTGTTTAACGATGCTGGGGGCCCCCGTGGCCCCCTGGTGTTTAACGATGCTGGGGGCCCCTGTGGCCCCTGGTATTTAACGATGCTGGGGGCCCCTGGTGTTTAACGATGCTGGGGGCCCCTGTGGCCCCTGGTATTTAACGATGCTGGGGGCCCCCGTGGCCCCATGCTGGGGCCCCTGTGGCCCCTGGTAGGGTGACTCATGAGTACAGAATAACACGGACCTCAACGCTCATCACAGAGATCATACGATGAGAGCTTCCTTGATGAGATGGGAACTCGCTGCTATACTAATCCCTTAATCATTGTTTTGTGTCTCCTTTGTGAGCAATCGCCTGCTTTTCTTTAGCTCATTTATCACAAAACAATGAGCTGCAGACAGTGATCCATTGCCCACTGGGTCGCTACGAGACAGTGGAAAACAACGACCAACATGCTGAAAGGGAGATCACAGGACCATGGGCTCAAGTGACAAAAGGGACCTTTGTCTGAATCTAGCCGCTAAACCCACTCTGTATTCAAAGAGTTTGATCACTGACTTACAAGACATCTGCACATGAAACAGCTGACAGTAATGGACAGCTTGCTGCCGGTCCAATGTACTGGCAGAGAGCCTCCGTCTCCAGGCCAGCAGTCAGAGCAGACTGACATAAAGGCTGTGCCATTAGATGGCTCTATGGTGAACTGGTACTGGTACTGGTCTAACTGGTCTGCTGCTGACAGGGCTTTGGACAGGAGGGTCGTCATGGCAAATCTTCACTGCTCAAACTTTTCCCTAACTTGTCTCCTCACATGAGAGCCAGTAACACACACTGGTCCAACCCATGGACGGCATGTTACACCACCGCATGTTACACCACCATATATATATATATATATATATATATATATATATATATAAGGCTTATGATATATATATATATAAGGCTTATGATATATATATATATATATATATATATATATATATATGTAAGGCTTATGATATATATATATATATATATATATATATATATATATATATATGTAAGGCTTATGATATATATATATGTAAGGCTTATGATATATATATATATATATATATATATATCATAAGCCTTATATATATATATATATATATATATATCATAAGCCTTATATATATATATATATATATATATATATAAGGCTTATGATATATATATATATATATATATATATATATGTAAGGCTTATGATATATATATATATATATATATATATATATATATCATAAGCCTTATATATATATATATATATATATATCATAAGCCTTATATATATATATATATCATAAGCCTTACATATATATATATATATATATCATAAGCCTTATATATATATATATATATATCATAAGCCTTACGAAATATACACACATTAGAAGTGATGCTTGAGATGTGGTCTCAGTTGATCTGTGTACTGATTGCCTTCCACTCAGTGACATATAGCATGGGCAGGGGGATGGCAGTGCTGGCACTGTGTCACCAAGACCAACTAAGATCTTCTGACAGAAGGTGGAATATCTTTTTTCCGAATGGGAACTATTGATTTGTAAGGTTTCTTTAGGAATGATATGTTTTTGTATTAATATCTGCGAAGCTAACCCTAATTGATCTGAGAGTCTATTGCCTCCTGGTGAATTGATGATTCTGATTTACTAATAAACCGTTACTTATAAATAATAACAGTGCAGAGAGAAAGAATACAGAGCATCTGCTATTATCAATAGACAGGCTTTGATGCAAAGCCCATTATTTCAAGGAGATATATATATAGAGGTCTATATATATAGATACATATATATATAAATATATATGTATATATACTGTATATATATATATGACCAATAACTATAATTTTACCGCAACTCTTTAGCAACAAGGCTTTTGAATAAAAGGTTTCTATAAACATAAATGGTCTGGTGATGTAATCACATTCAAGTGATAACATCATTCCATTATGCTTTCTCAATAAAAAATGTTGATATAAATTAAAATAAAGTTTTCCAAATAAACTATTTAACAGCATAGTTCGAATTTATGTGATCAAATAATTTAAAGTAATGTTTTTTCAATGGGCAACGTAACAGCGGTTTCCATGCAATTTGTACACTTTTTTGTATGGTTGCTTTAAAGTTGACATCAACAGATTGATGATGGCCCACTTGTGCCACCTAGCGGTAAATGCAGGAACATGCCTTCCGTCGGAGGCGGGAGTGTAGGATGAGGCACTATGGACCACTTCTGCTCACTGTAGTTCAATAACATGGACTTCAGGACACGAGACACAATGTGCTTACTTACTTACTTACTTACTTACTTACTTACTTACTTACTTTAAATGTGTGCAAACGACTGCATGAGGCTGAAAAGCCGAGTTGTGCGGAGCCATGTACCAGGGGTCCGTTAGTAGTCTCCGGTCCACCCTGGTCTAGCAGCGGGCAGGGCTCACACAGACTGTGATCCTGTTCTTCACATATATGCTACTCTATGTTCATGACTGATTCTGTCTGGCATGGATGAATCACTGAGAATAGTTTTTAGAATCTACCAGCTTGACGCCTTTAAATGGGATATTTTCATTGAAGGCTTTCCGGACTCACGGGACCGGAGACAACGCTTTGACAGATGTATGGACTTGTCCTTTACTGAATAAGCACAACCCACAATGACACAAACATGAGACTAAAGAAACCATGTGCATGACGAGGGGGTAATGACGACCAGAGCCTGACCGTCAGCGGCTTCTTCCAACGCCACTGACTCCTTTAGCCACACGACGGCATGCTGGCTGCTTGCATGTCCTGCCTTCCCCCACGAAGACACGTTAGCCTTGTGAGTAGATTATATCAAAGGAATGTATCTCAATTGTATAATCTTTTATTCACCCCATTTATTACTCAATCTGTACATTTTAATAAAAATTGTGCTTAAAAAATCTTGTTTATTCTCTCTCTCTCTCTCTCTCACACACACACACACACACACACACACACACACACACACACACACACACACACACACACACACACACACACACACACACACACACACACACACACACACACCGCATAGAGAGAGTGAAACATGTTCCCATGCCATATGACAATGTAATGTTGTAATCTATCACCAGCAGACCTTAATTAAAGTCTCGCATGTTGACCTTGAACACAACAAACACAACACCGCCGCACGCGCTCGGTCCGTGGAGGAAATTACGTCACAGTAACCATAGAGACCGACCAGGCGTCACCGCCTTCTTTCCGCAGCGCGTTCGCGAGCGTCTCTCCGTTCGGAGTCTTTGAAGTCAACACGAGCGGACCGTAAACAACAACACGAGCGGACCGTAAACAACAACACGAGCGGACCGTAAACAACAACACGAGCGGACCGTAAACAACCGGAGGACGCGGACCTGCTTCAGGAGGATGACCCTGAGAGCGGGACGGTGAGCTTCGTCGTGTCCCCCGGACTGAGGGCCTGGTCTGCCCCGGACTGAGGGCCTGGTCTGCCCCGGACTGAGGGCCTGGTCTGCCCGGACTGAGGGCCTGGTCTGCCCCGGACTGAGGGCCTGGTCTGCCCGGGACTGAGGGCCTGGTCTGCCCCGGACTGAGGGCCTGGTCTGCCCCGGACTGAGGGCCTGGTCTGCCCCGGACTGAGGGCCTGGTCTGCCCCGGACTGAGGGCCTGGTCTGCCCCGGACTGAGGGCCTGGTCTGCCCCGGACTGAGGGCCTGGTCTGCCCCGGACTGAGGGCCTGGTCTGCCCCGGACTGAGGGCCTGGTCTGCCCGGACTGAGGGCCTGGTCTCCCCGGGCCGGCGGGCCGACATGGCCGAGGAGGAGGACTGGGTGCTGGAGAGCATAGTGGGCTACTTGGGGAGTCCGGAGTGGGTGATTCCGGTCTCGGACTTCATGGAAATCAACTGCTCAGGTATGTAGACCTCCTACCCGGGTAGTGGACCGTCTTGGTCCGCTAAGAGACGAGGCTTCTTCAGCGTCACACGTCTCTCTGTGGACCCAGACACCGCCCGGGTCCGGGTCCGGGTCTGGGTGTACTCTGCAGCGTTCGCTGGCTCACGGGGCTGGTGCTAAGCTAACTAAGCTAATGCTAAGTCTGGACTGGTGGTCCGATGTTTTGGAGCCAAAGTAGGAAGAGAACAGTTGACTTTAAACGTTAAACTTGACCATGTATGTAACTATACATGTCTTATGGGGAATGGAAGTCGTGTGATTGGCAGTGGTGGCTTAAACACCTGATCTCTCTCTCTCTCTCTCTCTCTCTCTCTCTCTCTCTCTCTCTCTCTCTCTCTCTCTCTCTCTCTCTCTCTCTCTCTCTCTCTCTCTCTCTCTCTCTCTCTCACACACACACACACACACACACACACACACACACACACACACACACTCACAAACGTATTTAATACAAATCATTAAAAATGACTGCCCAAGGTTTGATTTTCAATATTGGGTCCAGGAATCCTTAACTAATGTGCATCTTTTCCTTAGTTTTTGACGATGAGGACGAGAACAAATTGACCTACACGGAAATCCACCAGCAGTTCAAGCAGCTGGTGAGTCAGGGTGCACTGGTACTGGTACTGGTACTGGTACTGATACTGGTACCACCATGTGTACATGTACCTACACACAGGAGTAAAGTTACCACCATGTGTACATGTACCTACACACAGGAGTAAAGTTACCACCATGTACCTGTTGTAATATATATACCTGCTGATACCTGCTGTAATACCTATTGCTATTACAGTGCTGTTAGAGATTGCTCGGTTGCTTAGTACTTTGTTATAATTCCATGTAAGTGATGTAACGTGTGAGCCCATATTGTAATCACTGAGCTGACTCATGAAGGCTGATGTAAGCAGCTTCCCCGTCCAGGTAGAGAAGCTGTTGGACAACCACATGCAGGAGATTGGCATCAATGAGCAGCAGTTTGTTGAAGCCTGCACCTCTCCCTTCGCCAAGTCCAAAACTTTGCAGGTACACTGTGTGTGTGTGTGTGTGTGTGTGTGTGTGTGTGTGTGTGTGTGTGTGTGTGTGTGTGTGTCCTCACTGATGTATGTGACTCATTCAGCGTGTGGAGTCCCAGAGAAAGTGTTGACCGTCAGCCTCTAGGATCAGACTGTGAGCCTCATAGGGTGTGATGTCACGGTTTGATTCACCTCCTCTGGTAGAGAGGAGAGGGGCTTAGGGCGGATCAGGGGACACACTTATAGCAGCGCTTTGTGCTAAGTGTGGAGCAGCACGCTGTCGTAAGTCAGACCTAGAGCTGCTCTCTGCTTCAGGAGGACCTGACCCCGTGGAGGCCTTCACTGATTGGTCCTCTTTGTGGAGGCCTTCACTGATTGGTCCTCTGTGTGGAGGCCTTCACTGATTGGTCCTCTGTGTGGAGGCCTTCACTGATTGGTCCTCTTTGTGGAGGCCTTCCCTGATTGGTCCTGATGTTCTGAGGACCACATTACGTTGAGTGGATAAATGTCCCATTTTCTACAGGCTGCATGACATTCCCATGACTTTATTGTAGGATATTTTATAACCTACAAAGGTATACTTATGGTCAGATCATCCAAAATGTAAAAGGTCTTTACAGATTGATGATGTACAGCCTTGTTCATCCCTGAGCCCTCAGTAGGGCAACAGTCAGCAACATGGCTATACAGGTCTGTGATGCTATAGGACAGCTGTAGTGAGGCTAGATATATAAAGTTGTACAGGTCTGTGATGCTATAGGACAGCTGTAGTGAGGCTAGATATATAAAGTTGTACAGGTCTGTGATGCTATAGGACAGCTGTAGTGAGGCTAGATATATAAAGTTGTACAGGTCTGTGATGCTATAGTACAGCTGTAGTGAGGCTAGATATATAAAGTTGTACCGGTCTGTGATGCTATAGTACAGCTGTAGTGAGGCTAGATATATAAAGCTAGAGTTGTACAGGCCTCAGGAGCTCAGGTGTTGCGTTGTGGTTGTCCAGGTGGTTTTCCAGCCAGTCCTGGCCACCGATGACTTCCAGATGTTTCGCTCTTTGATGGTCCAGAAAAACATGGAGCTGCAGCTGCAGGCGCTAAGGGTCATCAAGCAGAGACATGGTAGGACACACACACACACACACACACACACACACACACACACACACACACACACACACACACACACACACACACACACACACACACACCAGGAGATGAGCAGAACCTAATGATTTGATCTCTACAGATGAAACATGTACAATGTGAGGTTTCATGTGATCCTTGTTGCTGTACAGGGGCGCTCCCAGAGTGTCTTACAGACGGTGCTGATGTGGTGTCAGAGCTGGAGCAACAGGAGATGAAGATTCTGCAGGAGGTTCTGAAGTAAGCGCCACGCAGACCAGCGCTGAGAGGTGTGAGGGCTTCCTTGCTGCTCGGTGCCACCCTGTGCTCTGATGGGATCCTCTCCTGATGACCTGGCCAAGGGGAGCGCTCCCAGCCAGCTAAGCTTCTTATGGAGCTGTGGTTCATGCTGAAGAAGCAACTGGGTGGCTGCAGGTTATTCAGGAGCTACCTGCACTTGATAGCTATTAAGTGATTGTATGGGAAATAATGTCCCGTCATTTGAGGTGTGAATGATGTATCTAACGCCAAAAATTGGCTAATGCGGAGGGAGTTGACGGTAGTAATACACATGTCGTAGTTGGACTGTGAAGTCTCTACAGATGAGTTTGGGTAGAGGAGCTGTGGGTCCTCAGTAAAGCTTCTGACTGAACCACGTCCAGGCCCGGACCGGAGCAGAGATCAATGTCTCTGTGCTCATGACAACCTCAGCGCTGTGGCGCCGTCCCGCTGCAGAGTCACACCAACCCTCTCTTCTACGCTCTCCCTTCATCTAGAAAGTCAAAGGAGGAGTATGACCAAGGCCGGTCTCAGAGGACGGCTGGCTCCGCCCCGGGCCCCTGTCCCGGCAGCAGGGCCCCGGGGGAGGCCCCTACCCAGGAGCTGGGCAGCAGCGGAGCCCAGGTGAGCCCGGTGAGATCAGATTACACAGATCCTGTGAGCAGGAACCCGGTGCCAGTTACCAGCTTCAGGCTGCTGTCACAGTGCACCGGTCAAAGGGCAACTCGTCCTTCTGATTGGATCGTGAGCTAAGGGACACAGGATGTTAAGGGTTAATGTTAAAGGGACAATGCGTAGGAATTACTCGCATCTAGTGGTCAAATTGTATAGTGCATTCAAACAAATAGTGCTTGCGTTTTCAAATGTGAGTTGCAACTACGGTAGGCGGTATGTGCCAAGAAGCTGACAACATCCAATACTACCTCATCGAGTCTTCTTTCGGGTGATGAGGTACGTTATCTCAAACAAACTTCGAACTGCATTGATTCATTAGTGTGAGCATGTATGAGTAATTACTCCTCGAGCAAGATAGTGAATTATCTTGCCATGTTTATATTGTTTTTCATTACTATGTCATTACACATTACTATGTCATAGTCTAACCTATAGCATCAGTTAACAACACACAACAAACACTTTTTTTTTTTACTAGTGCTTACATTAGTAGTGATAGTGATTAGTAGTGATACATTCTTTATTCGATTATTTTCGGATGTGCCTGCATTGTCAGGGATCATCCTCATGAGGTGATTCAACGGTAGGGCGAGGACAGAGGCAGTGGATGGGTGGGAGGTAGCAGGCATGAAATGCAACCCTTATTCACTCAACCTTGATGACTTATCTGTCGAGAAGAACTTGAAGATGGTAATCCTTCATCAGCTCTTTAAACCTGGGAAAAGCTGCCCTGATGTTTACCCTCGTTGCCACGTTGCTTTTGAATTCCCCTTTTCTCTTTTTTGGGGACGAGGATTCCTTCCCCTGTGGCGTCAGTATGATCTTATGAACGAAGGTTTTCAAAGTGACTAGCACGTCTCACTGAGCTCCTACGTTTCAGTCACGCTGGTTCTGAGTGAAAACGTGTTAGGCCTACTAGTGCTGTAGTGCCTATAACGGTAGGCCTACTAGTGCTGTAGTGCCTAGAACGGTAGGCCTACTAGTGCTGTAGTGCCTAGGACGGTAGGCCTACTAGTGCTGTAGTGCCTAGAACGGTAGGCCTACTAGTGCTGTAGTGCCTATAACGGTAGGCCTACTAGTGCTGTAGTGCCTATAACGGTAGGCCTACTAGTGCTGTAGTGCCTAGAACGGTAGGCCTACTAGTGCTGTAGTGCCTATAACGGTAGGCCTACTAGTGCTGTAGTGCCTAGGACGGTAGGCCTACTAGTGCTGTAGTGCCTAGAACGGTAGGCCTACTAGTGCTGTAGTGCCTAGGACGGTAGGCCTACTAGTGCTGTAGTGCCTAGAACGGCCCTCGGCTGGTTAGTTTTTCATAGGAAGGAAGCACATGGATACCTCCTTAGGACTTACCCGTTCAATGTAAATAATATAACATTTAAATATAAGAAATTCTTCTCTCAGGAGGATAAGTCAGATTATTGACTATTGCCCGCCCACTATTGTCTGATGTACGTCCTGGCACTTAATGTACGCACTTACTGTATGTTGTATTTATTCATTGTACTTAGTTGTGTAGCATCTGCAGTAGCTAGCCATCACTGCTGTACGGGGAATGGGGTCAGCCTGGTGATTGTCAGTACTTGCACTTGGTTCTATGAACGTCTTTACTGCACCGACAGCGATATATTGTTTCACTTTGGATAAAAGCGTCTGCTAAATGCCCTAAATGTAGATGTTATTGGCAGAGGTGTTTTTACACCAATGAGGACATATTTATGAATGAAGTCATTGATTTGAGCTAATATTTAATACTTAAAATTCTGCATTGTCCCTTCAAGCCTGACAAACGTTTTTATCTTTTATCTCATCACTAGTTTCTGCCGAATAAACTGAAATGATGGCCTACTTTAAATAGTAGTAATAGTGATACATAATATATTGTTGATGGAAATTTTAACGTGTGTGTGTGTGTGTGTTTGAAGACCTTGTTGTAATGTAGTGGCCACATCTTATTTTAAAGCACAACATTTAGAGAACGTAGGATATGATGTCATTATGGACTCAAATGCCCCTCTACCTGACCCCAGTGCCTCCTGACCTTTGACCCGGTTCTCTCCAGGCCCCCAGGGGCCCCGGCGGTGGGAGAGCGGCCCTAGGAGAGGCAGCAGGGGGTCTGAACGGCCCCGACCAGACCTCCAGACAGCCCCCAGGTACCTGCTCCTCTACCTCCAGACAGCCCCCAGGTACCTGCTCCTCTACCTCCAGACAGCCCCCAGGTACCTGCTCCTCTACCTCCAGACAGCCCCCAGGTACCTGCTCCTCTACCTCCAGACAGCCCCCAGGTACCTGCTCCTCTACCTCCAGACAGCCCCCAGGTACCTGCTCCTCTACCTCCAGACAGCCCCCAGGTACCTGCTCCTCTACCTCCAGACAGCCCCCAGGTACCTGCTCCTCTACCTCCAGACAGCCCCCAGGTACCTGCTCCTCTACCTCCAGACAGCCCCCAGGTACCTGCTCCCCCAGACAGCCCCCAGGTACCTGCTCCTCTACCTCCAGACAGCCCCCAGGTACCTGCTCCTCTACCTCCAGACAGCCCCCAGGTACCTGCTCCTCTACCTCCAGACAGCCCCCAGGTACCTGCTCCCCCAGACAGCCCCCAGGTACCTGCTCCTCTACCTCCAGACAGCCCCCAGGTACCTGCTCCCCCAGACAGCCCCCAGGTACCTGCTCCTCTACCTCCAGACAGCCCCCAGGTACCTGCTCCTCTCCCCCCCCCCTCTCTCTCTCCTCCTCTCTCCTGCTCCTCTGGAGGTTCAGGTCCTCTCTCCTCCCCTGCAGCCAGGAACCCGCCCAATCACAGGCCTTGTTAATCATCTCACGTGACGCTAGCCATCCAATCCAATGTGTGCGTTGGGACTGACACACACTGAGGAGAAACAGGAGACAACGTCGGAGAGATGAGCCAAAGTAGAGTAGAGCTTTTATTGCAGAATAGACGCTCTCCCTTCACATCAGCTCAGTGTGTCTCCTCTGAGGCCCACTGGACACCCTGACCTCCACCTCAACACCAGTACAGCTCCAGCCTCACCACCACACCTCACCTAGGCTCTGAGGCCCACTGGACACCCTGACCTCCACCTCAACACCAGCACAGCTCCAGCCTCACCACCACACCTCACCTAGGCTCTGAGGCCCACTGGACACCCTGACCTCCACCTCAACACCAGTACAGCTCCAGCCTCACACCTCCATGTGGATGAGGACACATTTAACCTTCCCTTCTCTGTCTGTCCAAAGCCTCCAAAGTGCTTCCAGTGGTCAGAGCCCCGCTGAAGGGGGCCGGGCCCCCAGCAGGCCCCTGCCCCGGGCCCCCAGCAGACCCCTGCCCCGGGCCCCCAGCAGGCCCCTGCCCCGGGCCCCCAGCAGACCCCTGCCCCGGGCCCCCAGCAGGCCCCCGCCCCGGGCCCCCAGCAGACCCCTGCCCCGGGCCCCAGGAACAGGGCAGCACGAAGCGGAGTTCTACGGAGCCGTGTCTGGACGAGGCGCGCAGGGAGGCGGGCATCTCCAAGCCCTACACCGTGAGTCAACAACAAACACGTATCAGGAACCAATGAACCACACACGTATCAGGAACCAATGAACAACCAACACACGTATCTGGAACCAATGAACAACCAACACACGTATCAGGAACCAATGAACAACCAACACACGTATCAGGAACCAATGAACAACCAACACACGTATCTGGAACCAATGAACAACCAACACACGTATCAGGAACCAATGAACAACCAACACACGTATCTGGAACCAATGAACAACCAACACACGTATCAGGAACCAATGAACAACCGACACACGTATCAGGAACCAATGATCAACCAACACACGTATCAGGAACCAATGAACAACCAACACACGTATCAGGAACCAATGAACAACCAACACACGTATCAGGAACCAATGAACAACCAACACACGTATCAGGAACCAATGATTCACACACGTATCAGGAACCAATGAACAACCACACACGTATCAGGAACCAATGATTCACACACGTATCAGGAACCAATGATTCACACACGTATCAGGAACCAATGAACCACACACGTATCAGGAACCAATGATTCACACACGTATCAGGAACCAATGAACCACACACGTATCAGGAACCAATGAACCACACACGTATCAGGAACCAATGAACCACACACGTATCAGGAACCAATGAACCAACACACGTATCAGGAACCAATGAACCAACACACGTATCAGGAACCAATGAACCACACACGTATCAGGAACCAATGAACAACCAACACACGTATCAGGAACCAATGAACCAACACACTTATCAGGAACCAATGAACAACCAACACACGTATCAGGAACCAATGAACAACCAACACACGTATCAGGAACCAATGAACCACCAACACACGTATCAGGAACCAATGAACAACCAACACACGTATCAGGAACCAATGAACAACCAACACACGTATCAGGAACCAATGAACCACCAACACACGTATCAGGAACCAATGAACAACCAACACACGTATCAGGAACCAATGAACAACCAACACACGTATCAGGAACCAATGAATCACACACGTATCAGGAACCAATGAACAACCAACACACGTATCAGGAACCAATGAACAACCAACACACGTATCAGGAACCAATGAACAACCAACACACGTATCAGGAACCAATGAACAACCAACACACGTATCAGGAACCAATGAACAACCAACACACGTATCAGGAACCAATGAACAACCAACACACGTATCAGGAACCAATGAACAACCAACACACGTATAGGACCCTGTGTGTACTATGAGCTGTGTCTTGGTAGGAGTTGTCGGAGGCCCAGCAGCAGAAGCTGCAGCAGAGGGCCCTCTACCTGCGGGAGCAGAGAGACAAGCTGCAGGCTCTGAAGCGGGGCCAGCAGAACGGCCGACAGGCGGCCGGTCCGGAGGAGAGGGCCCCTGACGCGGCCCCAGCCCCCGTCACCCCGGTAACCACACCCTCATCCACACAGCATGTTGTTAGCTCACATGTTGGTTCACATCCTCTGGTTTCCATATTCCTCCTGATTTCTTCATTGCTATTGCGTTGTTGCTCTTTATGATTGCTTGGTCTGGCCTTGGTCTGGCCCTGGTCTGGCCTTGGTCTGGCCTTGGTCTGGCCCTGGTCTGGCCCTGGTCTGGCCCTGGTCTGTCAGGAGGCAGCGGGCCAGAGGAACGGGGCCCCTAGCCCAGCCCCACCAGCCCCCACCTCCTCCAAACAGAAGGTGATCCTGGGCGGAGTGCAGTGGTAGTTTAGTGTGACGTCTCTTAGCCACAGTGGTAGTTTAGTGTGACGTCTCTTAGCCACAGTGGTAGTTTAGTGTGACGTCTCCTCCCTTTAGCCACAGTGGTAGTTTAGTGTGACGTCTCTTCCCTTTAGCCACAGTGGTAGTTTAGTGTGACGTCTCTTCCCTTTAGCCACAGTGGTAGTTTAGTGTGACGTCTCTTAGCCACAGTGGTAGTTTAGTGTGACGTCTCTTAGCCACAGTGGTAGTTTAGTGTGACGTCTCCTCCCTTTAGCCACAGTGGTAGTTTAGTGTGACGTCTCTTAGCCACAGTGGTAGTTTAGTGTGACGTCTCTTAGCCACAGTGGTAGTTTAGTGTGACGTCTCTTAGCCACAGTGGTAGTTTAGTGTGACGTCTCTTAGCCACAGTGGTAGTTTAGTGTGACGTCTCTTAGCCACAGTGGTAGTTTAGTGTGACGTCTCTTCCCTTTAGCCACAGTGGTAGTTTAGTGTGACGTCTCTTAGCCACAGTGGTAGTTTAGTGTGACGTCTCTTAGCCACAGTGGTAGTTTAGTGTGACGTCTCCTCCCTTTAGCCACAGTGGTAGTTTAGTGTGACGTCTCTTAGCCACAGTGGTAGTTTAGTGTGACGTCTCTTAGCCACAGTGGTAGTTTAGTGTGACGTCTCTTAGCCACAGTGGTAGTTTAGTGTGACGTCTCCTCCCTTTAGCCACAGTGGTAGTTTAGTGTGACGTCTCTTAGCCACAGTGGTAGTTTAGTGTGACGTCTCTTAGCCACAGTGGTAGTTTAGTGTGACGTCTCTTAGCCACAGTGGTAGTTTAGTGTGACGTCTCCTCCCTTTAGCCACAGTGGTAGTTTAGTGTGACGTCTCTTCCCTTTAGCCACAGTGGTAGTTTAGTGTGACGTCTCTTAGCCACAGTGGTAGTTTAGTGTGACGTCTCCTCCCTTTAGCCACAGTGGTAGTTTAGTGTGACGTCTCTTAGCCACAGTGGTAGTTTAGTGTGACGTCTCTTAGCCACAGTGGTAGTTTAGTGTGACGTCTCTTAGCCACAGTGGTAGTTTAGTGTGACGTCTCTTAGCCACAGTGGTAGTTTAGTGTGACGTCTCCTCCCTTTAGCCACAGTGGTAGTTTAGTGTGACGTCTCTTAGCCACAGTGGTAGTTTAGTGTGACGTCTCTTAGCCACAGTGGTAGTTTAGTGTGACGTCTCTTCCCTTTAGCCACAGTGGTAGTTTAGTGTGACGTCTCTTAGCCACAGTGGTAGTTTAGTGTGACGTCTCTTAGCCACAGTGGTAGTTTAGTGTGACGTCTCCTCCCTTTAGCCACAGTGGTAGTTTAGTGTGACGTCTCTTAGCCACAGTGGTAGTTTAGTGTGACGTCTCTTAGCCACAGTGGTAGTTTAGTGTGACGTCTCTTCCCTTTAGCCACAGTGGTAGTTTAGTGTGACGTCTCTTAGCCACAGTGGTAGTTTAGTGTGACGTCTCTTAGCCACAGTGGTAGTTTAGTGTGACGTCTCCTCCCTTTAGCCACAGTGGTAGTTTAATGGTCTCTCCCTCCCTTTAGCCACAGTGGTAGTTTAATGGTCTCTCCCTTTAGCCACAGTGGTAGTTTAATGGTCTCTCTCTCCCTTTAGCCACAGTGGTAGTTTAATGGTCTCTCTCTCCCTTTAGCCACAGTGGTAGTTTAATGGTCTCTCCCTTTAGCCACAGTGGTAGTTTAATGGTCTCTCTCTCCCTTTAGCCACAGTGGTAGTTTAATGGTCTCTCTCTCCCTTTAGCCACAGTGGTAGTTTAATGGTCTCTCCCTTTAGCCACAGTGGTAGTTTAATGGTCTCTCTCTCCCTTTAGCCACAGTGGTAGTTTAATGGTCTCTCCCTTTAGCCACAGTGGTAGTTTAATGGTCTCTCCCTCCCTTTAGCCACAGTGGTAGTTTAATGGTCTCTCCCTTTAGCCACAGTGGTAGTTTAATGGTCTCTCTCTCCCTTTAGCCACAGTGGTAGTTTAATGGTCTCTCTCTCCCTTTAGCCACAGTGGTAGTTTAATGGTCTCTCCCTTTAGCCACAGTGGTAGTTTAATGGTCTCTCTCTCCCTTTAGCCACAGTGGTAGTTTAATGGTCTCTCTCTCCCTTTAGCCACAGTGGTAGTTTAATGGTCTCTCTCTCCCTTTAGCCACAGTGGTAGTTTAATCCAGTATTACAGCTACCTGGCTTTATTTCTACTGAAGTTTCAGAAACCAATGGCAACACTTTCTATTGTATCAAACTCATGATGAAATGGGTTATAAGATATTGAATATCACAGCACGTATCTTAGACCAGTGAAATAAAGTCTAACACCACTGATCTCTCTCTCTAGGAGGTCTCCGCTGAGGAGAAGAAGAAGCTCCAGAAGAGGAAGCACCTGGCCGAAAAGCTGAAAGAAGAAGTCATTAAAAAATAATGACAGCCCCCCCCAACCACACAATCTCTCTTCCATCCTGCAATAACACGACTATACACCCTGTACATATAGTCTATGACAGAGACCTGAACAGTGTGTCTCCGTCATCAGGAAGCAGAACGCTAGATGAGCCCAACATCAAGTATGCACTTCTATATCTTAGCATGGACCCATGAGCTCATGTGTCCTCAGACCCCATCTGTTTGTTCATCTCCCACTTACCTTCTCTAGTCATCTGCACTGTGGAAGAAGACGCTAAATAGACTGCATTGAGGTCTTGGTTGGGGCCAAAATAACTCTACAAGAAGAAATGCAGTATTTATTCAGAAAAAATATAGAATCTTCCTTTGTATGCTGTTTAATAAATCCACTTTTATATCAAACTGAGTTTCCCAGCTATTGACCTGTGAAGTAAAAGGGTGTCTATTGTGTGTAGCTTTCCTTCTGAATCGAATTTACTTCTGAACATTGTCATTTTTACCAAAGAAACAATTGCTATCATTTAGCAAACCATTATCCTTTTTGTTTTTGGAGAATTGTGTTCATATATTTTAAAGAGACGAGGCTTAGATAAGGACATTGACTGCAGTTTACAAGGCGTTTAACCTAGTTTAAACCTTGCTAGTGACCTTCACTTTTATCAAAGACACTAGGAACTTTTTAAAACATACTTTGCCTCCATCCAGGACAAGTGTTATCACCAAATCATCTGAAATGTTTTTTTACAACACCACAACTGTAATGCCAGGATCACATTTAATTTGGAAAATTAGATTAGAAAATAAAAACAATACATACAAACGTTAACAATGGAGGGTAGTTCTAGTAAATGGGGTTGAACAACTTAAAACATGGCAGAAACTAGTCATAAGAACATATGGTGGTACTAAGCATCTGCTGATGCAGCTAGAACCCTTCTATTCTTGATTTCCACTTTCTCATCGCTACACCCTTCTCATAATGTAGCTCTGGAGACATGGAGGAATATGTGTCACTTTTCGACGTAGTCAAATGCCTACGATTACCCAATAGGAATGTTTCAAATAAAACACTACTCGGAAATCTCCATTACTTCCGGCAAGGGGAATAAAATGCAGTTTGCCAAAACTGCTGTATTACGATAGTCTTAAAAAGTTAATTATAAATCTAAATTAAAATAATCCATTAAGGCCGACCAGAGGGGTCATGATGGCAGACAGCAGAGGCGTCCACGTACTGGAGCCAGACACTAAAGGAGTCCGTTAGCGTGCAGACCTAGCATGCTCTAACGCCAGGGGCCCTCCAGGGCTTCATGGACTAAATACTGAGACTCTGGGAATTTCACAAGAACCACGTTGCTACTTAAAGTCGGCACCAAAATTCACAACTCCAGACGTCCTCAGGGTTGGCTGCAAAAAATGACTTTACTGCAGTTGAAATACATACTTTTAAAACCAGCATTTACAACTTGTTTTTCGTTGTACAATAAATCAAACCAATTGGATTAAAAAGGATGAACTGAGCCCACCCGTTTGTGTAACCACAAAAAGAAAAATGAATTACACCAACAGGTAAACCAATCAGGGGGAAATGATTAAAAATAAAAACAATTCTGTACAGTACTGTTAAGAAATTCATGAAATACAACATTTCTTGCCAACGCAGTCTGGTGTGAGAACATGTTTGTATGCAACTTGAGCAGTCGCCCTGTGTTCACCCAGCAGAGTCCTGCTCCTCTAATGCCGGTGTTGGCTGTAACGTACGATGTCTGTTTGGCCTCTGGTCTGACGGAGCCTCCACCGCTCTGCTCCAGTGTTCAGCTCTACACTACGACGGCTAGTCCCGCTAGCATGACTGGCCCCTGCTCCTCGTCTGGGGGGGTCTGGGGGGGTCGGGGGTCTGGGGGGGTCTGGGGTCTGGGTTCCTGGACTCTTGGGGGTCTTGGGGGTAAGAAGTGTGCAGCTGCTTCCTTGTCCCTGTTGCTACAGCAACAGAGCAGAACAGAGAACCACAAAGGCTGGTCCACAGGATGAGAGGAGCAGGCTGAGAGGAGCAGGCTGAGAGGAGCAGGCTGTCAGAGGAGCAGGCTGAGAGGAGCAGGCTGTCAGAGGAGCAGGTTGTCAGAGGAGCAGGCGGTCAGGAGCAGGCTGTCAGAGGAGCAGGCTGAGAGGAGCAGGCGGTCAGGAGCAGGCTGTCAGAGGAGCAGGCTGAGAGGAGCAGGCTGTGAGAGGAGCAGGCTGTCAGGAGCAGGCTGAGAGGAGCAGGCTGTGCGTGGCTCTGGAGCTCCTCTGAGGAGTCATAAAGGGGGGGTCTCGTTGGGGGGGGCTCCACTTGTTTCCACGGGAACGAGGACGGAGTTCAGGAGGAGGTGAGCGGGGGGGGGGGGGGGGGGCTCCTCAACAGGACCAGAGCAGTGACTGACAGGTGGCCCAGGACCAATGAGACGCCTGGAGGAGCGGAAGGAGGGAGGATCCACCAACAAAGAGGAGAGAGGACCCTCCTTAGGACCCCAGACGGGCTCGTTTCCTTGGAGACTGCTCCTCGTCCTCATCCTCGTCCTCCTCGTCTTCATCGTCGGGGTAGTCCACCAGCCCCACCAGGCCGCTCTGAGACAGAAGCACATGTTAGTCCACACATGTTAGTCCACCACCACATGTTAGTCCACACATGTCAGTCCACCACCACATGTTAGTCCACCACCACATGTTAGTCCACCACCACATGTTAGTCCACCACCACATGTTAGTCCACCACCACATGTTAGTCCACCACCACATGTTAGTCCACCACCACATGTTAGTCCACCACCACATGTTAGTCCACCACATGTTAGTCCACCACATGTTAGTCCACCACATGTTAGTCCACCACATGTTAGTCCACCACATGTTAGTCCACCACATGTTAGTCCACCACATGTTAGTCCACCACCACATGTTAGTCCACCACCACATGTTAGTCCACCACCACATGTTAGTCCACCACCACATGTTAGTCCACCACCACATGTTAGTCCACCACACGTCAGTCCACCACCACATGTTAGTCCACCACCACATGTTAGTCCACCACCACATGTTAGTCCACCACCACATGTTAGTCCACCACCACATGTTAGTCCACCACCACATGTTAGTCCACCACCACATGTTAGTCCACCACACGTCAGTCCACCACCACATGTTAGTCCACCACCACATGTTAGTCCACCACACGTCAGTCCACCACCACATGTTAGTCCACCACCACATGTTAGTCCACCACCACATGTTAGTCCACCACCACATGTTAGTCCACCACCACATGTTAGTCCACCACCACATGTTAGTCCACCACCACATGTTAGTCCACCACCACATGTCAGTCCACCACCACATGTTAGTCCACCACATGTCAGTCCACCACATGTTAGTCCACCACCACATGTTAGTCCACCACACGTCAGTCCACCACCACATGTTAGTCCACCACCACATGTTAGTCCACCACATGTTAGTCCACCACACGTCAGTCCACCACCACATGTTAGTCCACCACCACATGTTAGTCCACCACACGTCAGTCCACCACCACATGTTAGTCCACCACCACATGTTAGTCCACCACACGTCAGTCCACCACACGTCAGTCCACCACCACATGTTAGTCCACCACCACATGTTAGTCCACCACCACATGTTAGTCCACCACACGTCAGTCCACCACCACATGTTAGTCCACCACCACATGTTAGTCCACCACCACATGTTAGTCCACCACATGTCAGTCCACCACATGTTAGTCCACCACCACATGTTAGTCCACCACCACATGTTAGTCCACCACCACATGTTAGTCCACCACCACATGTTAGTCCACCACACGTCAGTCCACCACCACATGTTAGTCCACCACCACATGTTAGTCCACCACATGTCAGTCCACCACATGTTAGTCCACCACCACATGTTAGTCCACCACACGTCAGTCCACCACCACATGTTAGTCCACCACCACATGTTAGTCCACCACATGTCAGTCCACCACCACATGTTAGTCCACCACATGTTAGTCCACCACACGTCAGTCCACCACCACATGTTAGTCCACCACCACATGTTAGTCCACCACACGTCAGTCCACCACCACATGTTAGTCCACCACCACATGTTAGTCCACCACACGTCAGTCCACCACACGTCAGTCCACCACCACATGTTAGTCCACCACCACATGTTAGTCCACCACACGTCAGTCCACCACCACATGTTAGTCCACCACCACATGTTAGTCCACCACCACATGTCAGTCCACCACATGTTAGTCCACCACCACATGTTAGTCCACCACCACATGTTAGTCCACCACACGTCAGTCCACCACCACATGTTAGTCCACCACCACATGTTAGTCCACCACCACATGTTAGTCCACCACCACATGTTAGTCCACCACCACATGTTAGTCCACCACCACATGTTAGTCCACCACCACATGTTAGTCCACCACCACATGTTAGTCCACCACCACATGTTAGTCCACCACCACATGTCAGTCCACCACCACATGTTAGTCCACCACCACATGTTAGTCCACCACCACATGTCAGTCCACCACATGTCAGTCCACCACATGTTAGTCCACCACCACATGTTAGTCCACCACCACATGTTAGTCCACCACCACACGTCAGTCCACCACATGTTAGTCCACCACCACATGTCAGTCCACCACATGTTAGTCCACCACACGTCAGTCCACCACCACATGTTAGTCCACCACCACATGTTAGTCCACCACCACATGTTAGTCCACCACCACATGTTAGTCCACCACCACATGTTAGTCCACCACCACATGTTAGTCCACCACCACATGTTAGTCCACCACACGTCAGTCCACCACCACATGTTAGTCCACCACACGTCAGTCCACCACCACATGTTAGTCCACCACCACATGTTAGTCCACCACCACATGTTAGTCCACCACACGTCAGTCCACCACCACATGTTAGTCCACCACACGTCAGTCCACCACCACATGTTAGTCCACCACATGTCAGTCCACCACATGTTAGTCCACCACCACATGTTAGTCCACCACATGTTAGTCCACCACACGTCAGTCCACCACCACATGTTAGTCCACCACACGTCAGTCCACCACCACATGTTAGTCCACCACATGTCAGTCCACCACCACATGTTAGTCCACCACATGTTAGTCCACCACACGTCAGTCCACCACCACATGTTAGTCCACCACATGTTAGTCCACCACCACATGTCAGTCCACCACCACATGTTAGTCCACCACACGTCAGTCCACCACCACATGTTAGTCCACCACCACATGTTAGTCCACCACCACATGTTAGTCCACCACCACATGTTAGTCCACCACCACATGTTAGTCCACCACCACATGTTAGTCCACCACCACATGTTAGTCCACCACCACATGTCAGTCCACCACCACATGTTAGTCCACCACCACATGTTAGTCCACCACCACATGTCAGTCCACCACATGTTAGTCCACCACACGTCAGTCCACCACATGTTAGTCCACCACCACATGTCAGTCCACCACCACATGTTAGTCCACCACCACATGTCAGTCCACCACATGTTAGTCCACCACACGTCAGTCCACCACCACATGTTAGTCCACCACATGTCAGTCCACACATGTTAGTCCACCACCACATGTCAGTCCACCACATGTTAGTCCACCACACGTCAGTCCACCACATGTTAGTCCACCACATGTCAGTCCACCACCACACGTCAGTCCACCACATGTTAGTCCACCACATGTTAGTCCACCACACGTCAGTCCACCACATGTCAGTCCACCACCACATGTTAGTCCACCACCACATGTTAGTCCACCACATGTTAGTCCACCACATGTTAGTCCACCACATGTCAGTCCACCACATGTCAGTCCACCACATGTCAGTCCACCACATGTTAGTCCACCACCACATGTTAGTCCACCACCACATGTTAGTCCACCACCACATGTTAGTCCACCACATGTTAGTCCACCACATGTCAGTCCACCACATGTTAGTCCACCACCACACGTCAGTCCACCACATGTTAGTCCACCACACGTCAGTCCACCACCACATGTTAGTCCACCACCACATGTTAGTCCACCACCACATGTTAGTCCACCACATGTCAGTCCACCACATGTTAGTCCACCACACGTCAGTCCACCACCACATGTTAGTCCACCACCACATGTTAGTCCACCACCACATGTTAGTCCACCACACGTCAGTCCACCACATGTCAGTCCACCACATGTCAGTCCACCACATGTTAGTCCACCACACGTCAGTCCACCACATGTCAGTCCACCACATGTCAGTCCACCACATGTCAGTCCACCACATGTTAGTCCACCACCACATGTTAGTCCACCACCACATGTTAGTCCACCACCACATGTTAGTCCACCACATGTTAGTCCACCACATGTCAGTCCACCACATGTTAGTCCACCACCACACATCAGTCCACCACATGTTAGTCCACCACACGTCAGTCCACCACCACATGTTAGTCCACCACCACATGTTAGTCCACCACATGTTAGTCCACCACACGTCAGTCCACCACATGTTAGTCCACCACACGTCAGTCCACCACCACACGTCAGTCCACCACCACATGTTAGTCCACCACATGTCAGTCCACCACATGTCAGTCCACCACATGTCAGTCCACCACATGTCAGTCCACCACCACATGTTAGTCCACCACATGTCAGTCCACCACCACATGTCAGTCCACCACCACATGTTAGTCCACACATGTTAGTCCACACGTGTCAGTCCACACGTGTCTTCCCGGTGAGCGTGTCGGGGCTGACCTTGACCAGCGGCGTGGCGGGCAGGGCGGGGGTCTTGGTGGAGGAGGCGGAGCTGTTGACTGTTGGAGGGGGGGCGGGCGGGGCCGGGGGGCCCGCGGCCGCCTTCCCGTTGCTGTTGGCGCCGTTGGAGCCGTTGGCGCCGTTGGAGGCTCCTGGGGACAGAGGGAGGAACAGACCGTAGGCCTTCATCACAGCATTAACCTACAGCTGGTGACCGTAGGCCTTCATCACAGCATTAACCTACAGCTGGTGACCGTAGGCCTTCATCACAGCATTAACCTACAGCTGGTGACCGTAGGCCTTCATCACAGCATTAACCTACAGCTGGTGACCGTAGGCCTTCATCACAGCATTAACCTACAGCACCGTAGGCCTTCATCACAGCATTAACCTACAGCTGGTGACCGTAGGCCTTCATCACAGCATTAACCTACAGCTGGTGACCGTAGGCCTTCATCACAGCATTAACCTACAGCTGGTGACCGTAGGCCTTCATCACAGCATTAACCTACAGCTGGTGACCGTAGGCCTTCATCACAGCATTAGCCTACAGCTGGTGACCGTAGGCCTTCATCACAGCATTAACCTACAGCACCGTAGGCCTTCATCACAGCATTAACCTACAGCTGGTGACCGTAGGCCTTCATCACAGCATTAACCTACAGCTGGTGACCGTAGGCCTTCATCACAGCATTAACCTACAGCTGGTGACCGTAGGCCTTCATCACAGCATTAACCTACAGCTGGTGACCGTAGGCCTTCATCACAGCATTAACCTACAGCACCGTAGGCCTTCATCACAGCATTAACCTACAGCTGGTGACCGTAGGCCTTCATCACAGCATTAACCTACAGCTGGTGACCGTAGGCCTTCATCACAGCATTAACCTACAGCTGGTGACCGTAGGCCTTCATCACAGCATTAACCTACAGCTGGTGACCGTAGGCCTTCATCACAGCATTAACCTACAGCTGGTGACCGTAGGCCTTCATCACAGCATTAACCTACAGCTGGTGACCGTAGGCCTTCATCACAGCATTAACCTACAGCTGGTGACCGTAGGCCTTCATCACAGCATTAACCTACAGCACCGTAGGCCTTCATCACAGCATTAACCTACAGCTGGTGACCGTAGGCCTTCATCACAGCATTAACCTACAGCACCGTAGGAACGCTGACCCTTGGCTGTTGTCAACAGGCGGTACGACTGCGTAGGCATCACTGACTACATGTTCTGACTGAAGACCGAAAACAACTTGTCACGCTAATAAAAACTAATAAATCTGGCAAAAGGTGACTTTGTGTTTATTTTAGGAAACTTTTAACTTTTTTTTTTTTTTTAAACAATGATTCACCTCAGGCTCCATCATTAGTTAGACTAGTTAGACTAGTTGGGCCGCTGGTCACCAGGCGGATAAGAACCCTCTTCCCCCTCCAGACTCGGTTCCTTAGGGACTCTACCTTTTTTGGCCTCCATGTATTTGCCGTAGTTGTCGGAGAAGTCATCTTCTGTCCGACTCTTTTCAACAGACTCTGCTTCCTCGTCATCTTCATCGTCATTAAACCACATCTCCTCGTCCTCATCCATCGACCGGGCATCTCGTCTGTACCTGTTCAATTAAAACATCAAGCACCGTCAACACCTTTTGGATTTCAATCCACCACTAAATGCTGATTTCCACCCAAATCCGTACATACATACACACACATATACTTTTTTTAACCCATTTGATATGAACTAGAATTCACTTTGGTTTCTGGTTGCATCAGAACTCCAACATGTTGTAAAGTGGAACTAGTAGTGCTCCTTGTGCTAACAGAATGACCATTAGTCTTTGCCCTATATTTACATTTAAAGACATCAGGATGGTCTACCAGGATGGTCTACCAGGCACTACTGGCCAACAGTGGTTGTTCCATTACAACATATAAACCTAACTACCCAAAGGCATGGTTAGACACACAAACCACGTTAGGTAAAGCCTGATCCAGGTGCTAAACGCGTTGACTGACCTGTTGAGCCTCTGGTTCTGTCGCTCCTTCTCCTGCTCATAGCGCCCTTTCAGACCCTTAAAGGTCTGGACATACTCGATGGACTCCAGTGCTTTGTAGAAGTTGTCCACGATGTGAGCTATGAGCGACTTCACGTCCTCCTGAAGGGAGACCAGAGCAAGGCGTGAGGGGAGCGTGAGGCCGCCTGAGAGCAGCTGCCCAGAGACCACCACTCACCACTTTGATGAACTCAAACAGCTCTATGATGGCCGAGTTGAGCAGGTTGTATCTGGTGCCGTTGTCCAGCAGCGCGCTGATCACCGGCTCAAACAGGTTCCCCTTGATGATGTAGCGGTTGTAGTATTCATCCTTCAGCCCGATGATCCTACGCATGAACCGCAGCGCACCTGTGGTAGGTTAACCACACGTCACTAGGTTAACACCACGTCACTAGGTTAACACCACGTCACTAGGTTAACACCACGTCACTAGGTTAACACCACGTCACTAGGTTAACACCACGTCACTAGGTTAACACCACGTCACTAGGTTAACACCACGTCACTAGGTTAACACCACGTCACTAGGTTAACACCACTAGGTTAACACCACTAGGTTAACGCCACTAGGTTAACGCCACTAGGTTAACACCACTAGGTTAACACCACTAGGTTAACACCACTAGGTTAACACCACGTCACTAGGTTAACACCACGTCACTAGGTTAACACCACGTCACTAGGTTAACACCACGTCACTAGGTTAACACCACGTCACTAGGTTAACACCACGTCACTAGGTTAACACCACGTCACTAGGTTAACACCACGTCACTAGGTTAACACCACGTCACTAGGTTAACACCACGTCACTAGGTTAACACCACGTCACTAGGTTAACACCACTAGGTTAACACCACTAGGTTAACGCCACTAGGTTAACGCCACTAGGTTAACACCACTAGGTTAACACCACTAGGTTAACACCACTAGGTTAACACCACGTCACTAGGTTAACACCACGTCACTAGGTTAACACCACGTCACTAGGTTAACACCACGTCACTAGGTTAACACCACGTCACTAGGTTAACACCACGTCACTAGGTTAACACCACGTCACTAGGTTAACACCACGTCACTAGGTTAACACCACGTCACTAGGTTAACACCACGTCACTAGGTTAACACCACTAGGTTAACACCACGTCACCACCACTAGGTTAACACCACGTCACCACCACTAGGTTAACACCACGTCACTAGGTTAACACCACGTCACTAGGTTAACACCACGTCACTAGGTTAACACCACGTCACTAGGTTAACACCACTAGGTTAACACCACGTCACTAGGTTAACCAGGTCACTAGGTTAACACCACGTCACTAGGTTAACACCACGTCACTAGGTTAACACCACGTCACTAGGTTAACACCACGTCACTAGGTTAACACCACGTCACTAGGTTAACACCACGTCACTAGGTTAACACCACGTCACTAGGTTAACACCACGTCACTAGGTTAACCAGGTCACTAGGTTAACACCACGTCACTAGGTTAACACCACGTCACTAGGTTAACCAGGTCACTAGGTTAACACCACGTCACTAGGTTAACACCACGTCACTAGGTTAACACCACGTCACTAGGTTAACCAGGTCACTAGGTTAACACCACGTCACTAGGTTAACACCACGTCACTAGGTTAACACCACGTCACTAGGTCAGTGTGTGCTAGGTTAACCAGGTCAGTGTGTGCTAGGTTAACCAGGTCAGTGTGTGCTAGGTTAACCAGGTCAGTGTGTGCTAGGTTAACCAGGTCAGTGTGTGCTAGGTTAACCAGGTCAGTGTGTGCTAGGTTAACCAGGTCAGTGTGTGCTAGGTTAACCAGGTCAGTGTGTGCTAGGTTAACCAGGTCAGTGTGCGGTAGGTTAACCAGGTCAGTGTGCGGTAGGTTAACCAGGTCAGTGTGTGCTGTGGTTAACCAGGTCAGTGTGTGCTAGGTTAACCAGGTCAGTGTGCGGTAGGTTAACCAGGTCAGTGTGCGGTAGGTTAACCAGGTCAGTGTGCGGTAGGTTAACCAGGTCAGTGTGTGCTGTGGTTAACCAGGTCAGTGTGTGCTAGGTTAACCAGGTCAGTGTGTGCTGTGGTTAGTGACTCACAGAGGGCCAGGAAGGTGTGCTTGGAGTTCATGAGCAGCAGCACTCTGCGGAGCAGGTCCTTGTTCATGATGTAGGTCTTGATGTGGTAGGTGTGGTGCTCCACGCAGAAGGTCAACAGCTCCAGGATCAGCGCCAACAGCTGAGCCGTCTGGAAGTTGTCTGTCCACAAAAGACGGATCAATTCCCACGCGATAAACATTAATTATTCACATGTTCTATGAATACGAAAGAGAATGTCAATACTAGATGATCTGAAATGAACACGTGACTGTGTGGTTAACAGGAGAGGTGGAGTGAGGCGACTCTACTTATTGAGCCCGGAGCCTCTCTGGACACCAGAGGGCTGTGATAGACGAGCCTGTGATTGGTCGGCTGTGTTGTTATTCTGCCTGGGCGGGCTGTCGGGGAGGAGAGATGGCCAAAGCTAAAGTGGGCCTAATGGGGATTTTATTGAAATAGAAACATGATATAAAAGGTATGCAGAACAGCTGCTGGGCCCAGTCCTCGTTAGGCGATGGACCAGCTGATACGGAGAAGGACAAACTGATAGTGGTTTGGGTAAGGTCCCTACATTTAGGCTACAGTTCAGTATACAACATCGGAAAACTGAAAGCAGCGTGGTCGTCTCCGGTTTAATTGAAGTACGGCTATTGATCGGTGAAGGGTGCCTAGTAAATCACACTGTGTAGAAATACTGACAACGGCTCTACAGAGGGCTGCACGTGTTCATGGAATACACCCATTACAATTTAAAACCAGTTGCAGAAAAGCTACAAATACAATCTTATTCTGTTGGAAATGCTGTATGTGTAAAGTGTATAAAACAACATTTAACATGCTAATAAAGCCTATGTTAGTAGCATTGTTATGTCCACTGAGACAGGGCTACCATTTCATTCCCCACGTTTGTTTAGTGGACTCCTCATGGTAATTAAGAGACATCGTTACTTACGGCCGTTTCATTGTAATTAAACGACATAACTTAAATAATTAACTTATAATAAATGTCACGTGGAGGAAACTTCAATAAAGGTCGGTGCAGATGATCTCTGCCTGGGTCATGTCAGATGTTTGTGTTGAAGACATCATCCACCTCCATATCCCACGCTACTTTACCACGTCACAAAGCTACGTCTCGTTATAGTTTGGATTAAGAAGCCCCTGGCACCTTTAATATTACTTTTACCTAAAAAAAGTTGAATGCATATTTTTCCATAAATATTCTAATGTGATTGTTGGTCCTGTTGACCTAGTGTCAGTGGTGTTGACCTAGTGTCCGTGGTGTTGACCTAGTGTCCGTGGTGTTGACCTAGTGTCAGTGGTGTTGACCTAGTGTCAGTGGTGTTGACCTAGTGTCAGTGGTGTTGACCTAGTGTCAGTGGTAGTAATGATAGTTGGTCCCGTTGACCTAGTGTCAGTGGTGTTGACCTAGTGTCAGTGGTGTTGACCTAGTGTCAGTGGTAGTAATGATAGTTGGTCCCGTTGACCTAGTGTCAGTGGTGTTGACCTAGTGTCAGTGGTGTTGACCTAGTGTCAGTGGTAGTAATGATAGTTGGTCCCGTTGACCTAGTGTCAGTGGTGTTGACCTAGTGTCAGTGGTGTTGACCTAGTGTCAGTGGTGTTGACCTAGTGTCAGTGGTAGTAATGATAGTTGGTCCCGTTGACCTAGTGTCAGTGGTGTTGACCTAGTGTCAGTGGTGTTGACCTAGTGTCAGTGGTGTTGACCTAGTGTCAGTGGTAGTAATGATAGTTGGTCCCGTTGACCTAGTGTCAGTGGTGTTGACCTAGTGTCAGTGGTGTTGACCTAGTGTCAGTGGTAGTAATGATAGTTGGTCCCGTTGACCTAGTGTCAGTGGTGTTGACCTAGTGTCAGTGGTGTTGACCTAGTGTCAGTGGTAGTAATGATAGTTGGTCCCGTTGACCTAGTGTCAGTGGTGTTGACCTAGTGTCAGTGGTGTTGACCTAGTGTCAGTGGTGTTGACCTAGTGTCAGTGGTGTTGACCTAGTGTCCGTGGTGTTGACCTAGTGTCCGTGGTGTTGACCTAGTGTCAGTGGTAGTACTGATAGTTGGTCCCGTTGACCTAGTGTCAGTGGTAGTAATGACTCAGACCTACCTGGACACACAGGGCTGATCTTCACTGGGCTCTCCAGTAGATCTGTGAACACGCAGCTCGTTACCATGGGGACAGAAACAATGGATGGAGGGTGTCAGACAGCAGGCCTCGGGCCCCTCACCTCTGGAGTCCTTGTCGTGGGCGGTGTTGGCCAGCAGCGGGGCCGTGAGAACATGCATGCAGTACTTGTAGAAGAAACTCAGGAACTCCGTCTTCTCCGTTTTCTGGGAGAAAGATGGAGGATTTGAGGACATGTAGACCGTACAATAATTACATTATAATCGTGTTCCCCATAACAAGAAAGGCCAACGCCCATCAAGCCTTCTACGTTAACTTTGAGACATCTTAGAGATGAATGCAGGTCAACATCAATGAGAATGGGTGAGGTGTGAATGGGTGAGGTGTGAACGGTAGCTTGTGAACAGTGCGCTGGTGGTCCTCACGTTGATGGGTGCCAGCATGTTCTCGGGGTCGATCAGAGTCCGGAGCAGGCCCATGAGCTGAACAGCCCCCCCCAGCTCCGGGTCCGAGTCACAGATCATCTGTTTGATAACCACGTTGATCAGCAGCACGTCCTGGGGAGCAGAGAGCAGTCAGACCAGCTCAGACAGACCACCACACCGTAACACTACAGAGCAGTCAGGAGACAGACCAGCTCATACAGACCACCACACCGTAACACTACAGAGCAGTCAGGAGACAGACCAGCTCATACAGACCACCACACCGTAACACTACAGAGCAGTCAGGAGACAGACCAGCTCATACAGACCACCACACCGTAACACTACAGAGCAGTCAGGAGACAGACCAGCTCATACAGACCACCACACCGTAACACAGCAGAGCAGTCAGGAGACAGACCAGCTCATACAGACCACCACACCGTAACACAGCAGTCAGGAGACAGACCAGCTCATACAGACCACCACACCGTAACACTACAGAGCAGTCAGGAGACAGACCAGCTCATACAGACCACCACACCGTAACACTACAGAGCAGTCAGGAGACAGACCAGCTCATACAGACCACCACACCGTAACACTACAGAGCAGTCAGGAGACAGACCAGCTCATACAGACCACCACACCGCAGCCTGAGGACAGAGCCGTCTGATTCAGTCTGTAACGATACTCGTATTCCTACCCACATTTTTCGGTACGGCTCTAACGGTTCGATGCACGTTTCATTTCGGTACATACCGAAAAAAAACTTATTTTGAATAAAGTTTTTATTGATTATCACACTCTGAGTGTCTTGTCCTAATGTTTTGTGATGAGGACCAAAATGGAAATAATTCCTGGACTTTATTGTGTTTTTATTCTCAATTGTATTTGATGTCTTTTGTGTAAGGCATTGTTTGATACAATTTAATAAAAATAAAATAATAAAAACTGCTGTACCGAAAAACGTACCCAACCGTGACTTAAAAACCGAGGTAGGTACCGAACCGTGACTTTAGTGTACGGTTACACCCCAGACCATATGAGACCTGGCCCTCTTATGGCTGTATTTTAATAACCAGTGGGGTACACTACGAACCTCGATTAGTGGGTTAGCCAGGTATGTTTCGGTTCTCATCAGAGGGTATTGGCTATTTGATCGTCCTCATTGGACCTTATGTAGCCAGTGCTCACTGTTGCACCACCACAGAGCCTCCACCCTCAGGCTGACCCCCTTTAACACCAGAGCCTCCACCCTCAGGCTGACCCCCTTTAACACCACAGAGCCTCCACCCTCAGGCTGACCCCCTTTAACACCACAGAGCCTCCACCCTCAGGCTGACCCCCTTTAACACCACAGAGCCTCCACCCTCAGGCTGAGCCCCTTTAACACCACAGAGCCTCCACCCTCAGGCTGAGCCCCTTTAACACCAGAGCCTCCACCCTCAGGCTGAGCCCCTTTAACACCACAGAGCCTCCACCCTCAGGCTGAGCCCCTTTAACACCAGAGCCTCCACCCTCAGGCTGACCCCCTTTAACACCACAGAGCCTCCACCCTCAGGCTGAGCCCCTTTAACACCAGAGCCTCCACCCTCAGGCTGACCCCCTTTAACACCACAGAGCCTCCACCCTCAGGCTGACCCCCTTTAACACCACAGAGCCTCCACCCTCAGGCTGAGCCCCTTTAACACCACAGAGCCTCCACCCTCAGGCTGAGCCCCTTTAACACCAGAGCCTCCACCCTCAGGCTGAGCCCCTTTAACACCACAGAGCCTCCACCCTCAGGCTGACCCCCTTTAACACCAGAGCCTCCACCCTCAGGCTGACCCCCTTTAACACCACAGAGCCTCCACCCTCAGGCTGACCCCCTTTAACACCAGAGCCTCCACCCTCAGGCTGAGCCCCTTTAACACCAGAGCCTCCACCCTCAGGCTGAGCCCCTTTAACACCACAGAGCCTCCACCCTCAGGCTGAGCCCCTTTAACACCAGAGCCTCCACCCTCAGGCTGACCCCCTTTAACACCACAGAGCCTCCACCCTCAGGCTGAGCCCCTTTAACACCAGAGCCTCCACCCTCAGGCTGAGCCCCTTTAACACCAGAGCCTCCACCCTCAGGCTGACCCCCTTTAACACCACAGAGCCTCCACCCTCAGGCTGAGCCCCTTTAACACCAGAGCCTCCACCCTCAGGCTGACCCCCTTTAACACCACAGAGCCTCCACCCTCAGGCTGACCCCCTTTAACACCACAGAGCCTCCACCCTCAGGCTGAGCCCCTTTAACACCACAGAGCCTCCACCCTCAGGCTGAGCCCCTTTAACACCAGAGCCTCCACCCTCAGGCTGAGCCCCTTTAACACCACAGAGCCTCCACCCTCAGGCTGACCCCCTTTAACACCAGAGCCTCCACCCTCAGGCTGACCCCCTTTAACACCACAGAGCCTCCACCCTCAGGCTGACCCCCTTTAACACCAGAGCCTCCACCCTCAGGCTGAGCCCCTTTAACACCAGAGCCTCCACCCTCAGGCTGAGCCCCTTTAACACCACAGAGCCTCCACCCTCAGGCTGAGCCCCTTTAACACCAGAGCCTCCACCCTCAGGCTGACCCCCTTTAACACCACAGAGCCTCCACCCTCAGGCTGAGCCCCTTTAACACCAGAGCCTCCACCCTCAGGCTGACCCCCTTTAACACCACAGAGCCTCCACCCTCAGGCTGACCCCCTTTAACACCACAGAGCCTCCACCCTCAGGCTGACCCCCTTTAACACCACAGAGCCTCCACCCTCAGGCTGACCCCCTTTAACACCACAGAGCCTCCACCCTCAGGCTGAGCCCCTTTAACACCACAGAGCCTCCACCCTCAGGCTGAGCCCCTTTAACACCAGAGCCTCCACCCTCAGGCTGACCCCCTTTAACACCAGAGCCTCCACCCTCAGGCTGACCCCCTTTAACACCACAGAGCCTCCACCCTCAGGCTGACCCCCTTTAACACCAGAGCCTCCACCCTCAGGCTGAGCCCCTTTAACACCAGAGCCTCCACCCTCAGGCTGAGCCCCTTTAACACCACAGAGCCTCCACCCTCAGGCTGAGCCCCTTTAACACCAGAGCCTCCACCCTCAGGCTGAGCCCCTTTAACACCACAGAGCCTCCACCCTCAGGCTGACCCCCTTTAACACCACAGAGCCTCCACCCTCAGGCTGAGCCCCTTTAACACCACAGAGCCTCCACCCTCAGGCTGACCCCCTTTAACACCACAGAGCCTCCACCCTCAGGCTGAGCCCCTTTAACACCACAGAGCCTCCACCCTCAGGCTGAGCCCCTTTAACACCAGAGCCTCCACCCTCAGGCTGACCCCCTTTAACACCACAGAGCCTCCACCCTCAGGCTGAGCCCCTTTAACACCACAGAGCCTCCACCCTCAGGCTGACCCCCTTTAACACCAGAGCCTCCACCCTCAGGCTGAGCCCCTTTAACACCAGAGAGCCTCCACCCTCAGGCTGACCCCCTTTAACACCACAGAGCCTCCACCCTCAGGCTGACCCCCTTTAACACCACAGAGCCTCCACCCTCAGGCTGACCCCCTTTAACACCAGAGCCTCCACCCTCAGGCTGAGCCCCTTTAACACCAGAGAGCCTCCACCCTCAGGCTGACCCCCTTTCATTTGGTACAGCGCCTCCACTAACCTCCACTAACCTCCACTAACCTCCACTAACCTCCACTAACCTCCACTAACCTCCACACTGTCTCATTAAAGGCGGCCACACATCATGTTACTGACCCCAGGACAGAATAAAGAGGTGCTCTGTAGCCATCTGAGAGAACACAGCAGGGGGCTTACGTCGTCGGTCTGCTGCGGCTCCTGCATGACGAACTCCCGGACCATGGAGGGGCTGAACTCCACCAGGTAGGAGAAGATGTCCGTGGCCGCGGCCCTCACCTGCAGGTCATCCATTCCCTGAGAAAACATTATGTTAGCGTCTATGAAGAGGACCCCAACTCACCCAATGGGCCACTACAGCTGGAAGCATCAACAGTCCACATGTACAGAAGCCGAAATCTATACAAAAATGAAATTAAATAAAGACACTTCATTCCAACAGCAGTAGATAACGTTGGTTGACGTACCATGACTATTTCAAGAGCAGGTAGGATGCCTAGATTCGCCAGAGTCTTGAAGAAGGCATCCCTGTTTTGCGGTTGCAACGTTTGCGAAAAAGCACAAAATTCTTTGAAAAAATTGACCTGGAAAGGAGAGAAGAAACTTAGCCAGGCTGCCATGGGAACGTTCAGATGATGGTCACGTCTCTGAAGGAGCTCAAAGACCAGGCTCTGGTCCTCCTCCGGGGGGGGGGGGTCCTCTCAGGCCCCGTCCACACCCAGCCCCTTTGTGGGTAAACCACACGTCTTTAAGTCTTGTGCGTTTGGCCGACCGTCCAGACGGATCCGGTGCCCGAAAACACACTTTCCTGAAACCAGCTCCGAGGGTGGACTCAACATAAAAACTGACCTGTGTGGTTTCGTGTTTGGATTCGTGTGGACGCCCACCCCAACCAGCTGGGGACGTTAGAGTTGCGCTGATCTTTTTATTTATTTCTTTTAATTGTATTTTTTGTAGCTTTAAATATAGCCGCTTGGTAAATTGAATTACTAACTGTACATTAAAAAGTATTTCTGCTTAATCTAAAAGTGTTAACAGTGAGGAAGGAGAAGAGTCAACGTTAGGAGAACCACAGGCTGTACTCACCAGCTCTCTCCTCTTACTGGGCTCTGTTGCTTCATCCGTGAGCTGAGCGAACACCTCCGTTAAGAACTTCTCGTCCTCCTGGCAGAACAAAACCAGGTTACTGACCAGGACGTATTGGTTCAGATGTATACAGCGTGTGGTGCTGGAATATCATTGCAAAGATGAATTCCAATTTCCAAATACAGGGCAGCCACCTAGTACGGTTTTATTACAACGCATGACTGTACAGAAATAATACAATTACAAGCAATGCAAAACAGTTTACACTATAAGCTAAACACCCTTCAATAAGTTCATTTGTTTATGGAGGGGTTATTAAACTTTTAAACAGCTTTGAAGTGAAAGTTCAATATTTGTACACACATTTCACCAAGTCAGAAACCATGTTCACAGTACAGTTATAGCTCATTCAGAATATTTATATGCAATAGCTCAGAGTAACCCAACCACAATAAATCACAAAGGTTGCACACACAATGATTGTATTCATCCAGAACATGGTTAACAATGGACATTGATTCAGACTGTTTATGTAAATAGTAGGACCCATTTGCGAGTCTATAATAAACTTTTAAATGCCTGAATTGACCAGAACAGAATTCTCTGGTAAATAGTAAAGGTTACGGTGCTTAAATGTGTTCTAATGCAAATCAGAAATGAGAAAACAGTACACGGTATAAAAAAAAAAGCAGCTACATTATGATATGGTATAAATACAACCTTATTAAATAGATTGAGGTGAGGAAGGTAAACACTACCATTATGTAGGTCAAGAAACGTATAAGTGACATCGAGAGACACTTTCAACAACTCAAAAATGTACATGGCTCAATAAGTAAGGTCCAGTAGTTCGCTTGCTTACCTGCAACATGCTGACAATCTCCACCTTGTTGAAAAAGATAAAGGACGTGAGAGTGGAGAGGAAGTTCTCCTCAAAGACCGAGGGCGTGGGCAGGATGATGTCCTGGATATACTGCACCCGGTACGTCTGGTGGATCTTCTGCCGCAGCTCAGAGTCTGTGATGGGAATCACCTCCTTGAACTTGGCCGTCTTGGTGAGGAATTCTCTGTGGCGCTTGGGCTGGACGAGAGCCGGGTCGTACTCCAGACAGCCCACCACGTCCATGATGCAGTCGTCTGAGAACATCACCTCAAACAGAGCTGCTTTGTTAAGGAACAGCACGCCACGCACTATCTCGTACAGGTGGTGCAAGCCTTCTCTGTTGTCCAGGTCCTCACAGACCTGGAAGAGGCCCAGGAGCTTCTTGATGTGGCCCTCGCTCATCAGGGCCAGGGCCAGCTTCTCCCTGCGGATGGGAGAGGAGAGGACAGAGGTGACCAGGTCCGCCATCTCCTCCAGCCGGCTCAGCTCACAGGGCGGTAGCTCCACCAGGTGGCTGGTCTCCGGCAGCTCCTCCAAGCGCTCCTCTTCAGACTCGTCTATGGGGTCCTGGGTGATCTCCAAGGCAGGGTCCTTCCCCTGGACCTGTGGAGGGGATAGGGCTGACTCAAGGCTGGGGCACCAATCAATGGACACATTTCTAATGTCATCTGGAGAGGATTACAGTACCAAAGTATGTCTTTAAAATGTATGTATGTATGTGTGTATGTATGTAATGTATGTGGAAACATTTAACTGGTCGTACTTGAGTTTGACTTGAGTATGCAATACCTGGCAAATCTTCTCCCAGATTTCATCACAGCCAGCCTTTTCCTGGAAGCTCAGAGCAAGGTCATAATTCTCTGCTTCAGACCAGACAATCAGCGTGTCCTTAAAGAAGAAAAAAATATATATTTAATGAATAAAAACTGATGAAGCTATAATTGAATGTAGGGTCATCATCGTAATTGTGGGTGGTTCGTATAAGATTTCACTGCAACTGCAAAAATAAGTAATTATTATTCTAACATTAGAAACCATTAAATAATACGAACAAATGCAATAATGGACAAGAGGAAAGCCTGCCCCGTGTTTCACTCAGCAGGAAGTACATTAGACTTACTTGTTGTTTCTGATAGGCAGTATTTGGACTTATTTTGGATTCCAATAGAAGTGAGCCTACAAGACAAAGTAGAATGAGTTGACCAGCACACACAGAACAAGGTAGACAACATTAACATGACGGGACGCTGGTCCGTAGTGAACACGATGTGGCGGCTGAGCTGGAGCCGGACCCCGCGGCCCTCGGCAGGGCTGCCGCTGGAGACCACCCGGCAGGGGCTCCGAGAACCGCACCGGGCCGTCGAGCAGACCGAGAGCCAGCAGGCAGCAGCGTGGCTTATTGTGTGGACCCGCCGTCGACCGCTCGTCGGAGCAGATAAACACAAAAGGTCCGGAGCCCGGCCGGGGGGCTAGCGCTAGCCTAGCGGGGAGCTAACGCGACCTACCGTCGGACTCCGCTCGGACCAGCAGGGAGATCCCCTTCAGCCGCTCCACGAAGGTGGACGAGACGTGGCCGGTGCCCCGGTCGTCCCACTGCCGGTCTTCGTTCAGCGTGTAGACCTTGACCCGCCGCCGGGTGTCCGACATGGTGCTAACGGCTAACGGCGACCCGCGGTCTATCGTCGGACGGTCCGCTGCTCCGCGCTCATGGTCCGGACTCAAGCTGGCAGCACGGCGGCTCAGGTCGGACTCATCCCGCCGGCCTTCCGAATAGCTCCCGGGAAACCGAATAGCGAAGAGAAACACGGACAGAGAACACAACAACTAGCACGGCCCGTCTGCTACCGTCCACAGAGCGCCATCTTGTAACCCGATCTGTGTTCTTTACTTCTTCACGGCCGTCGGCCGCCGCGGGGTCTCCTCAGGGGCTACGGCGGCCCGCACGCTCACACAGAACGCGCTCTGCTCAGGACTAGTAGAGTCACGGGGAGTGCATTTACAGGTAATAAAAACTGATATATATATATGCTGTATATATATATATAAATAAAAAATAAAAATAAAAAATAAAAAATATATATATATACATATATTTATATATATAGTAATGTAAAAAATGAATATGGATGACTTGAGATCAGCTAATTCAATCAACTTCAAATTCAATTCAAAGCACTTTATTCATCCCCAAAGGGAAAGTAAATGGCACAAAGAGCAGCGTATTGCACCATATACATCATCAGTAAACATGTATAAATAAACAGTAGTATATAAAGAAGGGGGATGAGTCCTCAGTCTACTGAGTACTGTGGGGTAGGGGGGGGGGGGGGCTGGGGCTGAGAGCCTGGACAGTGGGAGCCACTCAGACCATGAAGACACAACGTGATGGATCATGAAGGATAGCCTAGTGTAGACACAGCTCTCTGGGGGTGTCCAATAGTTCTGGAGCAGACTTAACAGTTTGATGTAAGCGGTTTATATTTTGAAGACTAATGGAGTAAAACCAACAAGTGAAGAAAGAGGTTATGACACTCAGTACTACTCAATGAATGAGTAGCAGAACGTAGTTAGGATGTAATGATGAGGGCCCCAAGCCACCAGGGGGCACCCCTTTAAAAGAAAACATTTGGCAAACTAGTTGGTGTGTTCAGTGGGTGTGATTTTGATCATTCCATGAGTTGAAATGTAACCTTTGAGCACCAGGACAATGTCCTCTCTATCAGGGCAGGTCATCAGCAGGTCTCAGGCCTGGAGCCCTCTACACCGTTTGGTTGGGGAATAGAGAGAAGGGAGAGAAGAGGTGGATATTTAGGTATTTCTCGTTTAATATATTATATTAATATATTTCATAATTTATGCAAATTGAGAAAGGGGTTTGATAAATGTGATCCAAGAAGAAGATCTGCACGAGCATTTAGAATGCATTAAGCCTACATTTAGAATGCATTTAGAATGCATTAAGCCTACATTTCAAGTCTCGCTTTCATTTTCCAAGAGAGCTTGTAGTAAGAGTTTAGGCCAATACGGCTACAGCCACCCATCTGAAGGCAAGGTGAGCTGAACTAAGCTAAGGACGCATAATGATAGATACTAATGCATCTACAATTCAAATCTTAAAACAAAAAACACCACCAAAGAATACACGTCATGTAAAAAGTAAATACTTTAATTGCAACGCATGATGTGAAGACAGAGCTGAGCTAACGTCCGGTCTGTGGCCTATGTACACGTCTGTCTGCCCGCTGCTGCTCCACGTGAGGACAGCATGGACACTACACGCTGGCCCACGGGGCCATCACGAGGGGCCCCCGGGGGCCTCTCCCGTTCCCATGGTGATGCTCTGCTTCTCGCTGAGCGTCTTCACCAGGGTCGCCGCGGGCGATTGAAGAACCTTTCTCGACAGCCTCATTCTGCCGTCCGTCGGGTCGCGTCCAAAATACTTGACCTGTGGGAGCAGAAGCAGCCAGTTAAGAGTCACCGTGTGAACTGGATCAGGGCCAGAGCGCTGGTTTTAACGCTGGTGCTCACCTGTATCTGTTGTCCAACTTCTAAACCCAGCGCTGAAGGATGTTTGATCTGAAGGAACAGAGTAAAGCTGTAAGAAGTCAAAAAGAGCAGCGGAGTGGCCAGAGAAGCAGACACTCACCCGTTTGTGGTCCAGCTGGGAGTTGTGGAGGAGAACGGCGCTCATGTTGGGGTACAGTTTGACCATGACTCCGATGTCCCTGAGGAGAGCAGGGACGACAACGTCCTTCACATCAGTGTGTTGATGTTCTTTAGAGCCTACTCTTTAAACGGATAGACGTACCTTATTTCAATGATGGAGGCTGTGTAGACAGCACCAAACTCTAACTGCTGTTCTTGCTAAGGGGAAAAGATCAAAGGCACATGAAGACGGACACACAACCACACATTCATGGTAACACAATAAAATACCTTAGGCGTGACAGAAAAGGTAACGGATTGATCTCGATCTGGGATCAATCCGTTATTAGACCAGTGATATGTATGTGAGGCCGTTTGCCAGTGACTCACATCGTCTTTGCAAACATCAGTGATGAAGTCCTGCGCTTCGCTCATGGCCCCCGGCGTCGGAGCGAACACAGAGAAGGTCTCCTCGTCCACTTGGCTTATCGTCACACCTAAAGGAGACGAGCATGAGTGTCCTCTCTCTCTCTCTCTCTCTCTCTCTCTCTCTCTCTCTCTCTCTCTCTCTCTCTCTCTCTCTCTCTCTCTCTCTCTCTCTCTCTCTCTCTCTCTCTCATCTCTCTCTCTCTCTCTCTCTCTCTCTCTCTCTCTCTCTCTCTCTCTCTCTCTCTCTCTCTCTCTCTCTCTCTCTCTCTCTCTCTCTCTCTCTCTCTCTCTCTCTCTCTCTCTCTCTCTCTCTCTCTCTCTCTCTCTCTCTCTCTCACCCACCTGTTTGAGCCTGGAGCTTGCGGAGGTTGTAACCGCCTGGACCAACGAACCGAGCCCTTCTGGAAACAGGAACCCGCACGTTCTCTACAAGGGAGAAGCACGCTCCAGTATGTGACTAAAGAGACTACAGGTCCATGACACAAGGGAGAAGCACGCTCCAGTATGTGACTAAAGAGACTACAGGTCCATGACACAAGGGAGAAGCACGCTCCAGTATGTGACTAAAGAGACTACAGGTCCATGACACAAGGGAGAAGCACGCTCCAGTATGTGACTAAAGAGACTACAGGTCCATGACACAAGGGAGAAGCACGCTCCAGTATGTGACTAAAGAGACTACAGGTCCATGACACAAGGGAGAAGCACGCTCCAGTATGTGACTAAAGAGACTACAGGTCCATGACACAAGGGAGAAGCACGCTCCAGTATGTGACTAAAGAGACTACAGGTCCATGACACAAGGGAGAAGCACGCTCCAGTATGTGACTAAAGAGACTACAGGTCCATGACACAAGGGAGAAGCACGCTCCAGTATGTGACTAAAGAGACTACAGGTCCATGACACAAGGGAGAAGCACGCTCCAGTATGTGACTAAAGAGACTACAGGTCCATGACACAAGGGAGAAGCACGCTCCAGTATGTGACTAAAGAGACTACAGGTCCATGACACAAGGGAGAAGCACGCTCCAGTATGTGACTAAAGAGACTACAGGTCCATGACACAAGGGAGAAGCACGCTCCAGTATGTGACTAAAGAGACTACAGGTCCATGACACAAGGGAGAAGCACGCTCCAGTATGTGACTAAAGAGACTACAGGTCCATGACACAAGGGAGAAGCACGCTCCAGTATGTGACTAAAGAGACTACAGGTCCATGACACAAGGGAGAAGCACGCTCCAGTATGTGACTAAAGAGACTACAGGTCCGTGACACAAGGGAGAAGCACGCTCCAGTATGTGACTAAAGAGACTACAGGTCCATGACACAAGGGAGAAGCACGCTCCAGTATGTGACTAAAGAGACTACAGGTCCATGACACAAGGGAGAAGCACGCTCCAGTATGTGACTAAAGAGACTACAGGTCCATGACACAAGGGAGAAGCACGCTCCAGTATGTGACTAAAGAGACTACAGGTCCATGACACAAGGGAGAAGCACGCTCCAGTATGTGACTAAAGAGACTACAGGTCCATGACACAAGGGAGAAGCACGCTCCAGTATGTGACTAAAGAGACTACAGGTCCATGACACAAGGGAGAAGCACGCTCCAGTATGTGACTAAAGAGACTACAGGTCCATGACACAAGGGAGAAGCACGCTCCAGTATGTGACTAAAGAGACTACAGGTCCATGACACAAGGGAGAAGCACGCTCCAGTATGTGACTAAAGAGACTACAGGTCCATGACACAAGGGAGAAGCACGCTCCAGTATGTGACTAAAGAGACTACAGGTCCATTAGCTTCAATGGGAGAACCACAGTCTGACTCCACTAGCCTCACCGATAACGGGGCCGTTGTCCTTCCTGGCGGTCCTGGGTTTCCCGATACTCTTGTTCATGATGGCAAGGATCTCCTTCTTAGCCACTGGAAAACATTAGCATCAAACATATGAGTCTCTCAGTGCTGATACGCGCCCTGGCTTACCGTTCAGCGGCGGTGTGAGTGTTTCAACCTGTTGCTTGCTGGATAGCCTCCATGACCAGTTTTAGGGGCAAGCCTGGTATTTTAACATCAGCCTGGAAAACAAGAGTTCAAAACACAAGTTGTCCACTTGTAGGCACGCACACTGAAAACACATCACAACGGCACTGCTACTGTCCGTCTTTAATCACCTGTAAGGCAGTGATACCCTTGAGTGTTCCGGCCATTTTGAAGTCCATGTCCCCCAGGTAGTCCTCTATTCCCTGTGTGGAAACCAAAAGCATACATCATATTCTAAATGAAGGAATATAGGGCGTATACACGGCTTATTTTTGCAGATCACAAAGTTCTGCAAGTAAAATTTGAGATTTGAGATTTGAACGGTTCTGGAATCTGACCTCCAGCACCTTCAGATAAAACATTGGGCAGAAAGCCGATACACACCAGGATGTCTGTGAGTAATCTGTAGTCCTGGATCTCATTTGGCTTCTCTGGGCTGGGCTTGGAGATGAGGCCAATGGCGACGCCGGCCACAGCAGAGGAGAGAGGCACACCTACAACAGAGAGCACACCTCTCATATCACCCCTACAACAGAGAGCACCTCACCCCTACAACAGAGAGCACACCTCTCATATCACACCTACAACAGAGAGCACACCTCTCATATCACACCTACAACAGAGAGCACACCTCTCATATCACACCTACAACAGAGAGCACACCTCTCATATCACACCTACAACAGAGAGCACACCTCTCATATCACCCCTACAACAGAGAGCACCTCACCCCTACAACAGAGAGCACACCTCTCATATCACACCTACAACAGAGAGCACACCTCTCATATCACACCTACAACAGAGAGCACACCTCTCATATCACACCTACAACAGAGAGCACACCTCTCATATCACACCTACAACAGAGAGCACACCTCTCATATCACCCCTACAACAGAGAGCACACCTCTCATATCACCCCTACAACTGAGAGCACACCTCACACCTCCAACAGAGAGCACACCTCTCATGTCATATCCCCGTCTGCCCTTTATTGTGTCCTCGATAAAACCCACTTCCTTGATATGAAAAGTATACCGTAGCCCTTAAAGAACAGGTAGAACAAACCAACAACATGAAAGTCATCTGTATGTGGTGCTTTGGGATTCATTGTGAATAAAGCAGTTGTGGGCCAAGTACCTGCATCCATCAGAGCAAGACTTCCTCCACAAGCCGAGGCCATAGAAGAGGAACCTGAGATAGAGACAGCACATGCTATTGAGTCTCTTTCCTAGTAGGCAACACAAAAGGGTCTGGTGTGGTAGGAGTGGTTCTGAGACTGCCATGAGCAGCACACACCGTTGGACTCCAGCACCTCAGCGGTGACTCTGATGGTGAAGGGAAAGTCTTTGGGAATGACCGGTCTCAGAGACTTCTCCGCAAGGGCCCCTGAGAGACACAAACAAGCTTACAACAAGAGGACCGCTGGTCTCCAGAGAGGGGACGGTACGCCCTGCAGGTTGAATACATGTGAAGCTCAACATGTACGAACCATGACCAAGCTCTCTCCGATTTATACCCCCCATCTTGCCAATCTCATTGGTAGCGTATGGAGGGAACTGAAAAGAAGGATGCGTGATGTAGGGTCAATAACAGATGAAATACAGGAAGAGGGTCATAAATACAGTAACTCAAGTTATAACAGGATTTGAGCTTACTTACTTCATAATGGAGCATAAAGTTCTTGTCTTTTATGCCACTGTTGTGACAAAATAAATAGAATACTTGAATTAATACACACAGATTTGAAAAAGGGTTTATTAACAGTACAACGGTGACAACCCGGCTGAGGACTGGAACATATGCAACCTAAGATGACATCGTTTCTTCAATCTGAATAATCCTGATATTGTCAGCCCTTCAAAGAAGGTTCTTAAAACCACAATGGCACAAATTAAAAACTACCTTAGAGCTGTGGTGATGAGGTCAGCTTTGACAGTGGATTCCAGGGAATCAAACGTGACGCCACAGAGTACCTGTTGAGTCATCATATTCAGAAACACATACAGGTCACATCTGACACCAAACACGGTTCTGCTCAGAGATCAGCGTTCCAGAGGTGGTGAACGGCGGTCTGCCTACCTGTGTCTGTCCTCTCTGGAACAAGGCGGAGCCGTGGAGTGGTTTCAACACGTCCACCTCACAGGAGATGTTCCTCAGTGCTGTCAGGTCTCGGCCGTCACACCTGGTAGCCAATACACACTTACTGCACTGGCTCCAAAGCGACTGGCAGGGCGCACTAGAGCCTGCTACACACTAGAGCCTGCTACACTAGAGCCTGCTACACTAGAGCCTGCTACACACTAGAGCCTGCTACACTAGAGCCTGCTACACTAGAGCCTGCTACACACTAGAGCCTGCTACACACTAGAGCCTGCTACACTAGAGCCTGCTACACTAGAGCCTGCTACACTAGAGCCTGCTACACTAGAGCCTGCTACACACTAGAGCCTGCTACACTAGAGCCTGCTACACTAGAGCCTGCTACACTAGAGCCTGCTACACACTAGAGGCTGCTACACTAGAGCCTGCTACACTAGAGCCTGCTACACTAGAGCCTGCTACACTAGAGCCTGCTACACACTAGAGCCTGCTACACTAGAGCCTGCTACACACTAGAGCCTGCTACACACTAGAGCCTGCTACACTAGAGCCTGCTACACACTAGAGCCTGCTACACTAGAGCCTGCTACACTAGAGCCTGCTACACTAGAGCCTGCTACACTAGAGCCTGCTACACTAGAGCCTGCTACACTAGAGCCTGCTACACACTAGAGCCTGCTACACTAGAGCCTGCTACACTAGAGCCTGCTACACACTAGAGCCTGCTACACTAGAGCCTGCTACACTAGAGCCTGCTACACTAGAGCCTGCTACACACTAGAGCCTGCTACACTAGAGCCTGCTACACACTAGAGCCTGCTACACTAGAGCCTGCTACACTAGAGCCTGCTACACACTAGAGCCTGCTACACACTAGAGCCTGCTACACTAGAGCCTGCTACACACTAGAGCCTGCTACACACTAGAGCCTGCTACACCAGAGCCTGCTACACACTAGAGCCTGCTACACTAGAGCCTGCTACACTAGAGCCTGCTACACTAGAGCCTGCTACACACTAGAGCCTGCTACACTAGAGCCTGCTACACTAGAGCCTGCTACACTAGAGCCTGCTACACTAGAGCCTGCTACACACTAGAGCCTGCTACACTAGAGCCTGCTACACTAGAGCCTGCTACACTAGAGCCTGCTACACACTAGAGCCTGCTACACTAGAGCCTGCTACACACTAGAGCCTGCTACACTAGAGCCTGCTACACTAGAGCCTGCTACACTAGAGCCTGCTACACACTAGAGCCTGCTACACACTAGAGCCTGCTACACTAGAGCCTGCTACACACTAGAGCCTGCTACACACTAGAGCCTGCTACACTAGAGCCTGCTACACACTAGAGCCTGCTACACTAGAGCCTGCTACACTAGAGCCTGCTACACACTAGAGCCTGCTACACTAGAGCCTGCTACACTAGAGCCTGCTACACTAGAGCCTGCTACACACTAGAGCCTGCTACACACTAGAGCCTGCTACACTAGAGCCTGCTACACACTAGAGCCTGCTACACTAGAGCCTGCTACACACTAGAGCCTGCTACACTAGAGCCTGCTACACTAGAGCCTGCTACACACTAGAGCCTGCTACACTAGAGCCTGCTACACTAGAGCCTGCTACACTAGAGCCTGCTACACACTAGAGCCTGCTACACACTAGAGCCTGCTACACACTAGAGCCTGCTACACTAGAGCCTGCTACACACTAGAGCCTGCTACACTAGAGCCTGCTACACACCGGCGCCAAAGTGCCTCATCAAACCAACCGCCTCCATTATTTTCGCCATACTGCCCCGCTGTCCTTCACTGTCCTATTCCCTAGCGTCGCCGTGCGTGACAAAGCGCTCTTTTAAAGCTGTTTGTACATCCCGGCTTGATACACGCTCCTGTACATGTGGAGATTGTTGATGCAGTAGATGCATAATTCCACAATGCAAGATGAATGAGCAATGACAGAAAATAAAGTGACTCAACTGTAAACAAAGTGCCCAACAGGACATAAGTAACTATGAATGAAGTGACTATCATTGTACGCACAGAGGATCACGGGCATCAGGGCCACATAGTCATAAAACAACTGGTTTAACGTTATGGTAGCCTATACCGACTATGTTTGTTGATCTGCTGCTTTCAAAATGTAACCACAACGGAGTTGCAGCGCGACGCTTCCTATTGGTGCTAGGGGCGGCGTTTGACTTCCTATTGGTGCTAGGGGCGGTGTTTGACTTCCTATTGGTGCTAGGGGCGGCGTTTGACTTCCTATTGGTGCTAGGGGCGGCGTTTGACTTCCTATTGGTGCTAGGGGCGGCGTTTGACTTCCTATTGGTGCTAGGGGCAGCGTTTGACTTCCTATTGGTGCTAGGGGCAGCGTTTGACTTCCTATTGGTGCTAGGGGCGGCGTTTGACTTCCTGTTGGTGCTAGGGGTGGCGTTTGACTTCCTGTTGGTGCTAGGGGCGGCGTTTGACTTCCTATTGGTGCTAGGGGCGGCGTTTGACTTCCTGTTGGTGCTAGGGGCGGCGTTTGACTTCCTGTTGGTGCTAGGGGCGGCGTTTGACTTCCTATTGGTGCTAGGGGCGGCGTTTGACTTCCTATTGGTGCTAGGGGCGGCGTTTGACTTCCTGTTGGTGCTAGGGGCGGCGTTTGACTTCCTATTGGTGCTAGGGGTGGCGTTTGACTTCCTATTGGTGCTAGGGGCGGCGTTTGACTTCCTATTGGTGCTAGGGGTGGCGTTTGACTTCCTATTGGTGCTAGGGGCGGCGTTTGACTTCCTATTGGTGCTAGGGGTGGCGTTTGACTTCCTATTGGTGCTAGGGGCGGCGTTTGACTTCCTATTGGTGCCGGCGTGTGGCCGGCTTCAGGAGTTCCATCAGACGGGAACACGGGACATTGCTCACCTCTTATATTCCTGAAGCACCAGATTGCGGAAGATGTCTTTGCTCACAGCGTTGAAGCACTCCATGACCTCAAAGGGCTCTGCTTGAGGGTATTTCACTACAGAGGAAAGACAACAATAATGTACTGAAGTGAACCTCTCATACACACATTCTGGATTTAGCAAATGAAACGTTTGAAATCAATGGTCCACCTTTCAGTGCTTCCTCTGTTTCAAGTCGTACTTTGTTGATTGCTTCGTCTCTTGAAATCTAAAATGGAAGAAGTTAGTAATGCGGTAAACATGCACAACCACGCTGATGACCATGCAGGAGGAGGTAAAGAGGCTCTTGTTCCTCACATCTCTCCAACATTAGGACAAGGGATTTGCAAAGAAACTAAAAATGACATACCTTATCATGGGAAGAGTCTGTGAAAACGGAGTAGATTCTAGCTGCGGATAACCTGCACAGAGGCAAAACCTAAAGTCATACACAGGACAGACGTATCGGGCATTGGTCAACATGACGTTTAAAAGAATCAAGGTGTTTGATGCAGAAACCACTGCCGTAAGTATGAGAGTGAAAAGCAGCGGTTCCAGTTGAACATTAGACAGCAGTGTACAGCAGACACTGTACATACAGTCGCACATCCTGCACTGACCTCCTTATTCACCTGGTCAACACGGTGTATGATCACATGGTTGTATATCATTGTTTAACCCAGTCAATGCACTGGGTTAGTCATGTCCCTGATGAATCCTGCTAGGTGTGTGTGAGAGCTTACTGCCGGGTGTGCTCCACCATGTCTCCGGGGGCGGAGAACATCCTGACGGGGGTGCGCTTGGTGACCTTCTTCTCTCGACACAGCTGCTGGATGGCGTGGATGATCTGCTGGCTGTGCTTCACGCCCACCTTCACCGCGTGGCAGAAGTCCTGCTGCAGCACGTTCTCCGCCGATGCCTCCATCATCACTGATGTGTGAGAGTGAGTAAGAGTAAGAGAGTGAGACACAGATTTTGTATTTAGACGCAAAAGCAGACAGAGGTGCAGACAGACAACAGATTAGCAAAAACCAGCAGCAAAGCAGCTGCAGAAGGTTGACTTACCAACTTGACTGCTGGGTGCTCCGGCCACTATGAGGTTCAGAGAGCTGGAGCCCATCTCCTTCCTGGTGGGGTTGATAAGGAACTCTCCTTCTACCAAACCCACCCGCACCGCACCTGGCACACACACACAACACACAGAGACACATGCACGCACACGCACACAGAGACACACACACATGCAGAGACACACACACACACACACACACACACGCACACAGGGACACATGCGCACACACACACACACACACACACAGAGACACACACAGAGACACACGCACACACACACACACAGAGACACACGCACACACACACATATACACACACACGCACACACACAGACTTTTATGATGACAGACAGACTTGATAGACATCTGCTATTGTTATCTGTCATGTAAATGGTAAGAGATATTTTCTCTACATTCTAGAGATGATTGTTCCCATTAGAACACTTTAGGATGTGCTCTAACCTCTATCACCACAGACGTCAGGTCATGGTATTAATAACTAGTGACTCACCGATGGGGCCGTTCCAGGGGATGTCTGACATGGCCAGAGCTGCAGAGGCTGGAACAAATAGGAAGGTTCAGCTTCAGCCCAAATCAGCTCCAAGTAATGAGACATAAACAGATGATCTGGTGTCCGACTCACCTCCATTGATAGCCAATACATCTGGATCATTAACCCCATCCACAGCCAGCAGGTTACACAGGACCTAGAAACACACACACACACACACACACACACACACACACACACACACACACACACACACACACACACACACAGATACTTTTTGGCAACCAGCTTCAAAGGGCATACACTTTAAACAAGGTATGACGTATTGAAAGTAGAAATGTCACTGACCTGCGTGTCGTAGAAATAACCAGCAGGAAACAGAGGTCTGATGGCCCGGTCTAAGATACAGAAGATAAATAGCTTAAGACTCATCATTGGAATACTTTGTACAATGGAGTTTGAGATGCAGCAAATGCAAAGCCAAGGTTGCTTAGAACACCTTGGAACATTACGTGAAACCCTTGAGTAGTTTATTCCAAATACCACAGTTAGCAACAATGATTAGATAGGAATTTCATTAATCTTTAATGTTTGATCTGTGTTTTATCGACTTAATCAGTTGATGAAAATATTGATTTGCGGTGCTTTGAGCATAAGGCTTTTGAGTCGTCAATGAAAAATCAGTTTAATGTTCTATTGACCGTTTTTTTTAGTGTTGGATTTGTAGCGCATTGATTTGGAATTATTAAATGAAGAGGTGTCCCTTTATGGAAACATACAGTGTGTACACGCTCAGAATGGGATTAATCCATCAGGAACAATGCATTTCACAATGCTTTGGTCTAGTCAGGATTATCCGCTCCAGGACAATGATCAGCTGGATGTTTCCGTGCCGTGCAAAAGCACAAAATAAAGCTGGTAAAATAATATTGCATTCAACTGTCTTTTAGGCAGTACTATTCTGGGTTATTCTACTTTGTAAAGGTGTCTGATGTGAACCTATGACCTATGAGTCTGCTGGTGAGGATCTGGTGGTCCGTGGTGTTAGTCTAATGTGAACCTATGACCTATGAGTCTGCTGGTGAGGATCTCGTGGTCCGTGGTTCCCAGCTCTCGTCTCAGGTGGTTGGTGGGGATGCGACCCGCTGCAGCTGCCTTCTGCCGGTAGTCCACCTGTCAGTCAGAGCACAACGACCCACACTCACTACACACTATATATACTGTGTATGTGTGTGTGTGTACACAGATATTCAATATACACACACTCACTACACACTATATATACTGTATATATGTAGTGTGTGTGTGTGTGTGTGTACACAGATATTCAATATACACACACACACACACACACTATATATTTAAGCAATAGATCACGACAGGCTGTGGTATACGGTCATTATACCACAGTTAAGGGGCGTTGTCCCTTAACTGTGGTATAATGACCGTATACCACTGACTGAAGTGATCTATTGCTTTTATAAAACGGTTACGTAAGTATGGCGAAATGAAAGTCATAGACACCCTCAATTTTGAAAAAGCTAGAAAGTCGGAAAAGCATTTTTTTTAAACGAATACAAAAAAGTAGTCCCTCCTGGCTGCCTGCAAAGTGTACAGCGGTTGCTATGCAACACACTGTAGCGTCCTTCAGAGAGAAGGCTAGAGACGGTAGCTTGGTTCGCCGGCAATTCAGCCTACTGTCGAGTTCACTCACCATGTGCCTATTGCTTTACAACATTTCCACCCTCTCCAGCAATCAACATGTTTTTAGGCTTCAGTGAACTATGCTATTGCTTTTATATATAAATAAACAACAGTTCAAGTTAGGCGCGGAGTGATACTGAACTCTGTAAACTGAACGGGCGTCATAGCTGTGTGTATACGCTCAATATACAACAGTTGGGAACCAATCAAATCGCTTGATTTAAGCCACCCATTTTATAAATATATTTATAAAACGGGTGGCCTAAATAGAAGGCTAAATTGCCGGCGAACCAAGCTACCGTCTTTAGCCTAGCCTTCTCTCTGAAGGACGCTACATTGTGTTGCATAGCAACCGCCGTACACTTTGCCGGCAGCCAGGAGGAACTACTTTTTTGTATTCGTTAAAAAAATGCTTTTCCGACTTTCTAGCTTTTTCAAAATTGAGGGTGTCTATGACTTTCATTTCGCCATATTTACGTAACCGTTTTATAAAAGCAATAGATCACTTCAGTCAGTGATATACGGTCATTACACCACAGTGAAGGGGGTCGCCGCCCCTCCGCTGCGCGTCGGGACGGACAACGCCCCTTAACTGTGGTATAATGAGCGTATACCACAGCCTGTCGTGATCTATTGCTTAAATATACTATATGTGTGTGTGTGTATGTGTGTACACAGATATTCAATATACACACACACTATATATACATATATATATATATATATATATATATATATACTGTGTGTGTGTGTGTGTGTGTGTGTGTGTGTGTGTGTGTGTGTGCATAGATATTCAATATACACACACACACATTAACTTCAGGTTCACTGTCGTGATACTGAGGGAAGCATTCGAGGTAAGGTAACAACACTAATGAAGTTTCTACCAGTTTGTAAAAGAAGACACAATGAGGAGTTGTGTTCAGAGGACTTACAACGAGAGGCATGAAGTTGGAGGGCGAGGGTTTGGTCTTGCTGACTGCAGTCACCATCACAGAGGTGTCCCCCAGCTTCACAGAGGGAACAAACGTGTGTAGCATTACTGTTCAAACTGCCTAAACATGGTAGTGGCCTTTTCCTTCTCACATCCGTTTATTAGATATATTGTTTCACCTTCTGCTGACAAATGTACTTATTGCATTTCGCTTTGGATAAAAGCGTGTGCTAAACGCCCTAAATGTAAATTAGATCTGATTCATTTACTTTCAACAAATCCTCAGATGTACTTACATCCCAGAAGCTGCAGATGGACAGACATTAAGAACTACGACTGGCTACCTAACACACGTTGATGTGGGCTACACACATCCTGGTCCTTACTGGTCCACTGACCCCTTCATACCTGGACCATTCTATTACTGGTCCTTACTGGTCCACTGACTCCTTCCTACCTGGACCATCCTATTACTGGTCCTTACTGGTCCTTACTGGTCCACTGACCCCTTCATACCTGGACCATCCTATTACTGGTCCACTGACCCCTTCCTACCTGGACCATCCTATTACTGGTCCTTACTGGTCCACTGACTCCTTCCTACCTGGACCATCCTATTACTGGTCCACTGACTCCTTCCTACCTGGACCATCCTATTACTGGTCCTTACTGGTCCACTGACCCCTTCCTACCTGGACCATCCTATTACTGGTCCTTACTGGTCCTTTCTGGTCCTACCTGGACCATCCTATTACTGGTCCACTGACTCCTTCCTACCTGGACCATCCTATTACTGGTCCTTACTGGTCCTACCTGGACCATCCTATTACTGGTCCTTACTGGTCCTTACTGGTCCTACCTGGACCATCCTATTACTGGTCCTTACTGGTCCTTACTGGTCCTACCTGGACCATCCTATTACTGGTCCTTACTGGTCCTTACTGGTCCTACCTGGACCACTGCAGCTCCGTCAGCGAACCGCGCAAAGCGCCCCGTGGAGATCTCCAGTTTCCTAGGCAACAAAAACGGGAGTGAGAGCAGGACCCGGGAGCTGTGCACCGTCTCCGAGCGAAGGAGAACACTGGACTATAGCTTCATTATAGGTTCACATCAGACACAGCCCTGAAGCCTTGACTACCAAGTAACTACAAGGTAATAGCAGTTTAGCAGCACTAACCAAGTCATTGAATGAACCATTTAGGATATAGATGGAGAACCTCGCATGCGTTCTGATTGGACACTGTATGTATGTATGTATGTATGTATATATATATTATATATTATATATATATTTATGTATGTGTGTATTTAACCACGAGCTTAGAGACAATGTCACTCACTTGTGTCCTAAATCCACCGCCACTTTGCGGACGGTCCCATTGCTGCTGTACACACTTTGGTGACAGCGGCGGACGGTGGAGTTGGTAAAAGCCGGCCCCAGCCGTAACAAATAGCGCATATCTGAAAGCACCACAACGAGACGTCTCCAGCTCACTTCAGTGTGGGAGGATACATGGGGGCTGCCATGATGGACGTCACGTGTACGGATAGAGGCGGTTCAGTAAAGCTCCTGATTGGACGAGTCATGTGTAACATCCAAACTATTCCGCGTCATCGACATCATCAGTTCCGCCTCATACTGTATTATTATATTATAGATATATTATATTATTATTAAAGGTGGATTAAACACCCAAATCACTTGTTTTACAAAGTTCTGGTGAACATTTGCGTGTTCCCTGAACCAAAAGATGTATAAAGTTGCGTGAGTTTGTCAAATAATGCGGTTGAAGATTTTAATGAGGATGAGGAAAATATTGTGAAATACATATCAGTAAATCAATCAACTGAAGATAACAGCATGTTACCCTCTAGCCTGATCAAGAACCCACAGCAGTAGAGCAGCCTTCTATAGGCTGACTGAACTAACTAAATACATTCACATACATAGAGAGTAATATTAACATATGTACACATGATAAACATTATATTATTATATTTACCTATACCCTATATATATTTACCTTATATATACCTGCTCCCTTCCTGGTCCATAGGCTCCTGGTCCATCTCTGGGCTCCTGGTCCATCTCTAGGCTCCTGGTCCATCTCTGGGCTCCTGGTCCATCTCTAGGCTCCTGGTCCATCTCTAGGCTCCTGGTCCATCTCTGGACTCCTGGTCCATCTCTAGGCTCCTGGTCCATCTCTAGGCTCCTGGTCCATCTCTAGGCTCCTGGTCCATCTCCTGGTCCATCTCTGGACTCCTGGTCCATTTCTAGGCTCCTGGTCCATCTCCTGGTCCATCTCTGGGCTCCTGGTCCATTTCTAGGCTCCTGGTCCATCTCCTGGTCCATCTCTGGGCTCCTGGTCCATCTCTAGACTCCTGGTCCATCTCTAGGCTCCTGGTCCATCTCTAGGCTCCTGGTACATCTCTAGGCTCCTGGTCCATCTCCTGGTCCATCTCTAGGCTCCTGGTCCATCTCTAGGCTCCTGGTCCATCTCCTGGTCCATCTCTGGACTCCTGGTCCATTTCTAGGCTCCTGGTCCATCTCCTGGTCCATCTCTAGACTCCTGGTCCATCTCTAGGCTCCTGGTCCATCTCTGGGCTCCTGGTCCATCTCTAGGCTCCTGGTCCATCTCTAGGCTCCTGGTCCATCTCTAGACTCCTGGTCCATCTCTAGGCTCCTGGTCCATCTCTAGGCTCCTGGTCCATCTCTGGGCTCCTGGTCCATCTCTGGGCTCCTGGTCCATGGTTTCATAAGGAGGCCACCCTGGTTTGATCTGGGGCTGACCCTGGACCAGCAGCTCCTGGTCCAGGGTCTCTCTCTCTCTCTCTCTCTCTCTCTCTCTCTCTCTCTCTCTCTCTCTCTCCAGGTGTTCATGTTCCAGATGTTGAGGGACTGTGGGAGTCCTGTGGGACTAGGAGGAACAAGACGTCCCCACAAGGGCCAAACTGAGGGCCCCAATGGAGGGCCTACCCAGAGGCCCCCACAAGGGCCAAACTGAGGGCCCCAAACCCTGGACGACCTGCTCCTTCATGGTGAAGGCTCAAATGAGGAAGGAGGGAGGAGCCCTGGATGTGGTCTGTGCTTCTGGTGGGACGGCTTCATGACGGCTTGGCACTGCGTTGACACTGTGTCCCAACATGTGTCTATGCAGTTAGTCTACTAAACTCATCCAAACAATACCTCATCTATTGTCTGTGAAATGGCGTTAGTAAAAAGGAACTACCCTTTACTGCTCTATAGTGAACCAGTTGCCTGTAATCAGTGTATTGTCTGAGAAGTCAAGTAAGGGGAAATGCATCGCTCCCATACCAAGGTTGCAGAAGTAAATGTGCATAGCCAGGTCATCTTTAAAGGAGGAACAACTCTATGCGCAGAGATTGTTTCCCAAAAATGGAATGCGAATGATAACCGCTCATTGATTATGCAGAAACACAGCATTACCAAAAAACGTGTTGAATTAACAGATCATATATTAAAACTTTCCCCCAATTTAGACTCACTAACAAAACATGGAACAAGAGTCAGCCAAACTTTCCAAGGCTCCGGATTGGTACAACCACTCTGGTTATAAATAAGGTCACACTCAATGTGACTGTAGTTTGTCTATAAACACACAGATAATTCAACACTACTTCCGGCAGTGTGATTAGGCTACCTGTGATACCTGAATCACAGGGTACCCTCCATGTTGACTACCCAGAAGCAGCTGATGATATAATTGTGCCAGCAATCAATGATGATTTGGAATTAAACAACTCGGAAATGCCAATTCACAGTGTATCCCTTTAAATGTAGAACATGTATTTGCTCTAAATTGTCCCTGTTGGCTGTGCTTAGCTCTAGTGGGAGAGGAATATAGAGGACTGGAAGTGGTTTTCTGTAAGGTAACCCAGGGTCTGCAGGCACATTCAGTGTTGACAAACACTTCTGGAGACTGGGCTGTGGGACTTAGAAACAATTGAACTAAAGCAATGATGCAGTGAAAATGACACAGGTGAGCTTTAAAGGAACTTGGATGGGTTGGTTTACAGTCTCTGTATATGTTCTTGTGTTATGAATTCATCTAAGCACTGCAATTAAGAATGGCTTTAAATTTCAACTCATGTCAACTAAATGTCAGACTTACCTTAAGTATTGCTGTGTGTGTGTGTGTGTGTGTGTGTGTGTGTGTGTGTGTGTGTGTGTGTGTGTGTGTGTGTGTGTGTGTGTGCGTGCGTGCGTGCGTGCGTGCGTGCGTGCGTGCGTGTGTGTGTGTGCGTGCGTGCGTGCGTGCGTGTGAGTGTGTGTGTGTGTGTGTGTGTGTGTGTTAGAGTTAAATGCTCTTACACACTTGATTACATTGCTGCTTTATTCCGGTCACCAATGTATGCATTGCACGGTCTTGCTGTGCGTGCGATACAATGTAAAGTTGTGTTGTTTGTTTTGGAGCTGGTTTGCTAAAGAGGCTAATGAAGCTAACAATAACAATGACGAGCCAATGACTCACAGAGACAAACAGGAACGCTGCAAGCCAGGAAATGACGTCACAAGTGCAATTCGTAAGGCTGGTGTAAGAGGCATCTGGAACACACCATAAATGGGTTTGGATGGAGTGACAGGAAGTGATTCATCTGATTCAGCAGAATACAGTAACAGTCTTTATTCATGTTGAAGGTGTGACAACTTGTGACATCCACGCCTTAGAGCTCCTTCTGCTTTTCACCTCCCAATCAGCCCTGACCTGGAGCTGGACTTCTCTTCTTATTTACAAGGCTGATTGAAGTCCCTCCCTGAGCCTTCCCCACCTCACCTTCCTCACCTCACCTTCCCCTCCTCACCTTCCTCACCTCACCTTCCCCTCCTCACCTTCCTCACCTCACCTTCCCCTCCTCACCTTCCTCACCTCACCTTCCTCTCCTCACCTTCCCCTCCTCACCTTCCTCACCTCACCTTCCTCACCTCACCTTCCCCACCTCACCTTCCCCACCTCACCTTCCCCTCCTCACCTTCCTCACCTCACCTTCCTCACCTCACCTTCCCCACCTCACCTTCCCCACCTCACCTTCCCCACCTCACCTTCCTCACCTCACCTTCCCCACCTCACCTTCCTCACCTCACCTTCCCCTCCTCACCTTCCTCACCTCACCTTCCTCACCTCACCTTCCCCACCTCACCTTCCCCACCTCACCTTCCTCACCTCACCTTCCCCACCTCACCTTCCTCACCTCACCTTCCCCTCCTCACCTTCCTCACCTCACCTTCCTCACCTCACCTTCCCCTCCTCACCTTCCTCACCTCACCTTCCTCTCCTCACCTTCCCCTCCTCACCTTCCTCACCTCACCTTCCTCACCTCACCTTCCCCACCTCACCTTCCCCACCTCACCTTCCCCACCTCACCTTCCTCACCTCACCTTCCCCACCTCACCTTCCTCACCTCACCTTCCCCTCCTCACCTTCCTCACCTCACCTTCCTCACCTCACCTTCCCCTCCTCCGTCTCTCCGTCTCTTCTCTTCCCCACCTCCGTCTCTCCGTCTCTCCTCTTCCCCACCTCCGTCTCTCCTCTTCCCCACCTCCGTCTCTCCGTCTCTTCTCTTCCCTCTCTTCCCCACCTCCGTCTCTCCGTCTCTTGTCTTCCCCACCTCCGTCTCTCCGTCTCTTGTCTTCCCCACCTCCGTCTCTTCTCTTCCCCACCTCCGTCTCTCCGTCTCTTCTCTTCCCCACCTCCGTCTCTCCGTCTCTTCTCTTCCCCACCTCCGTCTCTCCGTCTCTTCTCTTCCCCACCTCCGTCTCTCCGTCTCTTGTCTTCCCCACCTCCGTCTCTCCGTCTCTTCTCTACCTCATGAGGCCACCAGCGTTGGGAGCGCTCTCGACTGGAGAAGGCCTGATCTCCTGGTGGTGATGATGGCACTGACCGCCAGCCAACATGTTGTGCAGGGTGACGTCTCACAGAAAACCAGCTGCTGTTATAATACCGTACAACGCTCCCTGGTTATCACG
>NC_140277.1:20745738-20777847 GCF_964030765.1 Micromesistius poutassou
GAGAGACCGACACACAGAGAGAGAGAGAGAGAGAGAGAGAGAGAGAGAGACACACACACACACACACACACACACACACACACACACACCGACAGAGAGAGAGAGAGAGAGAGAGAGAGAGAGAGAGAGAGAGAGAGAGAGAGAGAGAGAGAGAGAGAGACAGAGAGGCGGTCCTTAGTGCTGCATGCTGCGCTCTGTAGACTGCAGCCGCCGCCGTTTTCTGGAGGAGAGACACGAGGAGCGCCGGAGGAGACGCAAAGGACGGATTTGGTGCCTTTCAGGGAGCTGCTGGATTACGTCTTTATGCGGGAGGGTTTCTGGTGTTTGAGGAGGAACACTGATGACGCGGTCCTGCGTCCCACTTTTCTTCTGGGATTCTAGACGAGACGTCCCGTTGAACAAACGGCTGACCGACCCAGTGCTCCGGCGCCCGGCTGAGAGGACCTTAAGACACCACAGAAGACGGCAGTCTGGAACCACTAGCGTCTCAGGACGTGTTACCGGGGCTACTGGTGTTACTGGTTCTTCGTTCTCCAGCTCCCAGCATGCTGGGCCGCTGAGGGCCGGTTGAACTGAATCAGATTGTCGATAAACGGACACTAGGAGGGGCGTGGAAGACACCAACAGGAGATCCGAGATCTTGTGAAGGAATGAAGAGCTGTTTCATGATCTGGTAGAAGGCCTCATCGCTATGATGGACAGCGAGGTCTTCACTCCTCTGCTGGAGGACTTCATGCTCACGCCTCTGGTTTCTTGGGTAAGTGATGTCCTCACTATTCACGTTTATTTAGCCCGATCACCCAGTCCATCACGCATGTTATACCAGTGTAGAATGTGTGTCGACATGACGCAGCCTATTTAACATGTGTCTGTGTGTTCAGGTGAAGACAGTGGTCCATCCGACGACGAGCGATGGATCCAAACTATCGGAATATATTGCGTTGGTGGATGGGATATACCTGAACGAGATTATGCTTGAGATGTAAGTAGGCCTATCCCATTCCCCTGTCCCTGCGCTCCTCCATGTAAACGTGTCATGGCTACAGAGTAACGCAGCCCAACATCCATCCAGACAACAGTAGGAACGGGTCGCCCTGTGTTCACACACCGCCTCTGTGGACTGCGCACAATAGGGCCTTATATTGGGCCAGGGTGGGTTCATTTGGTCAAAGATCTGGCTGGCAGTTGTTATTTTTAACCCCCAGGCTTTTTGTGTGTGTGTTTGGGGGGCGAGGGGGGGGGTCGTCTCCACACGCACAAGGCATTAGCGGGAGACCGATCCGCTTGCAGTCGCCCTGCTTCCTGTAGGAATATGTTCTGTTTTGTTCTGTTGTCACCTGCAGCTGATCGCCTCTCCGCACGCCCCGTTCTGCTGTTCTCTGATGCAGAGACGCACCGGCGCTAATGCCGACTGTAAAATGCAGATTTTATTTCAAGGACGCATAGGGCCTGATATCAGTCCGTGTTGTGAGCCCGTATAACCGTACATCCATGGATCTGACACATCAGCTTTCCATTCCTTTGTCTGGCTCCACGCTGATATTTCCCCTTAGCTAAAGGGTTTTTTTCCTTCATATTTTCCACACGTAGCCTAATTATAGATGGCTGTAATAAAGTGTCAGCCCTTTTAGTTTATTAACTGTTGTTGGGGAAGGTTCATTTGCTAAGCTTGCCTTGAGTTGGAGCAGCTGGTGAGGCCGTGTGTCTACTGTACAGCTGTGGAGGGTGAAGAGCTGATTAACCCCCACTGGCCATTTCCTCTCTCACTCTCCACATGCGCTTCTCTTCCGCACAATACTGCCTTCCTCTCCTGTCTTCCTCCTCCCCTCCGTCTCCCATTTCCTCCCTCGAGTGGAGAAATCAACAAAAGCCTCTGTCTGTCTGTCTGTCTGTCTGTCTGTCGTGAAGCCTCCCCATGATGAGGTCCTCTCTGGTTTGAATTCCCGGTACTAGCAGGCAGCATGTGAGATATGGACCCCTACTGTCCATAACTCAGGTCCCCTGCTAGGGCCCACCGGGAGGAGACAGACAGACAGACAGACAGATCTCTGGGTCTCTCTGTCTCTAATGCACCTTCTCTGTGTATTTGTGTCTACGAGGGACCAACAGGAATGGTCAAAGAAAAGTCCAGGTTGTCTTGTTGCCCGCTGGCCTGGAGCCCCAGGCCGGCGGTGGGGAGGTGGAGGGTCCTGGAGGGAGAGGGAGGGGATGGCGGTGGGAGAGAGGCGCTACATTGTGCCCTAAGATGGCTCCATGTAGGTCAGGAGCAGCGTGTGGTCGGTGGTGTGTTACAAATCCACGTTGGTGATGGTCCTCCAGTGATTCCTCCCAGCTGTGTATCTCCAACCATCTCCTCCGTAGGACGGCTCTTCATGTTTCAGGAATACCGCCCTCACCGGTCTGATGCTGAACCCTGTAGCGCGGAGCAGAGAGGGCTGGGCCTGGTTTACAACGTGCTGAACAGGATGCTGGGGTGTGGTGGGGGTGGGGGTGTGGGGTCAGCTGCTGGCACTCGTCTTGGCAGCACATAGAAGTCCTTTTGTCAGATGGTGTGTCGGTTAGGCTGCTCTGTCTACGGCCAGCTCTCCTGTGACTGTTGCTACTGTATGCTAACTTTTTATACCAACGTCCAAACAGAGCGGACCTTGTGGGCGCCACGAACTGTGATTTCCCATGCTGTGGAACCCTTTCACCAGGCATTCATGGTGTTCTTGGAGCTTTTAGACAGAAGTGCATTTTTAGATTTCTGTGACCATTGCCCCAGTGGAGATGGCAGAGTTATAGGCGTTGCCCATCTGCAGTCATTTTTTTTGTGTTTTGAACGCTGAACAAGTTTAACGTTGCCCAATTGGTGGCTGGTTATTTAAACTGCTGTGCTGAATTGTTGCATAAATACATGTTTGTCCCTCTTTAACAAATGTGCTGACTGGGACAGAGGAACAGCCTGGCAGCTCTAGCAGTTGTCCAGCGTGTCCGCTGGGCTGGGATTAGCTAACGGTTTCCTCCTCAAAGACCCAGATGGCCCGACGGCCACACACCGGGGACGCTCCATTATCTAGCCAATTAGATTTCCCCTCGCCTCGCTGTCAAACCAATTAGCATTCACGGCCAGCCAAAGGGAGCCAATAACGTTGGCTCTGAGTGACAAGTGTCCAATTGATTTCCCTGCTTCCTCAGCAGATCCACTAAACGTGTTGTCTCTCTGTGTGTCATGGTGCCAGTCCCACGTCCTCTGAAGATATACCAAGACATTGATGGACAACAATGGCAGGAATACAAACACTATGGTTTGAGGATATTTGGCATTTTAAATGTCACTACAGGGTGATTAAACCATGGAAACTGTTTCTCTTGGCTTCACGCAAACATCAGGCGTCACCTGGAATATAAACCATAGTAGTTACACGTAGTTACGTAAGCTTAATGCTCTTGGGAGGAAATGCCACAACAAAGTTTTTGACCAATTCTACAGATGTTTTAGTGAAGCCAGGACGGGTCCTTTATAGTCTCAGATGTTTCTTTATTGGTTTTCTACACAATGGTTGTGTAAACGTTGTAGCTGATTCCTGTCATCTATAGAAAGACTGTTTTTTTTATAGCCATCATATTTTATAAGCGGAGGACCCCACAAAACACCACATGGTTTGAGTTATAATTGTGTGCCTTTTTTTAATCAATGTTTTCAACAAAAGGCTGCTATCTTTATCCCTCACATTCTGGCTGACAGAAAAGACTTTTGCTTCTCCTGTCAGCTTTTTATCAACTAAAACAGCTTCAGACCCGACAGACAGCAGCTCTGCCATGGGGGCAGACTGGCCATGCAGTGTCAATGTGTTTGTGGTGGGCCCTTGTAAAAGATTGTGATCTCTGATGCTTTCATGTCGTTACAAGCACCATGTGCTTCCTATCGAAATGCCACAGATAGGGTTCATAATTTGATTGTGTAGACTGAAGAAGTATTTATTTCTCTCTTTAGCCACGTTTCCACAACAGGAACTTTATCCCAGAACTAGGAACTACGTGTGTTTCCACCACAGGAACCAGGCCCTAAATGAAGTTCTGGGGACATTATTTTAACCCCAAGGCCTCCCTACTCACCTTTCGGTTTCTATTTGCAGCCGCAAACCTAGTTATTGTTGTCTTCTACCTGCAGTAGGCTGAATCGTCTTCTTATTGAATACATAGTCAAATTCCATGTATGTGAACATACTTTGCCATTAAAGCTGATTCTGATTCTGATAGTGGTTAGGGTTAGGGTTAGGTCTACAATTGATATCATTTTCACATTCAGTTATTTGTTTGTGTTCATCATTCTACTTGGCAGTCGGTGCTACAAGCCAATGTTTACTTGCACTGTTCGTGAATATAGGTTGCTTTTGATAACATGACGTTTTGGATACCAACTTCCTCCATAACAGACCATGTGTTATAACAAAAGCCAAGGCGCGGTGCCAATACATTCAAAGTCAATGTAAAGGCGTCTAGATGCCAATTTTCTGCGGGTGGCTTGAATGGAGTGATGCAAACAGCCTGGTCCAGGCAGATTTTGCGTTGCCCCACCAAATGCGTGGCCTCGATCGTGGAAACGCTACGCCGTGCACTCCCTCTAGTGGCTGCTAGTGAGGGTCTACCACTTTGTCAATGGATTCCTTTAAACCAGGAAATTAAATTCAATGCTGCTATTCAACTCGTGCAAACGATGCAAATTTGTTCTAGTTGATTTGAATATTTGAACTTTGGTGTTGATTTTGGCTTTGCTTTTGGTGTGAAACACACCTTGGTAGCCTACTTTTATTTCTTTATAATTTTATAATAATGTATTAAAGAACTGGCTATCTTACACTTGGATTAAAAATTTAACACCATAAAAAGTGAATTCTCAAAATACATAGGATATTTTGTACGGAGCATAAGCTCATATTCACTGGCTATATGAGGTTTAGGGTTGAATTCCTCTGTATTTTTTACTGCCACATATTCACATCGTAACTGATAGTTGTCGTGATTTTGTTGTTCAATTTTTTCTCTCTGTATTTCTCCCTTTTTCTTGTTCTTTATTTGTTATGTGCAGCTTGATCTAAAATGACTAAAACTTGCCTAACATTCACAAGACACCAAAACAGACAACCAGGGGCAGAAGGAGCCTTTAGTTGAAATGCAGTCCTTGGACCAGAGCTTCCGGTTCGTTTTGGTCGAAACGTGACTTTAGAAAACAGAGTTTACATAGACAGCTTAAGCCCTGACTGCTGCTGCCTGGGCCTTACTGTCATCGTTCCTCCAACCTCTGGCATTAAAGCTTCTCCCTTGGCTGCTTGCCACAGAGTACATGTAGATGTAGGGCTTGACTTCCCAGATTCCATGTATTTGACCTTGACGAACGTGGAACAAGGGTTTGGTGGAAGTTTGATGTCTTTCATTTCTTTCTCTCCCTTTGACCTCTTTCTGCCCTACGTCTCGTGAGGGCCTCCATGCTGTCTGCCTTCCTGATGAACTCTCAGGTCTCTGCTCAGGCAGACTGAGAGGAGGGAGGTTGGAAGGACCGTTCCCAAGTCTCTGTGGAACCGGACTGGTAACGGCTGCCCTGGAGAACATGGCTCTAACAGTGTTGGGTTCATGTGTTCATGGAACAACGTGGCTCTAACAGTGTTGGGTTCATGTGTTCATAGAACAACATGGCTCTAACAGTGTTGGGTTCATGTGTTCATGGAACAACGTGGCTCTAACAGTGTTGGGTTCATGTGTTCATGGAACAACGTGGCTCTAACAGTGTTGGGTTCATGTGTTCATGGAACAACGTGGCTCTAACAGTGTTGGGTTCATGTGTTCATGGAACAACGTGGCTCTAACAGTGTTGGGTTCATGTGTTCATGGAACAACGTGGCTCTAACAGTGTTGGGTTCATGTGTTCATGGAACAACGTGGCTCTAACAGTGTTGGGTTCATGTGTTCATGGAACAACATGGCTCTAACAGTGTTGGGTTCATGTGTTCATGGAACAACGTGGCTCTAACAGTGTTGGGTTCATGTGTTCATGGAACAACGTGGCTCTAACAGTGTTGGGTTCATGTGTTCATGGAACAACGTGGCTCTAACAGTGTTGGGTTCATGTGTTCATGGAACAACGTGGCTCTAACAGTGTTGGGTTCATGTGTTCATGGAACAACGTGGCTCTAACAGTGTTGGGTTCATGTGTTCATGGAACAACGTGGCTCTAACAGTGTTGGGTTCATGTGTTCATGGAACAACGTGGCCCTAACAGTGTTGGGTTCATGTGTTCATGGAACAACGTGGCCCTAACAGTGTTGGGTTCATGTGTTCATGGAACAATGGAAGGACCCGCCCCCTTCGTTCAGGACATCCTGTGCCTCCTCTTCTGGGATTGGGTCGTCATAGACCTTGTTAACTATTAATGGTCACTATAGCAACCTGTTCCGCTGCCGTGCGGCCCTCGCTAAGGAATGGAAGGTGGTCCGCCCACATGGTTCAGCAAGACCAGGAGCGGGAGAACCAGTGAGGAGAGACCAGTGGATCAGCTGGACCAGTTGTTATACGGAGTGGACCTGGGCTGGGAACAGACTTGGTGTTAGCATATACTCTGTATGTACTAGTACTATGTTGTCGTGTGAAGGCTTATGTACGGCCGTCCTCAGACAGAACGCTGATTTAAAAACCTGCCTTGAAGTGCTTCTCCTGTGACCATATGGCCGACTGTAGCACATGGGCTCTGGCCTCGCATTCATTCTGCTTAGGCATGAAGTGCATACTGTAGGAACATAAACACACTGTGTGTGTGTGTGTGTGTGTGTGTGTGTGTGTGTGTGTGTGTGTGTGTGTGTGTGTGTGTGTGTGTGTGTGTGTGTGTGTGTGTGTGTGTGTGTGTGTGTGTGTGTGTGTGTGTTCATGCTGACTGTAATGCAGCCTGTCATATGTAGGTTAGCCCTGGTCCCTGAGGCCGTGGCTGTGAACCAGCTACTGAGGGCCAGATGACTCTCTAATTGTCTGACTTACTGGCTTTATGGCTTACTGTGCTGCTGCCAGACAGTCCACATCCATCTAAAGCCTGGGTGGAGCACCGGCCCCCCCGCTCAGCCTGGCGCTAGCCGGAGGGGGGGGGAGGGGGGTTTGTCCTTTCCACTGCCTCCATCCGGTAAAATGTGACTGGAACCTTCCCTCTCCCCCCCACCGCTGAGCCCCCATTAGCCCTGATAGGATTACAGCTTCCACTGTGTTTTAATCAGCGAGTTATATAGTACCCCCCCCCCCCCGTGTGTGTGTGTGTGTGTGTGTGTGTGTGTGTGTGTGTGTCTGTGTGTGTGTGTGTGTGTGTCGGCCGATATTTGCGTTTTGTACGTGTATCGGCATCGGCAGATTTTTTCATTATTTTTAAATATTTTTCCACGATTTACAGACAGTTCAATAAATGTTCATCATTATCATCATTGTGTCATTTTTATGATGTCAACTGAGGGAGCAAAAGTGTGTGTGAGATTTTTGACCTTTGTCAGAATGCCTTTTCAGATGTGGTACGGCGTTTGGACAATTTTGATGTCAGCTATTTCTTTATTTCATTGTCATATTTCTCTGAACTAATGGTGTGTTCCAGATGCCTCGTGCCCCGCCCACTCTACACTTATAGCGTTCCCGTTCGTCTGTGAGTCATTGGCTCGTCATTGTTATTGTTAGCTACATTAGCCTCTTTAGCAAACCAGCTCCAAAACAAACAACACAACTTTACATTGTATTGCACGCACAGCAAGACCGTGCGATGCATACATTGGTGACCGGAGTAAAGCAGCAATGTAATCCAGTGTGTAAGAGCATTTAACTCACTACTCTTAACTCTCAACATTAAAATGACAATAGATGTGGTTGTGGTACGGTCGCCTCACTGACCTGGTGGCCCCTCAGAGCCCCGAGGGGACCGGCCCCCAGGGGCCGCTCCTCCGTGAAACGCTGCAAGAACGCTGGGAGGTTTACAAATGTGCAACTGGTGCAGGTGTTGTGCGAGGCATCTGGAACACACCGTCAGCTGTACTGAGCGTTGAAGTGGATACATGTTATTGTGTCTAGTTGTCTAGCAGCAGTGGTTAAATGTGTGCATCAACATCACACTGGGTCAGTGTGATGTCTGACCGTGTGTGTTAACGCTCAGCCCTCGGTACTGTAGTGTGTTAATGCTCAGCCCTCGGTACTGTAGTGTGTTAATGCTCAGCCCTCGGTACTGTAGTGTGTTAATGCCCTCGGTACTGTAGTGTGTTAATGCCCTCGGTACTGTAGTGTGTTAATGCCCTCGGTACTGTAGTGTGTTAATGCTCAGCCCTCGGTACTGTAGTGTGTTAATGCTCAGCCCTCGGTACTGTAGTGTGTTAATGCTCAGCCCTCGGTACTGTAGTGTGTTAATGCTCAGCCCTCGGTACTGTAGTGTGTTAATGCCCTCGGTACTGTAGTGTGTTAATGCTCAGCCCTCGGTACTGTAGTGTGTTAATGCCCTCGGTACTGTAGTGTGTTAACGCTCAGCCCTCGGTACTGTAGTGTGTTAATGCTCAGCCCTCGGTACTGTAGTGTGTTAATGCTCAGCCCTCGGTACTGTAGTGTGTTAATGCCCTCGGTACTGTAGTGTGTTAATGCTCAGCCCTCGGTACTGTAGTGTGTTAATGCTCAGCCCTCGGTACTGTAGTGTGTTAATGCCCTCGGTACTGTAGTGTGTTAATGCTCAGCCCTCGGTACTGTAGTGTGTTAATGCTCAGCCCTCGGTACTGTAGTGTGTTAATGCTCAGCCCTCGGTACTGTAGTGTGTTAATGCTCAGCCCTCGGTACTGTAGTGTGTTAATGCCCTCGGTACTGTAGTGTGTTAATGCCCTCGGTACTGTAGTGTGTTAACGCTCAGCCCTCGGTACTGTAGTGTGTTAATGCCCTCGGTACTGTAGTGTGTTAACGCTCAGCCCTCGGTACTGTAGTGTGTTAATGCTCAGCCCTCGGTACTGTAGTGTGTTAATGCCCTCGGTACTGTAGTGTGTTAATGCCCTCGGTACTGTAGTGTGTTAACGCTCAGCCCTCGGTACTGTAATGTGTTAATGCCCTCGGTACTGTAGTGTGTTAATGCCCTCGGTACTGTAGTGTGTTAATGCTCAGCCCTCGGTACTGTAGTGTGTTAATGCTCAGCCCTCGGTACTGTAGTGTGTTAATGCTCAGCCCTCGGTACTGTAGTGTGTTAATGCCCTCGGTACTGTAGTGTGTTAATGCTCAGCCCTCGGTACTGTAGTGTGTTAATGCCCTCGGTACTGTAGTGTGTTAATGCCCTCGGTACTGTAGTGTGTTAATGCCCTCGGTACTGTAGTGTGTTAACGCTCAGCCCTCGGTACTGTAGTGTGTTAATGCTCAGCCCTCGGTACTGTAGTGTGTTAATGCCCTCGGTACTGTAGTGTGTTAACGCTCAGCCCTCGGTACTGTAGTGTGTTAATGCTCAGCCCTCGGTACTGTAGTGTGTTAATGCTCAGCCCTCGGTACTGTAGTGTGTTAATGCCCTCGGTACTGTAGTGTGTTAACGCTCAGCCCTCGGTACTGTAGTGTGTTAATGCTCAGCCCTCGGTACTGTAGTGTGTTAATGCTCAGCCCTCGGTACTGTAGTGTGTTAACGCTCAGCCCTCGGTACTGTAGTGTGTTAATGCTCAGCCCTCGGTACTGTAGTGTGTTAATGCCCTCGGTACTGTAGTGTGTTAATGCCCTCGGTACTGTAGTGTGTTAATGCTCAGCCCTCGGTACTGTAGTGTGTCTCAGGAGCATTCAGACCTTGTGCGTGGGGAAGGAGAGCTGGATTGTGAGGAGGAGGTCAACTCTTTAATGCAGCAGGTAACACAAATGATACCAGGGTAGCGTGTACGAGGACAGATGCAGACGCATGCATCAATGCACATCTGCCGATGCAACTGGCATGCACAACCCTCCTCCCTGTTGAGTGAATGCTTAATGACCTCATATATAGGTCATGCTGCTGACATGCTTGGAGACGGATGCTAGACAGAGGTCACTTGGCTTGTCCCAGTGTGGACAAGAACAAACCAACCCAAACATTGTTATCAGGCGGTCAATGGAACACTATTATTATTTCATTTATTAGTATTTCAAGCAGAAGTAGATGAAGCATAAGCCAATGTCAGACGTATGTGTATCTGTTTGGAACCTTTCCATAATGTTGTCACACAGAAAATCTGCGAATGTCGTTCTCAAAAACAAGCACTTTTAAAGGACATTGACAGCGCTCTGCGCGTCAATGTCAGCGTATCTGGTCCAGGGGGGCAGGAAGGGGGGCTCTGAAACCAGTGATCACTGGTAGTCCTGCCTCCTGGTCTGTGATGAACCAGCCTGGGAGCTGTTTATGTTCAATGGTTGGTGGTTGGTTGGTGGTTGGTTGGTGGTTGGTTAGTGGTTGGTTAGTGGTTGGTGGTTGGTTGGTTGGTGGTTGGTTAGTGGTTGCTGGTTGAAGAGCCGGGACTGTGGTTTCATTTGGATCATTTCCCATCATCTGTAGCCCCGGTCTGCAGCGCTGGACCTCTTGAGTTATCTTCAACAAACTTTTGTTTCATTCGGGAGGTTGTGGTCTTGCAAGGGACAAGAACATCAGTTCAAATATATTTTTGGATAAAGGGCCTGCCTTCTTCTTAATGCACTTTAAGTTACCCTCAAGTGTTACTTAAGCGTGCTTCAAAGGTGCCATGGCATGCCACCAGATGTGGTGTGATTAGCCGTTACAAGCCGTTTTGGAAATCTGCCCCTTCTGACATCACAGGTGTGTGTGTCCGTTTGCTACGGTCCACTGGGTAGGCGGGTGGACTGATCTATCAGCACACATCTAGGTGGACACGCCCACTTTCTGCCCCTTATGATGTCATAAGGGGGAGATTTCCAAAACGGCTTGTAACGGCTAATCACACCACACCTGGTGGCATGTCATGGCACCTTTAACGAGGGTCCTCTGTCTCTTTTCATGCTGTTTTGAAGGAAAATGATAAGGAGAGTCAGGGAGTTGCTGGAATACGTTTCCATTACGTTGACTAATCAGAATCATTTCCTCTACAGAAATCCCACGGCGACCGTGCAGAGGACCAACAAGAAAGTCAACAATGACCCCTCACTGCGCATTCAGAACCTCTCTATTCTCATCGGGCAGATCAAAGCCTACTATCAGGTAAGAAAGAACCGCTTCTTTTTTAGCTTTAGTTTGGATAGCATTTGTGAATAAAAGATGAAGAAAAAATCCTTCAGGTCCAAGGATATCTCAGGAATATCTTCTCTAATGGCGCATTTCCACTGGCGGGTCCACTTCAGACCAGCACCCCTCAGCCCAGTAGTGAGGGTACGCTTCAGACCAGCACCCCTCAGCCCAGTAGTGAGGGTACGCTTCAGACCAGCACCCCTCAGCCCAGTAGTGAGGGTACGCTTCAGACCAGCACCCCTCAGCACCCCTCAGCCCAGTAGTGAGGGTACGCTTCAGACCAGCACCCCTCAGCCCAGTAGTGAGGGTACGCTTCAGACCAGCACCCCTCAGCCCAGTAGTGAGGGTCCGCTTCAGACCAACACCCCTCAGCCCAGTAGTGAGGGTACGCTTCAGACCAGCACCCCTCAGCCCAGTAGTGAGGGTACGCTTCAGACCAGCACCCCTCAGCCCAGTAGTGAGGGTACGCTTCAGACCAGCACCCCTCAGCCCAGTAGTGAGGGTACGCTTCAGACCAGCACCCCTCAGCCCAGTAGTGAGGGTACGCTTCAGACCAGCACCCCTCAGCCCAGTAGTGAGGGTACGCTTCAGACCAGCACCCCTCAGCCCAGTAGTGAGGGTACGCTTCAGACCAGCACCCCTCAGCCCAGTAGTGAGGGTACGCTTCAGACCAGCACCCCTCAGCCCAGTAGTGAGGGTACGCTTCAGACCAGCACCCCTCAGCCCAGTAGTGAGGGTACGCTTCAGACCAGCACCCCTCAGCCCAGTAGTGAGGGTACGCTTCAGACCAGCACCCCTCAGCCCAGTAGTGAGGGTACGCTTCAGACCAGCACCCCTCAGCCCAGTAGTGAGGGTACGCTTCAGACCAGCACCCCTCAGCCCAGTAGTGAGGGTACGCTTCAGACCAGCACCCCTCAGCCCAGTAGTGAGGGTACGCTTCAGACCAGCACCCCTCAGCCCAGTAGTGAGGGTACGCTTCAGACCAGCACCCCTCAGCCCAGTAGTGAGGGTACGCTTCAGACCAGCACCCCTCAGCCCAGTAGTGAGGGTACGCTTCAGACCAGCACCCCTCAGCCCAGTAGTGAGGGTACGCTTCAGACCAGCACCCCTCAGCCCAGTAGTGAGGGTACGCTTCAGACCAGCACCCCTCAGCCCAGTAGTGAGGGTACGCTTCAGACCAGCACCCCTCAGCCCAGTAGTGAGGGTACGCTTCAGACCAGCACCCCTCAGCCCAGTAGTGAGGGTACGCTTCAGACCAGCACCCCTCAGCCCAGTAGTGAGGGTACGCTTCAGACCAGCACCCCTCAGCCCAGTAGTGAGGGTACGCTTCAGACCAGCACCCCTCAGCCCAGTAGTGAGGGTACGCTTCAGACCAGCACCCCTCAGCCCAGTAGTGAGGGTACGCCTCAGACCAGCACCCCTCAGCCCAGTAGTGAGGGTACGCTTCAGACCAGCACCCCTCAGCCCAGTAGTGAGGGTACGCTTCAGACCAGCACCCCTCAGCCCAGTAGTGAGGGTACGCCTCAGACCAGCACCCCTCAGACTGAACCGACCCGCACCCTGCGGTGCCATAATGAGCACCAGAAGATCATTTTCAATGTGATGTATATTTGCAAACTATGACATGTCTATCAATTTGAATGTGTTTTACGATTATATTTTATTTGAGCTGTTTGAATAAATATGCCCAGGACATCTTCTTTAACTAAACAGTACGGTCTTGGCTAGGGGTTAATTATCTGTTGTGTGGCATCAGCCATACTGACCAGGAACTGAACGGGAGACGGCTGGCCAAAGTTAGGACTTACACACCCGTGTAAGTCACCGTGTAACCATGGAGATATCTTAAAACCGTGGGGGTTTCCCAGAGGGACGGTCTCAGAGGATGTGATTGCATTTTTCATAATCGTATCTTCATATCCCATTGGAGGTTGATATTGTCTGAACTTCTGAATTGCATCTGCGTTAGCATAACTAATAAACATGTATCATATTTGCCTTTTGTGCAGATAATAGTCAGCAACAAATATGATGTGCCAAATAGCAAAAAAAATTATTTTTTTTGTCACAAATGAATCCCTCATATTTCTAGTCTGAATGTAACATACCTCTAGTAACCTTGGAGCAATCCATTGGTTAGAGTCTTTCTGTCTCCTCAGATCTCCATCTTGGCCACAGGCATCTTGTTAATGGTGTCCTGGTCATCTTGTTTCAACAATAAGCCTATCGTATTGCCTTAACTCTATAAGCCCTGCTAGGCCTTCTCAAAACGCCAAGCAGAATAATCTGTCACCGAGCCAAAAGCACTGGCCTACGGCCAGTAGCCTTGAGCAGACGATGAGGACGGGGGCCAGGGTCTGGAAGACCTCAGGTTACCTACTCTCCTCAGAGAGGCTCTTAAACACTAAAACATTCTAACATGTATTATTTGTGATACATTTCTCTTGTCCAATATCTGTAAGGCCATATGGAGCTACGTCTTTGGCTACGTTCCTGTTCTATAAAAAACATAAATATCAAGTCAGATCTAAGTCCATCTAGAATATTAAGGCTCTTAATCTCCCTGTATTCACCTCATGGTCAGGCACCATTGTCCAGCCACGTGTCTGCAAACGGTTTTACACCAAGACCCCCTGCAGCTCAAGACCCCCTGCAGCCTAAGACCCCCTGTTGTCCATCCCATCAGCCTCCTCCACCCGTCCCCAGAAGACCCCTCCTGTTGGTTTGGTGAAGTGAGGGGGCCACACTCCTGTGGAATGGGACAATAGTGGACGTTTCAGACAAAACCTAAAGGCTTTTTATGGCATGGTACTTTGTAGACCCAGAGTAATCTAGTTTGTAAAAGGCTTTGAGAACAACAAAGAACAACACGGCATGTTCGAATCCCTGCATTTAAGAGGGGGCTGGAGCCCTTGATGAACACCTTCTGATCACGATTCAACTCTAGTGGTTAGTAGGGCTCCGCCCATATATAGTAATGTGATATTAGTTCATTAAATGTGGATATTGGCCTGAGAATGAACAGGATATAAAACACCGTCGCTGGCCCCTGTGTCTACAGTCTGGGCTGCACCAACGCTGCCATGGGATTGGCTGTCCTGCTCTTCTGTCCTCCCCACTGTTTAGAGCAGTAGTAGTTTTTACAGCATATCTTTTGAAGCATTTTTTCCCTCATATATCTACCAAAACTTCCATAAGCATCCCCTCATATATCTACCAGAACTACCATAAGCGATGGAAATAGTGATAGTTTTTGTTATATTTCTGTAGTAGGTTAATGTTAAGCATAACGTGGCTTGGAGTTTAGGCTGGATGGAAATCATTTAAATAAAGCATTAATCACTGAATGTCGGTATCAGCCAATAAAAGTGAATAAAACATTGTTCTAGCCCCTATTTGTAGTTTGAAGTTCCCTATTTGTTAAGTTCTCAGTGTGTCTTCCTCTTCACAACCAGGGGAATGCACTTCCTGTTTACAGTAGTTCTACTCTTTGTCGTTCTCCACAGCAGCAGTAATGCTAACCAGGAGCGTCTTCATCTGATCCACAAAGTCACTGCCGTTGTAAACCGGTCAGAGCACAAAAACGCAAGGGCCGAGGGAGAAGGGCCGAGGGAGAAGGGCCGGGGGCGAAGGGCCGAGGGTTAAGGGCCGAGGGAGAAGGGCCGGGGGCGAAGGGCCGAGGGTTAAGGGCCGAGGGCGAAGGGCCGAGGGTAAAGGGCCGAGGGTAAAGGGCCGAGGGCTAAGGGCCGAGGGTAAAGGGCCGAGGGCAAAGGGCCGAGGGCGAAGGGCCGAGGGCGAAGGGCCGAGGGTAAAGGGCAAAGGGCCGAGGGTAAAGGGCAAAGGGCCGAGGGCGAAGGGCCGAGGGCGAAGGGCCGAGGGTAAAGGGCAAAGGGCCGAGGGTAAAGGGCAAAGGGCCGAGGGCGAAGGGCCGAGGGCGAAGGGCCGAGGGCGGAGGGCCGGGTGGAGGTCACCAGAGGTCACACGGTGTCAGGACACAGGAAGTCCGACTCACGCGGCCCCAGGGGAGGACTGCAAACAGAAACAAAAACCATCAAACACTAACATGTGTCTATACTGTCAAGCACAAATGATAAGCCCCTATAATAGGCAGGGAACAATGGTGGTCACCCATTACCGGTGATGGTGGTCACCCATTACCAGTGATGGTGTTAACCCATTACCAGTGATGGTGTTTACCATTACCAGTGATGGTGTTCACCCATTACCAGTGATGGTGTTCACCCATTACCAGTGATGGTGTTCACTAGGGGTGTGCATCTCCAATAAAAGACGATTTGATGCGTATCTCGATACATGGGGTACGATACGATTCAGGAACGATAAATTTTTAAAATGGAACGATTCGATTCAGTTCGATTCAGAAGATTTGCATCTTTTAAATCAAAATCGATTTTCCGATTCAAATCGGTTTTTGTTACACCCCTAGTATTTACCCATTACAAGTGGGCAAAATGGCAGATTCTACACTAAAATAAATGAAATAGTTGACCTTAAGCCTCTTTCAGATCTATGTTATCTTACAGCTTTAGCAGCCTCCTGGACCCTGCTTCCCATGACGTGAATGTCATTACCGCTCGCTCCTGGGACAGCCATATGGAGCGCCAAGCTACCGGGGGTGTGTGAACTGTAGTGACGTAGCAGGCTTGGACCTTACTGCATTGCTTCTATTCAATCACGTGACTTTTCCGAGTGCTTTTATCTCCCGTGTATGAAGTGGTGGTCCAACAAATAGAAATGGACGCCGTTGTTCCAGGATGTTGTGCACTCTCATATTGTGGGAATGCACAGAGGGTTAGAGCCTAGACCTCTCCAGGAAGTAGCACTATGCAGAGACACTGACCCTATACACTAGAGAACCCATTTCAGGAAATACCCAAATGTCTGTTTCCTGACAGCTCATTTTATTTAAGGGATTTTTATTACATTGCTTTAGCTATTCACTAGAACTTGTATTCAGCAATTATTGTATTGAGACTAGCTTTCAGAAGAAGTATTTATTCTAATAATAGCGTTTAAAGTACCCTAAGAAATAAACCATTACAACACACTTTAGCTCTTGTTCCAGTAACGCTGGGCCAGAACACAGTCCAGGGTCTGGGCTCAACTCAGCGCCTCAACCTCCTCACCCGCTCTGAGCTCTTCACCCGCTCTGAGCTCTTCACCCGCTCTGGGCTCTTCACCCGCTCTGAGCTCTTCACCCGCTCTGAGCTCTTCACCCGCTCTGAGCTCTTCACCCGCTCTGAGCTCTTCACCCGCTCTGAGCTCTTCACCCGCTCTGGGCTCTTCACCCGCTCTGGGCTCTTCACCCGCTCTGGGCTCTTCACCCGCTCTGGGCTCTTCACCCGCTCTGAGCTTGTTTGACCACTGCATGCTAATGAGGCATTAGCTCGTGCTAACGAGGCATTAGCTCATGCTAAGGAGGCATTAGCTCGTGCTAACGAGGCATTAGCTCGTGGTGTGGGGTCAGGGGGGGGTCAGGGGGCTCTTGGTGTGGGGTCAGGGGGCTCTTGGTGTGGGGTCAGGGGTCAGGGGGCTCTTGGTGTGGGGTCAGGGGTCAGGGGGCTCTTGGTGTGGGGTCAGGGGTCAGGGGGCTCTTGGTGTGGGGTCAGGGGTCAGGGGGCTCTTGGTGTGGGGTCAGGGGTCAGGGGGCTCTTGGTGTGGGGTCAGGGGGCTCTTGGTGTGGGGTCAGGGGTCAGGGGGCTCTTGGTGTGGGGTCAGGGGGCTCTTGGTGTGGGGTCAGGGGTCAGGGGGCTCTTGGTGTGGGGTCAGGGGTCAGGGGGCTCCGGGTTAAAGGAAGCATTCACACCCTCTGGGCCTCGAGGCCTTTAGGTTCTTCAGAGCTGAACTACTAAATAGTAAAAGATATCCTGTCCTCAATAAGCACATCTTCATACACTGAAAGAAAGGGGATTATGTAAAGGATTGGAAAGGACTTAGATAACAGGGAGAGCACAAAGGCTCTCTCTGATGGGCCCCTGGGAGCCTGATCCTAGATCTGTTGTTACACACTCGGCCCCAGGACACATGTGACTTTGAGTTCATGAGTCTGACACACACACACACACACACACACACACACACACACACACACACACACACACACACACACACACACACACACGGAGAGAGAGAGTTGGAAAGCCGTGCTTCTATATAACAAGGATTTGATATAACCAGACTTTGATGGGAGAGGACCTCCACGGTGTTAACTAGCTATTCTAGTTTTTCTATTCTACGAGCTATTCTTCTCCATAGCATACAGGCATTTATAACGTCATGCAAATCTCCATTATTGATGAGGTATTTCTACTCAAATACCAGCATGAAAAATAATCGTTATTCCACTGTTTATTTATACCCATTGTAAGAATGATGCTTTATGTGAGCGCTGTAGCGAGTGTGAGCCATCTGCAGCTACAGAAGAGGTTATCTCTGCTCAGGTGAAGCCATGATGGACCTGGTGACGTTCACTGGGCCTGTAACCTGTCAGACTCTCTCTATAGTCAGCTTTGTCACCATCCTTTCAGTATTGAGACATAAGTGGATACTGCTGTAACTCAATGACAGCCTCTAGCCATTGGTCGCTCTCACCCTCAGGCTCCTTTAAGTTGCTCATGTCACCATGAGTGTAGCGGGGCAGACCCCACGGCGTCCTAATGACCGTGGGCTTCTAGGAGGAGTTAGGCTCAGGGTTACCAACTTTGACAAACAAAACATGGGATGCATTCAGAGGAACAGCATCATCAATCATCTCCCTGCTCATCAATGCCAAAATGATCCAATCAAGTAAATGTAATAAAGTGATGGTCTATTGTGTGACCAGTGGTCCGTACCCCCGGAGAGGGTCCCTCTAATACCCCAAACCAACCCGCTGCTTCTGCCTCCACGGGCACCATCACCTTGGCAACCATATGCAATAGTTCAATAATCAATACTGTGAACGGAAATGCCAATGGAAGGTGATCCATATTGAAAACATGGAATGTATTGAGAGAAGCCCTCTATGGGCGGGTCGCTGAGTGTGTACTTGTGTACTTGTGTACTTGTGTACTTGTTTTGTAGCTGCCTATTTTGTGTAATAAGTCTTAATGTGAATCCACTGGAGACCTTCTGAACCGTGAGACGGTTGAACCAGGCTTTAGTTATTGAGGGCCGGGTTCATTGTATTTTGCCTATTGTGTTGAAATATGGAAGTGGAATCTGATTCTGTGGGACACACTTTTAGGCGTACTGAAACATTCTAAACGTTGCCCATGTTGTCATTAGACCGAGATAACATTACATGAATAAAAGGGCCTGAACAAAACGTCAATAGAACTTGAATACATCAACTGGTCCATGAATGAACATGAGTTCACCCGGACAGCGGTTAGTATAATGTGGTTTAATCATCGCTGTAACAAACCAGTACACTGACGCTGTGGCCACGCTACGGAGTAACACCATGTTCTCATTCTAGTCAACCAGTACTGGAGCTGATTTCACTAAGGACTTCATCCTGTGATTGAAAACATTTCCCCTCCTGCTTCTGTGATTGTTTATTAGCTGTGCAGCATTTGGGTGATTATCTGGCAACGCTCGTCGTGATATGAAGTAGAAATGGAGTTGAATGGTATTTTGGTGTCTGGTGGAAAGAGGTTGAGAGGAATTGATGGTTGATTCATTAACAGGGAAGGCCGTTTACTTAGTTTGTTATGCACTCAGAGGGGTGTGTGTGTGTGTGTGTGTGTGAGAAACAGGGTTATTTTAAACCCACATTGGTTGCATTAAGAGGAAGCAAAACTGCAGCTGGGTTCAGTCGATATGCTGGCCCTCATTTGTTGTCCCCGTTTGTTTGTGAGTGAATTGAACCGTTTTGTTGAGCTCTATATTCCAACCCGGCGTGTCTGATCACGCTCACAGCCAACGGTTGAACTCTGGGCTGCTCATGAAAAACCTCCAAAAACAAGCTTTTAAAAGAATGTTCCTCTAGTCCTGTTGTGATGTGTCTGGTCCTCCTGGCCGGCCCACCGCTGGAATGAGTGGAGTGGATTCCACTGAGCCCCGTGCAGCTCTCAGTAGAACACCACAACTCAGGGCTTCGCTTTGGCACAACCACAGCAACAATTTGAAAAAGCCACTGTGTGTGTGTGTGTGTGTGTGTGTGTGTGTGTGTGTGTGTGTGTGTGTGTGTGTGTGTGTGTGTGTGTGTGTGTGTGTGTGTGTGTGTGTGTGTGTGTGTGTGTGTGTGTGTGTGTGTGTGTGTGTGTGTGTGAGTGAGGTGTGGAGGTAGGAGACTATTAGCTGGTGTCCGCCCAGGGTTAGTCACCACAGCCCTCTGGCAGAGCTGATGGATCAGGAGCAGCCCTATAGCAGAGCTCTACCTCATCATGGTGCAGTAGAGCCTCTAGCAGAGCTCTACCTCATCATGGTGCAGTAGAGCCTCTAGTAGAGCTCTACCTCATCATGGTGCAGTAGAGCCTCTAGTAGAGCTCTACCTCATCATGGTGCAGTAGAGCCTGTAGTAGAGCTCTACCTCATCATGGTGCAGTAGAGCCTCTAGTAGAGCTCTACCTCATCATGGTGCAGTAGAGCCTCTAGTAGAGCTCTACCTCATCATGGTGCAGTAGAGCCTCTAGTAGAGCTCTACCTCATCATGGTGCAGTAGAGCCTCTAGCAGAGCTCTACCTCATCATGGTGCAGTAGAGCCTCTAGTAGAGCTCTACCTCATCATGGTGCAGTAGAGCTGACTGTGATGTGTTGCAGCAGGAACCACTTCCTCCCATTGTCTGAGGAACCGCAGTGCACAGGTTTGTATTCTGAGGTGTGTGTGTGTGTGTGTGTGTGTGTGTGTGTGTGTGTGTGTGTGTGTGTGTGTGTGTGTGTGTGTGTGTGTGTGTGTGTGTGTGTGTGTGTGTGTGTGTGTGTGTGTGTGTGTGTGTGTGTGTGTGTGAGCCCATGATGGGGAGGAGAATCCCATCTCCCAGTTGCCATGGTAACTATCTGTCTGCAGAAGGGGTGTGATTTAGTCTTTCAGGGTTGGGGAGGATGTGACACACGCAGCGTACCATTACCCCCCCTGCTGAAGCTCCTCCAGCAGCGGGGCGTCGCCGGGCCGGGAGCGTGCACGTTTCAGTACTTAGTGCACGTGAGCGGTGCTGCAGTGTGGAGGCGGGGCCGACCCCAGCAGGGGGTCAGGGCTCTTCATGGCCCCGCCGTCAGCAGCGCTCCCACGCGGTCCTCCACCTTCACAGTCCTGCGTCGGGTTTTAGTGCGCGGACCAATCACAGCCCTTGGGCTGCGTTGCCTCCACAGAAGGTTCCGGTCTGTGGGAGGCGGTGGACGCAAGGAGGGCCCCCACGGACCTGAGGGGTCCGTCAGCCCGCACGGACCTGAGGGGTCCGTCAGCCCGCACGGACCTGAGGGGTCCGTCAGCCCGTTAGTGCTGCTACCTGCACCGCGGAGAGGAGAGCTACCACCCACAATGCACCACTGCAACCGGGACCTGGGGGCGGGGCCTAGTGGGACCTGGGGGGCGGGGCCTAGTGGGACCTGGGGGGCGGGGCTAGTGGGACCTGGGGGCGGGGGCTAGTGGGACCTGGGGGCGGGGGCTAGTGGGACCTGGGGGGCGGGGCTAGTGGGACCTGGGGGGCGGGGCTAGTGGGACCTGGGCTAGTGGGACCTGGGGGGCGGGGGCTAGTGGGACCTGGGGGGCGGGGCTAGTGGGACCTGGGGGGCGGGGGGGCGGGGGCTAGTGGGACCTGGGGGGCGGGGCTAGTGGGACCTGGGGGGCGGGGGCTAGTGGGACCTGGGGGGCGGGGGCTAGTGGGACGCGGGGGGCGGGGCCTAGTGGGACCTGGGGGGCGGGGGGGCGGGGGCTAGTGGGACCTGGGGGGCGGGGCCTAGTGGGACCTGGGGGGCGGGGGGCGGGGCCCTCGGACTAAAGCCTCGGTGATGTTTTATTTATGAGACTAAGCTCCTGATAATCCCAGTGCCATATTGCTATGCTGGGTTTAGTCATTAGCATTCCGTTAATGCCAGCCTGTATCATACCACGCTGAATGCAAGACTCTTTTTAATATTCTTTGCTTGGAATCACATTTCTGACCACATTTTTTTTCCCTCAGTTTAAATTAATATTTGTATATGTATAATATAAACAAAACAAAAAAAATATATATATATATATATATATATATTAATCTTCATATTCATCTTCACCCAACCACATATTCATCTTGTGTTGGAGGATACCCACTGAATGGAGACCATTCCTCAATAAGCAGGGAGCAGAACGTGCTTCTCCAGCACTAGTTCAGAATGGTCGCTGACTCGGTAGATGACATTAGTTTTCTTTTTAAACAACAGAAATTAGGAATGAAATCCAATGGAGCACATCAAATGTGTGTGTGTTTGTGCGCGTGTGTGTGATGTTGCTGTGCGTGGATACAAGTGGGATTAAGGCACACAAAGACTAACTGGCATCAACATGTTAGAAGAACTAATAATTCCCATACCCCTGCAGGGTAACTCTAAGTAACCTATTCTAACTCTAAACTCTGAAACTGTCACTATAACAGAATCCTAAGAGTTACATATAAATCCAAATGGACTCTTGGCTCCTCTAAGGCATCCTGTGGAGGGGGTATGAGGGTGGAGGGCTATCTGGAAAGTCACATATTTAAGCATGCAAGCAGTGTTGCAAGAAGCAATATTAAGGCTAAGTGTGACAGTTTCTCTCCAGAAATTGAAAATAAAATAAAGTGATACCTCAGTTATTACATTATTGGTTCAGTTATTATATTTTCAAAGGATCCTTTTTATACAAGGCCAATAACGTAATAAGTTATTACATTATTGTCAAAAAGTTATTACGTTATTGGCTTGATTACATTTAAATTATTACGTTATTGGCAGTTATTACGTTATTGGTTGCTACAGTCCCTACTAGGATCTACCTCGTAGTCCTCGTAGTCCTCATAGTCCTCGTAGTCCTCGTAGTCCTCGTAGTCCCTACTAGGCTCTACCTCGTAGTCCTCGTAGTCCCTACTAGGCTCTACCTCGTAGTCCTCGTAGTCCCTACTAGGATCTACCTCGTAGTCCCCATAGTCCTCATAGTCCCTACTAGGCTCTACCTCGTAGTCCTCGTAGTCCTCATAGTCCTCGTAGGCCTCATAGTCCTCGTAGTCCTCATAGTCCTCATAGTCCTCATAGTCCCTACTAGGCTCTACCTCATAGTCCTCGTAGTCCTCATAGGATCTACCTCATAGTCCTCATAGTCCCTACTAGGCTCTACCTCATAGTCCTCGTAGTCCTCATAGTCCTCGTAGGCCTCATAGTCCTCGTAGTCCTCATAGTCCTCATAGTCCTCATAGGATCTACCTCATAGTCCTCATAGTCCTCATAGTCCCTACTAGGCTCTACCTCATAGTCCTCATAGGCTCTACCTCATAGTCCTCATAGGCTCTACCTCATAGTCCTCATAGTCCCTACTAGGCTCTACCTCATAGTCCTCATAGGCTCTACCTCATAGTCCTCATAGTCCCTACTAGGCTCTACCTCATAGTCCTCATAGGCTCTACCTCATAGTCCTCATAGTCCCTACTAGGCTCTACCTCATAGTCCTCATAGGCTCTACCTCATAGTCCTCATAGTCCCTACTAGGCTCTACCTCATAGTCCTCATAGGCTCTACCTCATAGTCCTCATAGTCCCTACTAGGCTCTACCTCATAGTCCTCATAGGCTCTACCTCATAGTCCTCATAGTCCCTACTAGGATCTACCTCATAGTCCTCATAGTCCTCATAGTCCCTACTAGGATCTACCTCATAGTCCTCATAGTCCCTACTAGGATCTACCTCATAGTCCCTACTAGGATCTACCTCATAGTCCTCATAGTCCCTACTAGGCTCTACCTCGTAGTCCTCATAGTCCCTACTAGGCTCTACCTCGTAGTCCTCGTAGTCCCTACTAGGCTCTACCTCATAGTCCTCATAGTTCATAATTGGAACAATGTCATAGTTCCTATTTGTACAGCTGAACTTCCTCCTCATGGCAGTAGGGGACACCCAGCCTAGGTCATGGCCTGCAGCACACGGCCCAACAGAGGCAGAGTGGTGTCTTAGGGCGCCCTCACACTAGGCCATCTGTACCGTGCCTGAGTACGTCTGCCCCCTAAAGTCTAGATCGTTTGGCTGGTGTGAGCACGCCGTCTGAACTCAAGTACAGTTAAATTCCGTGGCCTCAGTACACTTCGGAGAGGTGTGCTCGGGCACACCTCTCCTATTTTTTAGCGTTCTAAAAAATATTACAGTCTTTGCGATTAAAACATTGCTCAAAATCCTTCTAGTAGGCCTAAAGATTTATTTAATCATGGGCGAACATAGCATAGCCTACACTGATTTAAAAAAGATATAGAAAATATAGAAACAGCGGAGGAGATTGAGGCAATTACATCCTTAATTACATCTGTCGCAGCCGTTCAAATGAGGCAAGGTGTCTGACTTATTATTTATGAAAATAGACATTTTGAAATGAAAGCTACATTTTGAATAGTTTATTTAGCTTATTATACAATACTGTTTATGCTGAGACTGCTTTGCTTTTTGCTACCTGTCTGTGTGCGGGCTTTGCGCACCGTCAAGGGAAAGAGGCGGTGGTTGAAAAAAGTATTTAGACCGCTTATTAAGTTCACTCGTTGCTTATAATGGTTTATTCGTTTCCCAGTATAATTTCCTTAATTTAGAAGACAGTTATGTTCATGTTGAGTTTTTGAAATTATTGGAAGCGAGTGGAGCTGACCTCGCCTGCTGTACCGTATATGTAATGTACTGTATATTGGTGAAACACAACACTGCCAATGTGGCAGTTCCATGTGCAACAGGGATTTCTAAAGGTTACTGTACAGTGGCAGAGACCAGTGTCAGGAGCTGAACCATCACTACGGTAGAGCTAAGAAGGTTCTACGAGCGCTTCAGACCAACCTTACCAACAAACGACGGATGAAAGATTTGTAGCAAAGAACGTTTCTGGAAACACGCAAGATGTTAAGGTAGAACTTAAAGTAGAGGTTAGGAATGACATAGCGTTAAGAAGGCTTTAAGAAGGTTCCGGTAAACCGGGCCCTGATCAATACAATCAGAGTCACCACAAAGACAGACGGGCGTTTGAGTCTTTCTGTAAGCCTGCAGGTGGGAACAGTTTGGCCCGCTTTGCCCCTCCAGCTGGACGGTGCCAGAGAGCATTGTGACGTCAGCTCCTTCCATTCTACATTTCTAAATTAGTGAATAATTTGTAAATAATTCATCAACTACTGTTCTGAACCTCAAATTCTGAAAGCAGGACTTTGGAGAAGTGATATAGTGATATAAGTGAAATATTTATGACCCCCCAATGTTGGCCTGAAGTTGGCGCCACTGAGTGCTCCTTAGTTTCCTCAGAGAGCAGTGAGGGGTCAATGCAGGCGGACAGATGGAGCCAAACAAGGCATCCACTGATATCACAGCAGCTGTATGGCGTGTGTGTCTGGGGCCGGTGGTTTAATATGGACAGGTTTAATGGTTTTGAGCTTAAGGTTAAATGTATTCATTTATTTTCTCTGCATTTGCTACTGGACTTTTTTAAGTCCCATCCTGGTTTTGTGCGTTTATTTCAAAGATGGAATGTCATCAACTCTTCCTCTGATCTAACCAGACGTCAGTCCAATAAGAGTTAATGCTCTAAACCTGGTGTGTGTGTGTGTGTGTGTGTGTGTGTGTGTGTGTGTGTGTGTGTGTGTGTGTGTGTGTGTGTGTGTGTGTGTGTGTGTGTGTGTGTGTGTGTGTGTGTGGTGTGTGTGTGTGGTAAATCTCAGCTAAATCTCAGAGTTTCGCAGAGTCCAGCGTTTGGGGTTAGATGAGATTACAGTGCAGTGGGCTGCATGTTGAATACGTCAGCATGTCCTCTTATTCTGACAGGGCTGTCCATGTGCTGCTGTGTACACACGCGTGTTCTAGATGTAGAACTGTTCCTCTGGTTAGAACACACGGAGATAGTGGAGAGAGAGAGAGAGAGAGAGAGAGAGAGAGAGATGAAGAGAGAGAGAGGAGAGAGTTGAGAGAGATGAGCGTGAGGAGACCGGACGAGAGATGCTCTGAGAGAGAGAGAGAGAGAGAGAGCGATGAGAGGGAGAGAGAGCGAGAGAGAGGATAGAGAGTGAGAGAGAGAGAGAGAGAGAGAGAGAGAGAGAGAGAGAGAGAGAGTGAGAGAGAGAGAATATTTGATCATAATGGCTTGTTTCCCTTCATTATGTTAAGGTCAATAGATTTATTTTTTGTGTTTTCAATTAACAAATAGATTTAAGGTTATGTTTCTAAGGTTTAGCAGTATTTTGGTTCAGATTTCTTTGTACCTTTTTAGGTGATTTTCAAATGGAATTATCAATTTAAGGATTTTTGATCAACGCTTCATAGAGTTATATAGAGGTTAGCTCCGTCATGCTAGAGGTTAGCTCCGTCATGCTAGAGGTTAGCTCCGTCATGCTAGAGGTTAGCTCCATCATGCTAGAGGTTAGCTCCGTCATGCTAGAGGTTAGCTCCGTCATGCTAGAGGTTAGCTCCGTCATGCTAGAGGTTAGCTTCATCATGCTAGAGTTTAGCTCCATCATGCTAGAGGTTAGCTCCGTCATGCTAGAGGTTAGCTCCATCATTGCTAGAGGTTAGCTCCATCATGCTAGCGGTTAGCTCCGTCATGCTAGAGGTTAGCTCATCATGCTAGAGTTTAGCTCCATCATGCTAGAGGTTAGCTCCGTCATGCTAGAGGTTAGCTCCATCATGCTAGAGGTTAGCTCCGTCATGCTAGAGGTTAGCTCCGTCATGCTAGAGGTTAGCTCCGTCATGCTAGAGGTTAGCTCCGTCATGCTAGAGGTTAGCTCCGTCATGCTAGAGGTTAGCTCCGTCATGCTAGGTAGCTCCGTATGCTAGCGGTAGCTCCGTCATGCTAGAGGTTAGCTCCATCATGCTAGAGGTTAGCTCCGTCATGCTAGAGGTTAGCTCCATCATGCTAGAGGTTAGCTCCATCATGCTAGAGGTTAGCTCCGTCATGCTAGAGGTTAGCTCCATCATGCTAGAGGTTAGCTCCGTCATGCTAGAGGTTAGCTCCGTCATGCTAGAGGTTGCTCCGTCATGCTAGAGGTTAGCTCCGTCATGCTAGAGGTTAGCTTCATCATGCTAGAGTTTAGCTCCATCATGCTAGAGGTTAGCTCCGTCATGCTAGAGGTTAGCTCCATCATGCTAGAGGTTAGCTCCATCATGCTAGCGGTTAGCTCCGTCATGCTAGAGGTTAGCTTCATCATGCTAGAGTTTAGCTCCATCATGCTAGAGGTTAGCTCCGTCATGCTAGAGGTTAGCTCCATCATGCTAGAGGTTAGCTCCGTCATGCTAGAGGTTAGCTCCGTCATGCTAGAGGTTAGCTCCGTCATGCTAGAGGTTAGCTCCGTCATGCTAGAGGTTAGCTCCGTCATGCTAGAGGTTAGCTCCGTCATGCTAGAGGTTAGCTCCGTCATGCTAGCGGTTAGCTCCGTCATGCTAGAGGTTAGACTCCATCATGCTAGAGGTTAGCTCCGTCATGCTAGAGGTTAGCTCCATCATGCTAGAGGTTAGCTCCGTCATGCTAGAGGTTAGCTCCGTCATGCTAGAGGTTAGCTCCATCATGCTAGAGGTTAGCTCCATCATGCTAGAGGTTAGCTCCGTCATGCTAGAGGTTAGCTCCATCATGCTAGAGGTTAGCTCCGTCATGCTAGAGGTTAGCTCCATCATGCTAGAGGTTAGCTCCATCATGCTAGAGGTTAGCTCCATCATGCTAGAGGTTAGCTCCGTCATGCTAGAGGTTAGCGTCATGCTAGAGGTTAGCTCCATCATGCTAGAGGTTAGCTCCATCATGCTAGAGGTTAGCTCCGTCATGCTAGAGGTTAGCTCCATCATGCTAGAGGTTAGCTCCGTCATGCTAGAGGTTAGCTCCATCATGCTAGAGGTTAGCTCCATCATGCTAGAGGTTAGCTCCATCATGCTAGAGGTTAGCTCCGTCATGCTAGAGGTAGCGTCATGCTAGAGGTTAGCTCCATCATGCTAGAGGTTAGCTCCGTCATGCTAGAGGTTAGCTCCGTCATGCTAGAGGTTAGCTCCGTCATGCTAGAGGTTAGCTCCGTCATGCTAGAGGTTAGCTCCATCATGCTAGAGGTTAGCTCCGTCATGCTAGAGGTTAGCGTCATGCTAGAGGTTAGCTCCATCATGCTAGAGGTTAGCTCCGTCATGCTAGAGGTTAGCTCCGTCATGCTAGAGGTTAGCTCCGTCATGCTAGAGGTTAGCTCCATCATGCTAGAGGTTAGCTCCATCATGCTAACACTGAAGGAGACCATCTGTTGACGCTGTGTGTTTGTGTTACAGGAGAGTCTCCAGCAGCTGGTGATGATGTCTCTGCCCAACGTGTTGGTCCTGGGCCGTAACCCCTCTCTGGTGAGTGTCCTTCACCCTCACCTTCATGTGTTCACAGGGTTGTGAAGACATGCTCCTCCAGGCCACAGTGAGTCGTCTCATTGCTCTTCTTCTGGTCTGTTTCTGTCTGCTGTTGCTACGGGACGCGGAAAGGCACAATTATTTAACCTTGATGTAATGTTGGCCTTTTGCACTTTTTTTCTTTCTTTGTCCTCATGTTTGGTATACACATTGAATGAACAATATGTCATTCATCTAGCTGATGATCAATATTTACTTTACTTGAGGCAAATCAAATGAAAGATGAGCTGCAGCTGGTGAACGCTCTTCCCTACACTTTACCTCTGGAGTTCCTCCATCACTTGATGTAGATACGATAAAGACAACGTTTGGGTCATGAGCAGTGGTGGGCAGAAAGCTCTGATGGGACAGAGGTGACCAGTAACCAACGGGTTGGAACGTCTTCCACTCACTGCACCACACGAGGATTACCAAAGCAGAAGAAGACCCTTCAGAAAGAAGCAGAAAGACTGAATAACAGATAGAATAAAACAAACACTTCACCCACAACATCCTCTCTCCTCTAAACCCATTCAACCATCTGGGGGCTGAGGTCATGCCTACTGGGACCTGGTATTGGACCTCCTGGTGTTCAGCGCTGTGTCAGCCATGGCCTCCGCTGTACATGGTAGTAGTGACCATGTGGTGCACTGCTGGTCACTAAGGAGCGGGACTGACGGACATGCAGCACCAACCAGTAGTTAAAGGTCAGCTCTCACCTTTTGGTCAAAGAGGCTACAGTGAAGCATAGCTGAGACACTGGTACAGCAGAACACCAGCGCTGTGTGGGCACGGGCAGCATGGTCCTGTTTCTGGTACCCCTGGTTAGTCCTCCTGGTCCCCCACCTTTAAAGTGCTCTTGTACTCTGGTGTAGCAGTGAGCGGTGCTCACCTGTCCTCTGAGCTCTGAATGGGTTCATTTTAAAGTGCTCTTGTACTCTGGTGTAGCAGTGAGCGGTGCTCACCTGTCCTCTGAGCTCTCGTCCTGCAGCAGTCGCTCTTTGTTCAGGCCGATCTTCTCCAGCTCATGAGTCAGCTTCTCCAGGTCGTTATTCATCTGCTGAGTCCGCAGCTTCTCGCTCACCAGCTCCTACACACACACACACACACACACACACACACACACACACACACACACACACACACACACACACACACACACACACACACACACACACACACACACACACACACACACACACACACACACACACAGTGACAAGAGCCCTTTAGTTACTTTAACCCAGCTTTATACAGACTCTGACTCTAACCCTAACCAGCTTTATATAGACTCTGACCCTAACCCTAACCCAGCTTTATACAGACTCTGACTCTAACCCTAACCAGCTTTATATAGACTCTGACTCTAACCCTAACCCAGCTTTATACAGACTCTGACTCTAACCCTAACCAGCTTTATATAGACTCTGACCCTAACCCTAATCTATCTTTATATAGACTCTAACCCTAACCAGCTTTATATAGACTCTGACTCTAACCCTAACCCTAATCTATCTTTATATAGACTCTAACCCTAACCAGCTTTATATAGACTCTGACTCTAACCCTAACCCTAATCTATCTTTATATAGACTCTGACTCTAACCCTAACCCAGCTTTATACAGACTCTGACTCTAACCCTAACCAGCTTTATATAGACTCTGACCCTAACCCTAACCCAGCTTTATACAGACTCTGACTCTAACCCTAACCAGCTTTATATAGACTCTGACCCTAACCCTAATCTATCTTTATATAGACTCTAACCCTAACCAGCTTTATATAGACTCTGACTCTAACCCTAACCCTAATCTATCTTTATATAGACTCTAACCCTAACCAGCTTTATATAGACTCTGACTCTAACCCTAACCCTAATCTATCTTTATATAGACTCTAACCCTAACCAGCTTTATATAGACTCTGACTCTAACCCTAACCCTAACCAGCTTTATATAGACTCTGACTCTAACCCTAACCAGCTTTATATAGACTCTGACCCTAACCCTAACCAGCTTTATATAGACTCTAACCCTAACCAGCTTTATATAGACTCTAACCCTAACCAGCTTTATATAGACTCTGACCCTAACCCTAACCAGCTTTATATAGACTCTAACCCTAACCAGCTTTATATAGACTCTGACTCTAACCCTAACCCTAATCTATCTTTATATAGACTCTGACTCTAACCCTAACCCAGCTTTATATAGACTCTGACTCTAACCCTAACCAGCTTTATACAGACTCTAACCCTAACCCTAACCAGCTTTATATAGACTCTGACTCTAACCCTAACCCAGCTTTATATAGACTCTGACTCTAACCCTAACCCTAATCTATCTTTATATAGACTCTGACTGTATATTTGGGGGGATTTAGAACATTAAGGATAGTCAGTTTCACTGACAGGTATCCTCTGGCCTCCAGTAGAATTGCTGTTTAGGTTCATAATAAATGGGGAGGATTATTGCTTGTAAAATTCACTAACATTGTTTGCAATCACTTCATTAACTTCTACGAGTTCCAGGGCGTCCAGGGCAACACGTAACCCAACCGACTGCTGTCATCACAGCTGCTGTGTTGTGGAGCCCATGTGCTTATTGAGTTTGAAGATGCGGACCACTGGGCGGAGTCCCGTCTTTCTTCCTGCTGGCCGTCGTTGGCTTTAATTCTGGAGCAGTTTTCTTTGATCACATGACTGACAGACTCTGATTGGCCGGTGGCAGTAGAATCTTTTGCATTCAGTCTCAATTGCTTTGGCCTGTCCTTCAAATTAGTGAACATTAAAATGATTATATTTTAAATTGTGTTTTTGAAATGGTACAACTTGAAATGCCGTATTTGAATTTCTAAAGGAAAATGTATAAAGAGCCCTTCATATCAGCTCGTACTAGAGTAAATAAGGTCATTGAATTGGTGATATTATTCATCTTATTATTAGGATACATTTGAACAGTGAGCGACTTCACTACTGGAGGTCAGGATGAGTAGCTGGTCTCTGACTCTGGTGGTTCCTACAGGAAGGGAGGAGGGAGGGAGAGATGAGATGAGCCACGATCAGTTATCTTGTCCTCATTCTTAAATCCGTCTACAATATCTCTTCTCCCGCTTGCGTCCTCGCTCTCCGTCACTTGGGTCTTTTAAATAAATGCAGCTGTAGAACTCTTTATCTCTCCATCTCTTACCCGCTGCACCAGGCTGGTGGTCAGTCAGTCCTCCATCAGGTCCTCAAACCCCCAGCACACACACACTTCATGCCGCTTAGTTCAAATCATCTTGTCTTGTTACTGTTACCGACGTTACCCTCTCATGATGATGCTGGACTCGTTAAGGTTTCTTTACGTACAAAAGCTTCCTGGTAGAAAGGCCTCCTCTCCAGAAATAAAGGGAGATTCGCTGATACTTGAATTTGCTGCAGACGTGAAAATCTGAAGAGGATGTAATTTAGGAAAGGACATCGATATGAGCAGACAGTAAATCCATCCCAACTGAGGCTGGTGTGGTGTTGCTATGGAGACAAGGAGATTGATTGGCTTCTCTTGTGGGAATCAATCAAACCAACGTCTGTCAGCCTCTGTGTGGCATATTGTCCTTCCAGAAGGAACGGCTTCTCTCCTGTTCCCCTGCTGCCCTCTCATTGGCTGACTCAAGGATTCATAATGCCCTGGTCCTGAGTCCCTGATCAGGACTCAGGACCTGATCAGGATGAGTCCTGATCAGGACTCATCCTCGGAATAGAGGTGTGTGAGTATGGACACACCCCTGTCCACTGCCATGTGGACTGCCTAACCATCTAACCGTCTCAATCAACCTCACTAGGTATATTATGGTGTTGTTTTACCCGAATACCGTCCCAAGATTAGGTATTCTAAACCAAAAGCTAAAAGTTAGTGTATTAATACCTGTTTATTTTAGATGTCTTGTGGTTTTATTGACCCTTTTCTGCCGGTCACAATAGGCTTAACTTGCTAACAAACACTTAATTGAGCTCAATTAGAATTAGGTGGGCTGATGGCATTATGTTAGGTGTCCCCTCTCATAAAGACGTGGTCGAGGTGATGAAGGCTGCTCAGCGCTTCAGCTGGCAGCACTTAGTGTCAAATCCTTTAGATAAGGGACTCCTTCAGGTGACCAAAGGTAACCAAGACATACATTCTGGATAGAAAGATGGTTAGTATTTCATGTGTAAAGCAATGATAAGCCTTAATGATATGCAGATACTGATATGTTAGATTCTGTTCTTTAACTAACTGGTCCTATAGGGACTCTGTTTCTTTAACTAACTGGTCCTATAGGGACTCTGTTCTTTAACTAACTGGCCCTATAGGACTCTGTTCTTTAACTAACTGGTCCTATAGGGACTC
>NC_140277.1:20778047-20790547 GCF_964030765.1 Micromesistius poutassou
TTTATTTCAGAGGCCTTTTTGTCGTACTGGTTAAACTTGTATTTTTTCTATTTACCTTCAAACTGGTACTAGTGCTGGTAAAGTTGCCTACTGGCTAACTGACTCTTTTGGGGGGATTTCTGTGGAACTACAAGTGATAAAACTGGCTGGTTAAGATATCTTAGTTTTGTTGTGTTGCTGTTGTATTTATTGTATTTTCATATTTGAAAAGAAGAAATGGAAGAATCTTGCAGGTTAAGTCGTCATCGTCCAACGCTAACCTGTTCCCTGTAAGGCTGTCGTCCAAATGGGAGCTTTGTGTCAGGAAGCTAATTGGGTTTCAGCCCTGACGGGCAGTGAAGGCGTACATTAAAGCATTAATAATAGAAGGCCACAGGAAGGCGTGCCGCCCCCACCACCTTTATCTTTCCTTTGAGGGTAGAGAAGTAGGAAGCTTTATACAGGCCAAGTGCTTTAGTGTGTATTGTTTCAGATAGCACAGACGCCTTTCTATCCTCTTACAGTGTACTGTCAGAGCAGAATAGATGTAAAGCTCATTCTAGGTCAGATTCAATGTAAAGCTCATTCCAGGTCAGATTCAATGTAAAGCTGATTCCAGGTCAGATTCAATGTAAAGCTGATTCCAGGTCAGCTTGTAATGGTGATTCCAGGTCAGATTCAATGTAAAGCTGATTCCAGGTCAGATTCAATGTAAAGCTGATTCCAGGTCAGCTTGTAATGGTGATTCCAGGTCAGATTCAATGTAAAGCTGATTCCAGGTCAGATTCAATGTAAAGCTGATTCCAGGTCAGATTCAATGTAAAGCTGATTCCAGGTCAGATTCAATGTAAAGCTCATTCTAGGTCAGATTCAATGTAAAGCTGATTCCAGGTCAGATTCAATGTAAAGCTCATTCTAGGTCAGATTCAATGTAAAGCTGATTCCAGGTCAGCTTGTAATGGTGATTCCAGGTCAGATTCAATGTAAAGCTGATTCCAGGTCAGATTCAATGTAAAGCTCATTCTAGGTCAGATTCAATGTAAAGCTAATTCCAGGTCAGCTTGTAATGGTGATTCCAGGTCAGATTCAATGTAAAGCTGATTCCAGGTCAGCTTGTAAAGCTGATTCCAGGTCAGATTCAATGTAAAGCTGATTCCAGGTCAGCTTGTAATGGTGATTCCAGGTCAGATTCAATGTAAAGCTGATTCCAGGTCAGCTTGTAATGGTGATTCCAGGTCAGATTCAATGTAAAGCTGATTCCAGGTCAGCTTGTAATGGTGATTCCAGGTCAGATTCAATGTAAAGCTGATTCAGTTTTTGATAAATCCATGTATCAGAACAGGAAATGAAAGCAGACAAGGCATTGGATATCATTGGTGGAAATGTTTGTGGTGTTCTTACTTGAACAATGGGTTGCTGCGTTCTCCACGCAGGTCCTGGAGAGATGCTCAGTGTTCAGACGGTCCAGATGGTTCTTGTGTTCGCAGTGCAGCTCTGTGTTTGTGCTGACAGAAGGCAGCGTGGTCCAGACAATACACTATCCACATGGAAGCAGGAGGACATTCTCTTTGGACATGTGGAATTGAAGCTTCAACAGTGGAGTAGTTGCCCCTTACTATACTAATGCTGCTGGCTTGGATTCTGGAAACATTATCAAGTATTGTGTCATCACATGACCCCTGTCTCCATCGTGGGCTCTGTCCTGGTTCCCAGGCCTCTGTTTGGCTTAGGGTCTAAAGAGTGCAGCCGTGTCCTCCAGTCCCCCCTCACCAGTCGCTGTGGACGGCAGAGACAACAAGTGGATGCTGTGATTGCATTTCAGTTGTTTATGAGTTGCGCTGGAATGTTTTCTTTTTGCTATGGCCGGTCAGTTCAAGGGTTACAATGAGAATATCACTGGGGAAGAAAGGCTGCAAGCAGCACTCAAATGATGTCATTACACCCTATATAACATGCTTATTTACACATATTGTAAATAAGTATGGAACCATGTTTGTGTAACAAACCCAGCTGCTAGATTCGGTGGTCCAGTCTCGATATATATCGATATATATTGAACATGTTTTATATTGATATTGATCAAAAGTAGTCTATCACGATACGATAATTTATTGTTTTATTGCCCAGGCCTACTTCACATGTTGTTGTCCACACAAGGGGTGGGAATCTTTATGAATCTGGCATCCTGAGCAGAGCCACAGTCGACAGACTTGCATCATGTTTACCAAACAACAGATGGACTGGTCTACCTGCAGAACCTGGGTTATGGTTCAACAGATGGACTGGTCTAACTGCAGAACCTGGGTTATGGTTCAACAGATGGACTGGTCTAACTGCAGAACCTGGGTTATGGTTCAACAGATGGACTGGTCTAACTGCAGAACCTGGCTAATGGTTCAACAGATGGTTTCTTTAGGAAACAGGATGTAGGGTAGACTTATATTTTACAAACTTGGTGACAAAAGCACCATGACGTGTCTGCAGGATTTCAAACTAGACGGCCTCGCGTGGTGGAAACCAATCAAACTTATTGGCTCTTACAGTGTTTTTTTTTATTTTCCTTTTTAGATTTTTTATTATTTTCTTAAACAAAAAAAACGAAACAAAAAGACAAACAAAACAATCACAAACCCCATATACACACATCACAACACACTCACAGGACATTACAAAACAATACACAGCACAACACAGATCCATAATATTCAATAAATTCATTCATTGAGGCCTGAGGTCAGCATTCCATTGACAGGAGATCCAGAAAGTCCTTTAACCAATTGTCTATGTTGAAGCAATTGGGTTTATGTATTTTCCAATTCAACATAATGATTTGTTTAACTGACAAAAAGGCTAAAGCTGTGATGTGTTGCGTAAGAGTTGACTCAATATTTTCTACTTTACTGCCTAAAAGGCAAATTAGTGGGCAGAGCGGTGTTTTCACTTTCAGAACAGAAGACAAGTTACAGATCACATCTTTCCAAAAACTCTTTGCTGAGGGGCAATGCCACATTAGATCTATCAACGTTCCTGCCTCTCCGCAACCATGCCAACACAAATGGGAGAGGGACTTGTCCATTTCCTTTAATCTGCTTGGTGTTATAGAAGCCCTGTGCAAAAATTTTATTTGAAGAATTTTACTTTAATTTTATCTTACACATTTGGATAAGGCTGTTTTGGTAACAGTATCCCGCTGTGCATCACTCAGGGGTAAGTCCTGCTCCCATTTGTGTTGGCTAGAGGACAGGCTGTCAAAGGATGCAGTGGTCAACAACTCGTATAACCTTGACACTGTTCTCCTCCCTGATGCAGTCTCCCTCAGTTTGTTGTCCAAATCTATATCCTGTACTATGGGTTCTTTTGAAATAAGTAACCCCAAAATTTGAATTGTAAATATGCAAAAAAGTCGACGTCTTTTAAATCATCTAGTGTTTTTAAGACATTAAAGGGGACATATAACCATCTGTCACTATCTGAGCCACTTAGTTTAAACCTCTATGTTGCCATGATTAGTTTGTTAATGTTTTTCATACGGGGTCCCTGTAGGGCATGACGTACGCTCCATGAAAGGGACACGCTTCTGTATCATTTTTACTACCTCACAAGAAAATAAGAGGATTGACTATTTTCTAATTGGTTTGGTTTGTGCTCAACCCGTTTCCAGCTCCCTAACTCCCTAACTCACAACAAAGGAAACCTTTATAATAAACATCTGGGACGCCCAGCCCCCTCTTCTCCTCCGTCTGGATAATCGTTTGTAGCTGATTCTTGTTTTTTATTACTCCACAAGAAATCTGAGATTAATTTATTTGAACCAGTAAAGAGGGAATTTAAGAGGAATTGCTGATATAAGAAATAATAATCTTGGTAAAATCTTAATTTTCAGTACTTGTGTTCTGCCCCATAATGAAATGGGTAGAACTGTCTCTTATGTCCTCCCTAATGGTTTAAGGAGAGCCACAGTGTTTCTTTATTGATTTATATAAAACATGTTCTCTCCTGCTCTGATGAGTAACTCTTCTTGAGTGCTGGCTGAGATGACTCTGATGCTCCTTGTCCTGACTCAGCTCGCTTTGTGCTTTCTGGGAATCAGGGAGGAGAAGAGTGAGCAGTTGATGGACACGAGACAGGAGCTGGACAACATGGAGACAGAACTGAAGAGGCTTCAGCAGGAGGTAACACACACACACACACACACACACACACACACACACACACACACACACACACACACACACACACACACACACACACTGGATTTAATCTAAGTATCTAGGCTCATTACGGGCTATTAGAGCTATCTTTAGCTTAGCAGCAGCTCCCTGAGCGTCCTGATGGGAGTGGGTGTCTGGCAGACGGCCTGCAGTCTTATTCTTTATATCAGTATCAGTGTGTACGCACAATGCTGTTTTTGTGTATGAGCAATGACACATTTGTCTGTTTATTGTAAATGTGTTTTTTATTAATGGAGGGTGTTTGGTTGTCTGCTGTGTTTGTGGACGGGGAGTTAGTCTATGGGCCTCGGGGGATGAGCTGATACGCTGACCTGTTGACACTCTCTCCACACTCTGTCCACCATGTTCCTCCATGTCTGTGGTGGGGGGGCAGAGGACCTCAGTGGTCTCATGGGGGGGCCTCTCTGTCCACACACCGACAGAATACATGGAGGACCCACTGTGTTGTGGAGGTGTGGTGACCTGCTGAGGTGGTGGAAGCTGTGGTCGTCTCTGAAGTTCTGTTGGTCTTCTTCAGAGCTACCAGCTGCTGTCGGACGCCCGGTCGGCGCGGGCGTACCGGGACGAGCTGGACGCGCTGCGGGAGAAGGCCGTCCGCGTGGACAAGCTGGAGAGCGAGGTGGTCCGCTACAAGGAGAGACTCCACGACATCGACTTCTACAAGGCCCGCGTTGAGGTACACACATAAGCATGTTACATAGGGTGTAATGACATGTGACATAAGGTGTAATGACATGTGACATAAGGTGTAATGACATGTTACATAGGGTGTAATGACATGTAACATAAGGTGTGATGACATGTGACATAAGGTGTAATGACATGTGACATAAGGTGTAATGACATGTTACATAGGGTGTAATGACATGTTACGTAGGGTGTAATGACATGTTACATAGGGTGTAATGACATGTTACATAAGGTGTAATGACATGTTACATAGGGTGTAATGACATGTTACATAGGGTGTAATGACATGTTACATAGGGTGTAATGACATGTTACATAGGGTGTAATGACATGTTACATAAGGTGTAATGACATGTTACATAGGGTGTAATGACATGTTACATAGGGTGTAATGACATGTTACATAGGGTGTAATGACATGTTACATAAGGTGTAATGACATGTTACATAGGGTGTGATGACATGTTACATAAGGTGTGATGACATGTTACATAAGGTGTAATGACATGTTACATAGGGTGTAATGACATGTTACATAGGGTGTAATGACATGTTACATAGGGTGTAATGACATGTTACACCCTAGGTGGCCGTGTGCAGTGAGACAAAAAGTGCAAGTGAGCTGTTGTTTACTGAGTGTATTTGAGGACAAGAGGGGCTGACATTCCTAAGTCTCTCTCTCTCTCACTGGTTAGACTCTATCCTCAGGCTAACAGCTCTGTAGCCGTCCTGCTAACACACTGCTGCTATACGGTGCTGTTGTGTGGATGGTGATGTGTTACTGCTATAAGGTGCTGTTGTGTGGATGGTGATGTGTTGATGTTACTGCTATAAGGTGCTGATGTATGGATGGTGATGTGTTGATGTTACTGCTATAAGGTGCTGATGTATGGATGGTGATGTGTTGCTGTTACTGCTATAAGGTGCTGTTGTGTGGATGGTGATGTGTTACTGTTACTGCTATAAGGTGCTGTTGTGTGGATGGTGATGTGTTACTGCTATAAGGTGCTGTTGTGTGGATGGTGATGTGTTGATGTTACTGCTATAAGGTGCTGTTGTGTGGATGGTGATGTGTTGATGTTACTGCTATAAGGTGCTGATGTGTGGATGGTGATGTGTTGCTGCTATAAGGTGCTGTTGTGTGGATGGTGATGTGTTGCTGTTACTGCTATAAGGTGCTGTTGTGTGGATGGTGATGTGTTACTGCTATAAGGTGCTGTTGTGTGGATGGTGATGTGTTGCTGTTACTGCTATAAGGTGCTGTTGTGTGGATGGTGATGTGTTGATGTTACTGCTATAAGGTGCTGTTGTGTGGATGGTGATGTGTTGCTGTTACTGCTATAAGGTGCTGATGTATGGATGGTGATGTGTTACTGCTATAAGGTGCTGTTGTGTGGATGGTGATGTGTTACTGCTATAAGGTGCTGTTGTGTGGATGGTGATGTGTTACTGCTATACGGTGCTGTTGTGTGGATGGTGATGTGTTACTGCTATAAGGTGCTGTTGTGTGGATGGTGATGTGTTGATGTTACTGCTATAAGGTGCTGTTGTGTGGATGGTGATGTGTTACTGCTATAAGGTGCTGTTGTGTGGATGGTGATGTGTTGATGTTACTGCTATAAGGTGCTGTTGTGTGGATGGTGATGTGTTGATGTTACTGCTATAAGGTGCTGATGTATGGATGGTGATGTGTGTGTGTGTAGGAGCTGAAGGAGGACAACCAGGTTCTCCTGGAGACCAAGACCATGCTGGAGGAGCAGCTGGACGGCAACCGCCTGCGCTCAGACAAGCTGCACCTCCTGGAGAAGGAGAGCCTGCAGCTCAAGTCCAAGATCCACGACCTGGAGACGGTATGATCCTCACTCCTCCTCACTCCTCCTCACTCCAGTCCTCACTCCAGTCCTCACTCCTCCTCACTCCTCCTCACTCCTCCTCACTCCTCCTCACTCCAGTGCTCACTGTTATGTTGAGTTATACTTTAACTGTTATGTTATACTGTTACTGGTGGTGACTTTAACTGTTATGTTATACTGTTACTGGTGGTGACTTTAACTGTTATGTTATACTGTTAGGTGATACTGGTGGTGACTTTAACTGTTATGTTATACTGTTACTGGTGATACTGGTGGTGACTTTAACTGTTATGTTATACTGTTAGGTGATACTGGTGGTGACTTTAACTGTTATGTTATACTGTTACTGGTGATACTGGTGGTGACTTTAACTGTTATGTTATACTGTTAGGTGATACTGGTGGTGACTTTAACTGTTATGTTATACTGTTACTGGTGATACTGGTGGTGACTTTAACTGTTATGTTATACTGTTAGGTGATACTGGTGGTGACTTTAGGGACATTAGTGGATGTCCATGTGTGAAATGGCACTAGAAGAGGATGGATTGACAGAGAATGGGCATTCAGTCAGGGCTGGGCTTACATGCAGTATTTTATAAATGTATATGGCAATTGCCATAAGAAAATCAATGTTTATCAATGTTACGCCAATCATATTATTGTAGTATATTCTGATGTTAGAATTAGTATTTCTAAAACTAGTGCTCTACAAAAATGATGAGAATGATCCCATAATGTTTAAAGCTGCCAATCTGGGAAGAGCCATTCTGATTGGTCTCCTCCTCCAGAGGCGGGCTCAACTAGAAGCTGCTCTCCAACCACAGCTGACCCTACAGCCTGTAATGGACTAGTGTTGATAGGTCCACCACCCTCGTGTGTGTGTGTGTGTGTGTGTGTGTGTGTGTGTGTGTGTGTGTGTGTGTGTGTGTGTGTGTGTGTGTGTGTGTGTGTGTGTGTGTGTGTGTGTGTGTGTGTGTGTGTGTGTGTGTGTGTAGGAGCGGGACCTGGAGCGTAAGCGAGTGGAGGAGCTCCTGGAGGAGAACCTGTCTCTGGAGATGGCCCAGAAGCAGAGCATGGACGAGTCTCTGCACCTGGGCTGGGAGCTGGAGCAGCTCACCAAGACCCCCGACCCCACCGAGGGTGAGACGCACGCACGCACACGCACACGCTGCACACACGCTGCACGCACACACACACACGCTGCACGCATGCACACACACGCTGCACGCACACACACGCTGCACGCACACACACGCTGCACACACGCTGCACGCACACACACGCTGCACACACGGACACGCACACACACGCTGCACAAACGCACACACACACACGCACGCACACACACACGCTGCACGCACACACACGCTGCACACACGGACACGCACACACACGCTGCACGCACACACACGCTGCACACACGGACACGCACACACACGCTGCACGCACACACGCTGCACGTACACACACACGCTGCACACACGGACACGCACACACACGCTGCACGCACACACACGCACGCACACACACGCTGCACGTACACACACACACTGCACACACACACACGCACGCACACACACGCTGCACATACACACACACACATGCTGCACACACGGACACGCACACACACGCTGCACGCACACACACACACACACACATGGTGTGTATATATGTGTGTGTGTGTGTGTATATATATGTATATATATATATGTATATATATGTGTGTGTATTTTATCTGAAGTAGAAGCACACACGCTGATTTAATCCATTATTTTCATTTCATTTAAAGTTCATGGGATTATACACTAATTAAAACATGAATATTATAACATTAACATTTCTGTCATTTTAACGATGATCCCGTTACTGTCGGTAGTTAAGTTCTGGAGGGTGTTTGATGTTCCTGTGTGGCCCTCAGCTCCCCAGAAGTCTCTGGGCGAGGAGGTGAACGAGCAGACGTCCAGCCGGCTGCTGAAGCTGGAGAAGGAGAACCAGAGCCTGCAGAAGACCGTGGAGGAGCTGAGAGGAGCAGGGGGCCAGGAGGCAGCGGGACGGCTGCTCAGAGCCACCCAGGAGAAGGAGGAGCTGACGCACCGGGTACCCTGACCCCCTTTAGAGGGCAGACCCCCTGACCCCCTTTAGAGGAGACACCCCCTGACCCCCTTTAGAGGAGACACCCCCTGACCCCCTTTAGAGGAGACCCCCCCTGACCCCCTTTAGAGGAGACACCCCCTGACCCCCTTTAGAGGAGACACCCCCTGACCCCCTTTAGAGGAGACACCCCCTGACCCCCTTTAGAGGAGACACCCCCTGACCCCCTTTAGAGGAGACACCCCCTGACCCCCTTTAGAGGAGACACCCCCTGACCCCCTTTAGAGGAGACACCCCCTGACCCCCTTTAGAGGAGACACCCCCTGACCCCCTTTAGAGGAGACACCCCCTGACCCCCTTTAGAGGAGACACCCCCTGACCCCCTTTAGAGGGCAGACCCCCTGACCCCCTTTAGAGGAGACACCCCCTGACCCCCTTTAGAGGAGACACCCCCTGACCCCCTTTAGAGGAGACACCCCCTGACCCCCTTTAGAGGGCAGACCCCCTGACCCCCTTTAGAGGAGACACCCCCTGACCCCCTTTAGAGGAGACACCCCCTGACCCCCTTTAGAGGAGACACCCCCTGACCCCCTTTAGAGGAGACACCCCCTGACCCCCTTTAGAGGAGACCCCCCCTGACCCCCTTTAGAGGAGACACCCCCTGACCCCCTTTAGAGGAGACACCCCCTGACCCCCTTTAGAGGGCAGACCCCCTGACCCCCTTTAGAGGAGACACCCCCTGACCCCCTTTAGAGGAGACACCCCCTGACCCCCTTTAGAGGAGACACCCCCTTTAGAGGAGACACCCCCTGACCCCCTTTAGAGGAGACACCCCCTGACCCCCTTTAGAGGAGACACCCCCTGACCCCCTTTAGAGGAGACACCCCCTGACCCCCTTTAGAGGGCAGACCCCCTGACCCCCTTTAGAGGAGACACCCCCTGACCCCCTTTAGAGGAGACACCCCCTGACCCCCTTTAGAGGGCAGACCCCCTGACCCCCTTTAGAGGAGACACCCCCTGACCCCCTTTAGAGGAGACACCCCCTGACCCCCTTTAGAGGGCAGACCCCCTGACCCCCTTTAGAGGAGACACCCCCTGACCCCCTTTAGAGGGCAGACCCCCTGACCCCCTTTAGAGGAGACACCCCCTGACCCCCTTTAGAGGAGACACCCCCTGACCCCCTTTAGAGGGCAGACCCCCTGACCCCCTTTAGAGAAAATCCTACATTTAGTTTGTTATGGTAATTGTTCTACTCTTTGATATCGCTGGTTCGATATAACAGACACGTAGACGCGTAAGACACTCAGCTGAAGTCATCATTAACTTGCACTATTTCATTTACATTTAGGGCAATTAGTAGAGGCTTTCATCCAAGGCGACTAACAGTAGGGTTAGGGTTAGGGTTAGTACTGTACAAGGGTGGGGACCGCAGCTCTAGAGACAGAGTTGTAGCAACATTCATACCACAGTGGGGGGGCCACAAATGACCAGATAAAGTAAACATCCTGTAGATGTCTCCTGCCTCCTTCCCTCCTACTTCCTGTAGATGTCTCCTGCCTCCTTCCTTCTGTCACAGCTCGAGGGAATGACAAGGAGGAGCCCACACATGGCTTTAAGTTGAACAATAATAGTTTAATGAACAAACTCAAAGTATAGCAAGTTAAAGTGATGCATGTCAATCAGTAATCAGTAATGAATGCTGTGTGTGGATGAGAATGTGTAAAGCAAAGCCAACCCAAACACCTAAACAAACCATACGCCAACGGAGAGAGAGAGAGAGAGAGAGAGAGAGAGAGAGAGAGAGAGAGAGAGAGAGAGAGAGAGAGAGAGAGAGAGAGAGAGAGAGAGAGAGAGAGAGAGAGAGAGAGAGAGAGAGAGAGAGAGAGAGAGAGAGAGAGAGAGAGAGAGAGAGAGAGAGAGAGAGAGAGAGAGAGAGAGAGAGAGAGAGAGAGAGAGGCTCCTACAGCTTCTATAGCTGAGGAGCTCCGCCCACATGGCTGTTAGCCGTCACACTGATCATCACTCAGGAGCTGCCAGAGCGCTGGCACACGTCCTACATCCTGTAGATCCCTCCTGCCTCCTTCCCTCCTACATCCTATAGATGTCTCCTTCCCTACTCCCTACTACATCCTTTACCCTCGCCTGGCATCCTGATCATTTCACACAGGGAATAAAAGCAGGAAGGAGGGATGAAAGCAGAGCAGTAAATCCCGGCAGGCTCATTTGCGACTCCTTTGCCTTCCTCTGAGAACGCCCCTCTCTCTGGAACGCCCCTCTCTCTGGAACGCCCCTCTCTCTGGAACGCCCCTCTCTCTGGAACGCCCCTCTCTCTGGAACGCCCCTCTCTCTGGAACGCCCCTCTCTCTGGAACGCCCCTCTCTCTGGAACGCCCCTCTCTCTGGAACGCCCCTCTCTCTGGAACGCCCCTCTCTCTGGAACGCCCCTCTCTCTGGAACGCCCCTCTCTCTGGAACGCCCCTCTCTCTGGAACGCCCCTCTCTCTGGAACGCCCCTCTCTCTGGAACGCCCCTCTCTCTGGAACGCCCCTCTCTCTGGAACGCCCCTCTCTCTGGAACGCCCCTCTCTCTGGAACGCCCCTCTCTCTGGAACGCCCCTCTCTCTGGAACGCCCCTCTCTCTGGAACGCCCCTCTCTCTGGAACGCCCCTCTCTCTGGAACGCCCCTCTCTCTGGAACGCCCCTCTCTCTGGAACGCCCCTCTCTCTGGAACGCCCCTCTCTCTGGAACGCCCCTCTCTCTGGAACGCCCCTCTCTCTGGAACGCCCCTCTCTCTGGAACGCCCCTCTCTCTGGAACGCCCCTCTCTCTGGAACGCCCCTCTCTCTGGAACGCCCCTCTCTCTGGAACGCCCCTCTCTCTGGAACGCCCCTCTCTCTGGAATGCGCACTTCACTCGCTTTGGGAAAGCATTTATTCGTAATTACACCAGCTTTCATCCTGAAGTCGTTCCCCAAACAGCGTCTGTGGGAACTAGTCTATTTGAAAGCTGCAGTGTTTCATAACTTCTAGAGGGAGAGAGGGTCCCAGGCTGTGTTTCATAACGTCTAGAGGGAGAGAGAGAGGGTCCCAGGCTGTGTTTCATAACGTCTAGAGGGAGAGAGGGTCCCAGGCTGTGTTTCATAACGTCTAGAGGGAGAGAGAGAGGGTCCCAGGCTGTGTTTCATAACGTCTAGAGGGAGAGAGGGTCCCAGGCTGTGTTTCATAACGTCTAGAGGGAGAGAGGGTCCCAGGCTGTGTTTCATAACGTCTAGAGGGAGAGAGAGAGGGTCCCAGGCTGTGTTTCATAACGTCTAGAGGGAGAGAGGGTCCCAGGCTGTGTTTCATAACGTCTAGAGGGAGAGAGAGAGGGTCCCAGGCTGTGTTTCATAACGTCTAGAGGGAGAGAGAGAGGGTCCCAGTCTGTGTTTCATAACGTCTAGAGGGAGAGAGAGAGGGTCCCAGGCTGTGTTTCATAACGTCTAGAGGGAGAGAGAGAGGGTCCCAGGCTGTGTTTCATAACGTCTAGAGGGAGAGAGAGAGGGTCCCAGGCTGTGTTTCATAACGTCTAGAGGGAGAGAGAGAGGGTCCCAGGCTGTGTTTCATAACGTCTAGAGGGAGAGAGAGAGGGTCCCAGGCTGTGTTTCATAACGTCTAGAGG
>NC_140277.1:20795547-21035547 GCF_964030765.1 Micromesistius poutassou
GTAGTAGAGGGTCAGAGGTGTAGTAGAGGGTCAGAGGTGTAGTAGAGGGTCAGACGTGGACAGTAGTAGAGGGTCAGAGGTGTAGTAGAGGGTCAGAGGTGTAGTGGAGGGTCAGAGGTGTAGTAGAGGGTCAGAGGTGTAGTAGAGGGTCAGAGGTGTAGTAGAGGGTCAGAGGTGTAGTAGAGGGTCAGAGGTGGACAGTAGTAGAGGGTCAGAGGTGTAGTAGAGGGTCAGAGGTGTAGTAGAGGGTCAAAGGGGGACCGTAGTAGAGGGTCAGAGGTGTAGTAGAGGGTCAGAGGTGTAGTAGAGGGTCAGAGGTGTAGTAGAGGGTCAGAGGTGTAGTAGAGGGGCAGAGGTGTAGTAGAGGGTCAGAGGTGTAGTAGAGGGTCAGAGGTGTAGTAGAGGGTCAGAGGTGTAGTAGAGGGTCAGAGGTGTAGTAGAGGGTCAGAGGTGTAGTAGAGGGTCAGAGGTGTAGTATAGGGTCAGAGGTGTAGTAGAGGGTCAGACGTGGACAGTAGTAGAGGGTCAGAGGTGTAGTAGAGGGTCAGAGGTGTAGTAGAGGGTCAGAGGTGTAGTAGAGGGTCAGAGGTGTAGTAGAGGGTCAGAGGTGTAGTAGAGGGTCAGAGGTGGACCGTAGTAGAGGGTCAGAGGTGGACAGTAGTAGAGGGTCAGAGGTGTAGTATAGGGTCAGAGGTGTAGTAGAGGGTCAGACGTGGACAGTAGTAGAGGGTCAGAGGTGTAGTAGAGGGTCAGAGGTGTAGTAGAGGGTCAGAGGTGTAGTAGAGGGTCAGAGGTGTAGTAGAGGGTCAGAGGTGGACAGTAGTAGAGGGTCAGAGGTGGACAGTAGTAGAGGGTCAGAGGTGTAGTAGAGGGTCAGAGGTGTAGTAGAGGGTCAGAGGTGGACCGTAGTAGAGGGTCAGAGGTGGACAGTAGTAGAGGGTCAGAGGTGTAGTAGAGGGTCAGAGGTGTAGTAGAGGGTCAGAGGTGTAGTAGAGGGTCAGAGGTGTAGTAGAGGGTCAGAGGTGTAGTAGAGGGTCAGAGGTGTAGTAGAGGGTCAGAGGTGGACAGTAGTAGAGGGTCAGAGGTGTAGTAGAGGGTCAGAGGTGTAGTAGAGGGTCAGAGGTGTAGTAGAGGGTCAGAGGTGTAGTAGAGGGTCAGAGGTGGACCGTAGTAGAGGGTCAGAGATGTAGTAGAGGGTCAGAGGTGTAGTAGAGGGTCAGAGGTGGACAGTAGTAGAGGGTCAGAGGTGTAGTAGAGGGTCAGAGGTGTAGTAGAGGGTCAGAGGTGTAGTAGAGGGTCAGAGGTGTAGTAGAGGGTCAGAGGTGTAGTAGAGGGTCAGAGGTGTAGTAGAGGGTCAGAGGTGTAGTAGAGGGTCAGAGGTGTAGTAGAGGGTCAGAGGTGTAGTAGAGGGTCAGAGGTGTAGTAGAGGGTCAGAGGTGGGCCGTAGTAGAGGGTCAGAGGTGGACAGTAGTAGAGGGTCAGAGGTGTAGTAGAGGGTCAGAGGTGTAGTAGAGGGTCAGAGGTGTAGTAGAGGGTCAGAGGTGGACCGTAGTAGAGGGTCAGAGGTGTAGTAGAGGGTCAGAGGTGTAGTAGAGGGTCAGAGGTGTAGTAGAGGGGCAGAGGTGTAGTAGAGGGTCAGAGGTGTAGTAGAGGGGCAGAGGTGTAGTAGAGGGTCAGAGGTGGACCGTAGTAGAGAGTCAGAGGTGTAGTAGAGGGTCAGAGGTGTAGTAGAGGGTCAGAGGTGTAGTAGAGGGTCAGAGATGTAGTAGAGGGTCAGAGGTGTAGTAGAGGGTCAGAGGTGTAGTAGAGGGTCAGAGGTGTAGTAGAGGGTCAGAGGTGGACAGTAGAGGGTCAGAGGTGTAGTAGAGGGTCAGAGGTGTAGTAGAGGGGCAGAGGTGTAGTAGAGGGTCAGAGGTGGACAGTAGAGGGTCAGAGGTGGACCGTAGTAGAGGGTCAGAGATGTAGTAGAGGGTCAGAGGTGTAGTAGAGGGTCAGAGGTGTAGTAGAGGGTCAGAGGTGGACAGTAGAGGGTCAGAGGTGTAGTAGAGGGTCAGAGGTGGACCGTAGTAGAGGGTCAGAGGTGTAGTAGAGGGTCAGAGGTGTAGTAGAGGGTCAGAGGTGTAGTAGAGGGTCAGAGGTGGACCGTAGTAGAGGGTCAGAGATGTAGTAGAGGGTCAGAGGTGTAGTAGAGGGTCAGAGGTGGACAGTAGTAGAGGGTCAGAGGTGTAGTAGAGGGTCAGAGGTGTAGTAGAGGGTCAGAGGTGGACAGTAGAGGGTCAGAGGTGTAGTAGAGGGTCAGAGGTGTAGTAGAGGGTCAGAGGTGTAGTAGAGGGTCAGAGGTGTAGTAGAGGGTCAGAGGTGTAGTAGAGGGTCAGAGGTGGGCCGTAGTAGAGGGTCAGAGGTGGACAGTAGTAGAGGGTCAGAGATGTAGTAGAGGGTCAGAGGTGTAGTAGAGGGTCAGAGGTGTAGTAGAGGGTCAGAGGTGGACCGTAGTAGAGGGTCAGAGATGTAGTAGAGGGTCAGAGGTGTAGTAGAGGGTCAGAGGTGTAGTAGAGGGTCAGAGGTGTAGTAGAGGGTCAGAGGTGGACAGTAGAGGGTCAGAGGTGTAGTAGAGGGTCAGAGGTGTAGTAGAGGGGCAGAGGTGTAGTAGAGGGTCAGAGGTGGACAGTAGAGGGTCAGAGGTGGACCGTAGTAGAGGGTCAGAGATGTAGTAGAGGGTCAGAGGTGTAGTAGAGGGTCAGAGGTGTAGTAGAGGGTCAGAGGTGGACAGTAGAGGGTCAGAGGTGTAGTAGAGGGTCAGAGGTGGACCGTAGTAGAGGGTCAGAGGTGTAGTAGAGGGTCAGAGGTGTAGTAGAGGGTCAGAGGTGGACCGTAGTAGAGGGTCAGAGATGTAGTAGAGGGTCAGAGGTGTAGTAGAGGGTCAGAGGTGTAGTAGAGGGTCAGAGGTGGACAGTAGAGGGTCAGAGGTGTAGTAGAGGGTCAGAGGTGTAGTAGAGGGTCAGAGGTGTAGTAGAGGGTCAGAGGTGGACCGTAGTAGAGGGTCAGAGGTGTAGTAGAGGGTCAGAGGTGTAGTAGAGGGTCAGAGGTGTAGTAGAGGGTCAGAGGTGGACAGTAGTAGAGGGTCAGAGGTGTAGTAGAGGGGCAGAGGTGTAGTAGAGGGTCAGAGGTGGACAGTAGTAGAGGGTCAGAGGTGTAGTAGAGGGTCAGAGGTGTAGTAGAGGGTCAGAGGTGGACCGTAGTAGAGGGTCAGAGATGTAGTAGAGGGTCAGAGGTGTAGTAGAGGGTCAGAGGTGTAGTAGAGGGTCAGAGGTGGACAGTAGAGGGTCAGAGGTGTAGTAGAGGGTCAGAGGTGTAGTTGAGGGTCAGAGGTGGGCAGTAGTAGAGGGTCAGAGGTGTAGTAGAGGGTCAGAGGTGGACAGTAGTAGAGGGTCAGAGGTGGACAGTAGTAGAGGGTCAGAGGTGTAGTAGAGGGTCAGAGGTGTAGTAGAGGGTCAGAGGTGTAGTAGAGGGGCAGAGGTGTAGTAGAGGGTCAGAGGTGTAGTAGAGGGTCAGAGGTGTAGTAGAGGGGCAGAGGTGTAGTAGAGGGTCAGAGGTGTAGTAGAGGGTCAGAGGTGTAGTAGAGGGTCAGAGGTGTAGTAGAGGGTCAGAGGTGGACAGTAGTAGAGGGTCAGAGGTGTAGTAGAGGGGCAGAGGTGTAGTAGAGGGTCAGAGGTGGACAGTAGTAGAGGGTCAGAGGTGTAGTAGAGGGTCAGAGGTGTAGTAGAGGGTCAGAGGTGGACAGTAGTAGAGGGTCAGAGGTGGACCGTAGTAGAGGGTCAGAGGTGTAGTAGAGGGTCAGAGGTGTAGTAGAGGGTCAGAGGTGTAGTAGAGGGTCAGAGGTGTAGTAGAGGGTCAGAGGTGTAGTAGAGGGTCAGAGGTGTAGTAGAGGGTCAGAGGTGGACAGTAGTAGAGGGTCAGAGGTGTAGTAGAGGGTCAGAGGTGTAGTAGAGGGTCAGAGGTGTAGTAGAGGGTCAGAGGTGTAGTAGAGGGTCAGAGGTGGACAGTAGTAGAGGGTCAGAGGTGTAGTAGAGGGTCAGAGGTGTAGTAGAGGGTCAGAGGTGTAGTAGAGGGTCAGAGGTGTAGTAGAGGGTCAGAGGTGTAGTAGAGGGTCAGAGGTGGACAGTAGTAGAGGGTCAGAGGTGTAGTAGAGGGTCAGAGGTGTAGTAGAGGGTCAGAGGTGTAGTAGAGGGTCAGAGGTGGACAGTAGTAGAGGGTCAGAGGTGTAGTAGAGGGTCAGAGGTGTAGTAGAGGGTCAGAGGTGTAGTAGAGGGTCAGAGGTGTAGTAGAGGGTCAGAGGTGTAGTAGAGGGTCAGAGGTGGACAGTAGTAGAGGGTCAGAGGTGTAGTAGAGGGTCAGAGGTGTAGTAGAGGGTCAGAGGTGGACAGTAGTAGAGGGTCAGAGGTGTAGTAGAGGGTCAGAGGTGTAGTAGAGGGTCAGAGGTGGACAGTAGTAGAGGGTCAGAGGTGTAGTAGAGGGTCAGAGGTGTAGTAGAGGGTCAGAGGTGTGGTAGAGGGTCAGAGGTGTGGTAGAGGGTCAGAGGTGGACAGTAGTAGAGGGTCAGAGGTGTAGTAGAGGGTCAGAGGTGTGGTAGAGGGTCAGAGGTGTAGTAGAGGGTCAGAGGTGGACAGTAGTAGAGGGTCAGAGGTGTAGTAGAGGGTCAGAGGTGTGGTAGAGGGTCAGAGGTGTAGTAGAGGGTCACCGTGCGGCCGTCCTCAGCTCCAGGGCCTGGAGCAGGAGAAGCAGCACCTGGCCCAGACGCTCAGCGCCCTGCGGCAGCGCTGCCAGGTGGGCGCCGAGGCCCGCGCCAAGGACGTGGAGACGGAGAACCGGGCCCTCCACCAGTCCATCTGTGAGACCAGCGCCAAGCTCAACAACATGGAGTCTGAGAGGAAGCAGCTGAGTGAGTCACCGAGCGCCACTGTTGGTCCACATGTTGTCATCTGGAAGCTGTTCCTGTGGAGGTGTGCTAACTGGAGCTAACTAACTAAACCAAGACGGCGTGCCATTGATGTGTGGTTGAACTTGCAGGGAAAGAGCTGGAGTTGGTGAAGGAGAAAGGGGAGAGGGTGGAGGAGGTGGAGCTTCAGCTGCAGAAGCTGGAGAGGGCGAACGAGAGCCTGCAGAAGAAAGTGGCCGGTCTGAGCAACACCTGTGAAAAGGTTTGGATTCTCTCATCACTCCATCATACCTTCTTAGTAACTACATCTGTCCATCTATTGGTTGGTCAAATACTTGATTGTAGGACATTTGATGATGGCGATGCATGTGGTTCAAAGGTGCATGATCATGGGAAGACACATTGTGTGTGGTGGAGGAAGGGGGTTGCCTCTGGGTGAGATTGTACACTAAGCTTACACTTACAGCTTAACTAGCAATAAGGTAAAGAAGGTTATCTCATCTGAATGGTTATAACATCTATAATATGTACTGACCGGAGAAGACTGCGTCTCTGGGTTGCATACGAACGATCATTTGACATCGGGGCAACCGACCTGCGCCTCGGGACACCCCTGTTGTTCACGTGTTCACCTGCAGCCCGACCTCGACCTCAGCACACACTGGTCCCCCAGCTGCTGCTCTGTGGCCTCCGTTCACCTGCCACGTTGTGCTGTAGAGCAGCTGGTCTGACGGCGCTGCGTCCCCAGGTGGCCTCCCTGGAGAAGGAGAAGGGGGAGCTGGAGGCGGAGGGCCGGCGGCTCAGGAAGAAGCTGGACGGCCTGAGCAGCCTGGCCTTCCAGCTGGAGGCGGCGGAGCAGGAGAGCCTCCAGCTGGAGCAGGAGAACCTGGAGCTGCGGCGCTGCGGCGCGCGGGCCGCCCAGCTGGAGGCGGAGAACCGCGAGATGGAGAGCGAGCGCAGCCACATGAAGCGCAGCCTGGAGGTGCTGAAGGCCTCGGCCAAGAAGACCGAGAGGCTGGAGGTACGAGCGGCCTCACAGAGAGGCTACACCTCTCTGTAGCCTCTCCCAAAGAGGCACTAGCAGAGGCTGGAGGTACGAGCGGCCTCACAGAGAGGCTAGACCTCAGAGGCTAGGTAACAGAGGCTAGGTACTAACAGAGGCTAGGTACTGACAGAGGCTAGGTAACAGAGGCTGGGTACTAACAGAGGCTAGGTAACAGAGGCTAGGTACTAACAGAGGCTAGGTAACAGAGGCTAGGTACTAACAGAGGCTAGGTACTAACAGAGGCTAGGTAACAGAGGCTAGGTACTAACAGAGGCTAGGTAACAGAGGCTAGGTACTAACAGAGGCTAGGTAACAGAGGCTAGGTACTAACAGAGGCTAGGTACTAACAGAGGCTAGGTAACAGAGGCTAGGTACTAACAGAGGCTAGGTAACAGAGGCTAGGTACTAACAGAGGCTAGGTAACAGAGGCTAGGTAACAGAGGCTAGGTAACAGAGGCTAGGTACTAACAGAGGCTAGGTACTAACAGAGGCTAGGTACTAACAGAGGCTAGGTACTAACAGAGGCTAGGTACTAACAGAGGCTAGGTAACAGAGGCTAGGTACTAACAGAGGCTAGGTACTAACAGAGGCTAGGTACTAACAGAGGCTAGGCACTAACAGAGGCTAGGTACTAACAGAGGCTAGGTAACAGAGGCTAGGTACTAACAGAGGCTAGGTACTGACAGAGGCTAGGTACTAACAGAGGCTAGGTACTAACAGAGGCTAGGTACTAACAGAGGCTAGGTACTAACAGAGGCTAGGTACTGACAGAGGCTAGGTAACAGAGGCTAGGTACTAACAGAGGCTAGGTACTAACAGAGGCTAGGTAACAGAGGCTAGGTAACAGAGGCTAGGTACTAACAGAGGCTAGGTACTAACAGAGGCTAGGTAACAGAGGCTAGGTACTATCAGAGGCTAGGTACTAACAGAGGCTAGGTAACAGAGGCTAGGTAACAGAGGCTAGGCACTAACAGAGGCTAGGTACTAACAGAGGCTAGGTACTAACAGAGGCTAGGTACTAACAGAGGCTAGGTACTAACAGAGGCTAGGTACTAACAGAGGCTAGGTACTAACAGAGGCTAGGTAACAGAGGCTAGGTACTAACAGAGGCTAGGTACTAACAGAGGCTAGGTAACAGAGGCTAGGTAACAGAGGCTAGGTAACAGAGGCTAGGTACTAACAGAGGCTAGGTACTAACAGAGGCTAGGTAACAGAGGCTAGGTACTAACAGAGGCTAGGTACTAACAGAGGCTAGGTACTAACAGAGGCTAGGTAACAGAGGCTAGGTACTAACAGAGGCTAGGTAACAGAGGCTAGGTAACAGAGGCTAGGTACTAACAGAGGCTAGGTAACAGAGGCTAGGTACTAACAGAGGCTAGGTAACAGAGGCTAGGTACTAACAGAGGCTAGGTAACAGAGGCTAGGTACTAACAGAGGCTAGGTACTAACAGAGGCTAGGTAACAGAGGCTAGGTACTAACAGAGGCTAGGTAACAGAGGCTAGGTACTAACAGAGGCTAGGTAACAGAGGCTAGGTACTAACAGAGGCTAGGTACTAACAGAGGCTAGGTAACAGAGGCTAGGTACTAACAGAGGCTAGGTAACAGAGGCTAGGTACTAACAGAGGCTAGGTAACAGAGGCTAGGTAACAGAGGCTAGGTAACAGAGGCTAGGTACTAACAGAGGCTAGGTACTAACAGAGGCTAGGTACTAACAGAGGCTAGGTACTAACAGAGGCTAGGTAACAGAGGCTAGGTACTAACAGAGGCTAGGTACTAACAGAGGCTAGGTACTAACAGAGGCTAGGCACTAACAGAGGCTAGGTACTAACAGAGGCTAGGTAACAGAGGCTAGGTACTAACAGAGGCTAGGTACTAACAGAGGCTAGGTACTAACAGAGGCTAGGTAACAGAGGGTAGGTACTAACAGAGGCTAGGTACTAACAGAGGCTAGGTACTAACAGAGGCTAGGTACTAACAGAGGCTAGGTACTAACAGAGGCTAGGTACTAACAGAGGCTAGGTACTAACAGAGGCTAGGTACTGACAGAGGCTAGGTAACAGAGGCTAGGTACTAACAGAGGCTAGGTACTAACAGAGGCTAGGTAACAGAGGCTAGGTAACAGAGGCTAGGTACTAACAGAGGCTAGGTACTAACAGAGGCTAGGTAACAGAGGCTAGGTACTATCAGAGGCTAGGTACTAACAGAGGCTAGGTAACAGAGGCTAGGTAACAGAGGCTAGGCACTAACAGAGGCTAGGTACTAACAGAGGCTAGGTACTAACAGAGGCTAGGTACTAACAGAGGCTAGGTACTAACAGAGGCTAGGTACTAACAGAGGCTAGGTACTAACAGAGGCTAGGTAACAGAGGCTAGGTACTAACAGAGGCTAGGTACTAACAGAGGCTAGGTAACAGAGGCTAGGTAACAGAGGCTAGGTAACAGAGGCTAGGTACTAACAGAGGCTAGGTACTAACAGAGGCTAGGTAACAGAGGCTAGGTACTAACAGAGGCTAGGTACTAACAGAGGCTAGGTAACAGAGGCTAGGTACTAACAGAGGCTAGGTACTAACAGAGGCTAGGTAACAGAGGCTAGGTAACAGAGGCTAGGTACTAACAGAGGCTAGGTAACAGAGGCTAGGTACTAACAGAGGCTAGGTAACAGAGGCTAGGTACTAACAGAGGCTAGGTACTAACAGAGGCTAGGTAACAGGCTAGGTAACAGAGGCTAGGTAACAGAGGCTAGGTACTAACAGAGGCTAGGTAACAGAGGCTAGGTAACAGAGGCTAGGTACTAACAGAGGCTAGGTAACAGAGGCTAGGTAACAGAGGCTAGGTACTAACAGAGGCTAGGTACTAACAGAGGCTAGGTAACAGAGGCGAGGTTACAGAGGCTAGGTACTAACAGAGGCTAGGTAACAGAGGCTAGGTAACAGAGGCTAGGTACTAACAGAGGCTAGGTACTAACAGAGGCTAGGTAACAGAGGCTAGGTAACAGAGGCTAGGTAACAGAGGCTAGGTACTAACAGAGGCTAGGTAACAGAGGCTAGGTAACAGAGGCTAGGTACTAACAGAGGCTAGGTACTAACAGAGGCTAGGTAACAGAGGCTAGGTAACAGAGGCTAGGTACTAACAGAGGCTAGGTACTAACAGAGGCTAGGTACTAACAGAGGCTAGGTAACAGAGGCTAGGTACTAACAGAGGCTAGGTACTAACAGAGGCTAGGTAACAGAGGCTAGGTAACAGAGGCTAGGTAACAGAGGCTAGGTACTAACAGAGGCTAGGTACTAACAGAGGCTAGGTACTAACAGAGGCTAGGTACTAACAGAGGCTAGGTAACAGGCTAGGTAACAGAGGCTAGGTAACAGAGGCTAGGTACTAACAGAGGCTAAGTAACAGAGGCTAGGTACTAACAGAGGCTAGGTAACAGAGGCTAGGTACTAACAGAGGCTAGGTACTAACAGAGGCTAGGTAACAGAGGCTAGGTACTAACAGAGGCTAGGTACTAACAGAGGCTAGGTACTAACAGAGGCTAGGTACTAACAGAGGCTAGGTAACAGAGGCTAGGTACTAACAGAGGCTAGGTACTAACAGAGGCTAGGTAACAGAGGCTAGGTACTAACAGAGGCTAGGTACTAACAGAGGCTAGGTACTAACAGAGGCTAGGTAACAGAGGCTAGGTAACAGAGGCTAGGTACTAACAGAGGCTAGGTACTAACAGAGGCTAGGTACTAACAGAGGCTAGGTACTAACAGAGGCTAGGTAACAGAGGCTAGGTACTAACAGAGGCTAGGTACTAACAGAGGCTAGGTACTGACAGAGGCTAGGTACTAACAGAGGCTAGGTACTAACAGAGGCTAGGTACTAACAGAGGCTAGGTACTAACAGAGGCTAGGTACTAACAGAGGCTAGGTAACAGAGGCTAGGTACTAACAGAGGCTAGGTACTATCAGAGGCTAGGTACTAACAGAGGCTAGGTAACAGGCTAGGTAACAGAGGCTAGGTACTAACAGAGGCTAGGTAACAGAGGCTAGGTACTAACAGAGGCTAGGTAACAGAGGCTAGGTAACAGAGGCTAGGTACTAACAGAGGCTAGGTATCAGAGGCTAGGTAACAGAGGCTAGGTACTAACAGAGGCTAGGTAACAGAGGCTAGGTAACAGAGGCTAGGTAACAGAGGCTAGGTACTAACAGAGGCTAGGTATCAGAGGCTAGGTAACAGAGGCTAGGTACTGACAGAGGCTAGGTAACAGAGGCTAGGTAACAGAGGCTAGGTACTAACAGAGGCTAGGTATCAGAGGCTAGGTAACAGAGGCTAGGTACTGACAGAGGCTAGGTATCAGAGGCTAGGTAACAGAGGCTAGGTACTAACAGAGGCTAGGTATCAGAGGCTAGGTAACAGAGGCTAGGTACTGACAGAGGCTAGGTAACAGAGGCTAGGTAACAGAGGCTAGGTAACAGAGGCTAGGTACTAACAGAGGCTAGGTAACAGAGGCTAGGTAACAGAGGCTAGGTAACAGAGGCTAGGTACTAACAGAGGCTAGGTACTAACAGAGGCTAGGTAACAGAGGCTAGGTACTAACAGAGGCTAGGTACTAACAGAGGCTAGGTAACAGAGGCTAGGTAACAGAGGCTAGGTACTAACAGAGGCTAGGTACTAACAGAGGCTAGGTACTAACAGAGGCTAGGTACTAACAGAGGCTAGGTACTAACAGAGGCTAGGTAACAGAGGCTAGGTACTAACAGAGGCTAGGTAACAGAGGCTAGGTAACAGAGGCTAGGTAACAGAGGCTAGGTACTAACAGAGGCTAGGTAACAGAGGCTAGGTAACAGAGGCTAGGTAACAGAGGCTAGGTACTAACAGAGGCTAGGTAACAGAGGCTAGGTACTAACAGAGGCTAGGTACTAACAGAGGCTAGGTAACAGAGGCTAGGTACTAACAGAGTCTAGGTAACAGAGGCTAGGTAACAGAGGCTAGGTACTAACAGAGGCTAGGTAACAGAGGCTAGGCACTAACAGAGGCTAGGTAACAGAGGCTAGGTAACAGAGGCTAGGTAACAGAGGCTAGGTAACAGAGGCTAGGTAACAGAGGCTAGGTACTAACAGAGGCTAGGTACTAACAGAGGCTAGGTAACAGAGGCTAGGTAACAGAGGCTAGGTAACAGAGGCTAGGTAACAGAGGCTAGGTACTAACAGAGGCTAGGTACTAACAGAGGCTAGGTACTAACAGAGGCTAGGTACTAACAGAGGCTAGGTAACAGAGGCTAGGTACTAACAGAGGCTAGGTAACAGAGGCTAGGTATCAGAGGCTAGGTATCAGAGGCTAGGTACTAACAGAGACTAGGTAACAGAGGCTAGGTATCAGAGGCTAGGTACTAACAGAGGCTAGGTACTAACAGAGGCTAGGTACTAACAGAGGCTAGGTACTAACAGAGGCTAGGTACTAACAGAGGCTAGGTAACAGGCTAGGTAACAGAGGCTAGGTAACAGAGGCTAGGTAACAGAGGCTAGGTACTAACAGAGGCTAGGTACTAACAGAGGCTAGGTACTGACAGAGGCTAGGTACTAACAGAGGCTAGGTACTAACAGAGGCTAGGTAACAGAGGCTAGGTACTAACAGAGGCTAGGTACTAACAGAGGCTAGGTACTAACAGAGGCTAGGTACTAACAGAGGCTAGGTAACAGAGGCTAGGTACTAACAGAGGCTAGGTAACAGAGGCTAGGTACTGACAGAGGCTAGGTACTAACAGAGGCTAGGTAACAGGCTAGGTAACAGAGGCTAGGTAACAGAGGCTAGGTAACAGAGGCTAGGTACTAACAGAGGCTAGGTACTAACAGAGGCTAGGTAACAGAGGCTAGGTACTATCAGAGGCTAGGTAACAGAGGCTAGGTACTGACAGAGGCTAGGTACTAACAGAGGCTAGGTAACAGGCTAGGTAACAGAGGCTAGGTAACAGAGGCTAGGTAACAGAGGCTAGGTACTAACAGAGGCTAGGTAACAGAGGCTAGGTAACAGAGGCTAGGTACTAACAGAGGCTAGGTACTGACAGAGGCTAGGTAACAGAGGCTAGGTACTAACAGAGGCTAGGTACTAACAGAGGCTAGGTAACAGAGGCTAGGTACTAACAGAGGCTAGGTACTATCAGAGGCTAGGTACTAACAGAGGCTAGGTAACAGAGGCTAGGTACTAACAGAGGCTAGGTACTAACAGAGGCTAGGTACTAACAGAGGCTAGGTAACAGAGGCTAGGTAACAGGCTAGGTAACAGAGGCTAGGTACTAACAGAGGCTAGGTAACAGAGGCTAGGTACTAACAGAGGCTAGGTACTATCAGAGGCTAGGTACTAACAGAGGCTAGGTACTAACAGAGGCTAGGTACTAACAGAGGCTAGGTACTAACAGAGGCTAGGTACTAACAGAGGCTAGGTACTAACAGAGGCTAGGTAACAGAGGCTAGGTACTAACAGAGGCTAGGTACTAACAGAGGCTAGGTACTAACAGAGGCTAGGTAACAGAGGCTAGGTAACAGAGGCTAGGTACTAACAGAGGCTAGGTACTAACAGAGGCTAGGTAACAGAGGCTAGGTAACAGAGGCTAGGTACTAACAGAGGCTAGGTACTAACAGAGGCTAGGTACTAACAGAGGCTAGGTACTAACAGAGGCTAGGTAACAGAGGCTAGGTAACAGAGGCTAGGTACTAACAGAGGCTAGGTACTAACAGAGGCTAGGTACTAACAGAGGCTAGGTAACAGAGGCTAGGTAACAGAGGCTAGGTACTAACAGAGGCTAGGTACTAACAGAGGCTAGGTACTAACAGAGGCTAGGTACTAACAGAGGCTAGGTACTAACAGAGGCTAGGTAACAGAGGCTAGGTACTAACAGAGGCTAGGTACTGACAGAGGCTAGGTAACAGAGGCTAGGTATCAGAGGCTAGGTACTAACAGAGGCTAGGTACTAACAGAGGCTAGGTACTAACAGAGGCTAGGTACTAACAGAGGCTAGGTACTAACAGAGGCTAGGTATCAGAGGCTAGGTACTAACAGAGGCTAGGTACTAACAGAGGCTAGGTAACAGAGGCTAGGTACTAACAGAGGCTAGGTACTAACAGAGGCTAGGTACTAACAGAGGCTAGGTATCAGAGGCTAGGTACTAACAGAGGCTAGGTACTGACAGAGGCTAGGTACTAACAGAGGCTAGGTACTAACAGAGGCTAGGTACTAACAGAGGCTAGGTACTAACAGAGGCTAGGTACTAACAGAGGCTAGGTACTAACAGAGGCTAGGTAACAGAGGCTAGGTAACAGAGGCTAGGTACTAACAGAGGCTAGGTACTAACAGAGGCTAGGTACTAACAGAGGCTAGGTACTAACAGAGGCTAGGTACTAACAGAGGCTAGGTAACAGAGGCTAGGTACTAACAGAGGCTAGGTACTAACAGAGGCTAGGTAACAGAGGCTAGGTACTAACAGAGGCTAGGTAACAGAGGCTAGGTAACAGAGGCTAGGTAACAGAGGCTAGGTACTAACAGAGGCTAGGTACTAACAGAGGCTAGGTACTATCAGAGGCTAGGTATCAGAGGCTAGGTAACAGAGGCTAGGTACTAACAGAGGCTAGGTACTAACAGAGGCTAGGTAACAGAGGCTAGGTAACAGAGGCTAAGTAACAGAGGCTAGGTAACAGAGGCTAGGTACTAACAGAGGCTAGGTACTAACAGAGGCTAGGTAACAGAGGCTAGGTAACAGAGGCTAAGTAACAGAGGCTAGGTAACAGAGGCTAGGTACTAACAGAGGCTAGGTAACAGAGGCTAGGTAACAGAGGCTAGGTACTAACAGAGGCTAGGTAACAGAGGCTAGGTACTAACAGAGGCTAGGTACTAACAGAGGCTAGGTAACAGAGGCTAGGTAACAGAGGCTAAGTAACAGAGGCTAGGTAACAGAGGCTAGGTACTAACAGAGGCTAGGTACTAACAGAGGCTAGGTAACAGAGGCTAGGTAACAGAGGCTAAGTAACAGAGGCTAGGTAACAGAGGCTAGGTACTAACAGAGGCTAGGTAACAGAGGCTAGGTAACAGAGGCTAGGTACTAACAGAGGCTAGGTAACAGAGGCTAGGTACTAACAGAGGCTAGGTACTAACAGAGGCTAGGTAACAGAGGCTAGGTAACAGAGGCTAGGTAACAGAGGCTAGGTACTAACAGAGGCTAGGTAACAGGCTAGGTAACAGAGGCTAGGTACTATCAGAGGCTAGGTATCAGAGGCTAGGTAACAGAGGCTAGGTACTAACAGAGGCTAGGTACTAACAGAGGCTAGGTAACAGAGGCTAGGTACTAACAGAGGCTAGGTAACAGAGGCTAGGTAACAGAGGCTAAGTAACAGAGGCTAGGTAACAGAGGCTAGGTACTAACAGAGGCTAGGTACTAACAGAGGCTAGGTAACAGAGGCTAGGTACTAACAGAGGCTAGGTAACAGAGGCTAAGTAACAGAGGCTAGGTAACAGAGGCTAGGTACTAACAGAGGCTAGGTAACAGAGGCTAGGTAACAGAGGCTAGGTACTAACAGAGGCTAGGTAACAGAGGCTAGGTACTAACAGAGGCTAGGTACTAACAGAGGCTAGGTACTAACAGAGGCTAGGTACTAACAGAGGCTAGGTACTAACAGAGGCTAGGTAACAGAGGCTAGGTACTAACAGAGGCTAGGTACTAACAGAGGCTAGGTACTAACAGAGGCTAGGTACTAACAGAGGCTAGGTACTAACAGAGGCTAGGTAACAGAGGCTAGGTACTAACAGAGGCTAGGTAACAGAGGCTAGGTACTAACAGAGGCTAGGTACTAACAGAGGCTAGGTACTAACAGAGGCTAGGTAACAGAGGCTAGGTACTAACAGAGGCTAGGTACTAACAGAGGCTAGGTAACAGAGGCTAGGTACTATCAGAGGCTAGGTAACAGAGGCTAGGTACTAACAGAGGCTAGGTACTAACAGAGGCTAGGTAACAGAGGCTAGGTACTAACAGAGGCTAGGTAACAGAGGCTAGGTACTAACAGAGGCTAGGTACTGACAGAGGCTAGGTACTGACAGAGGCTAGGTACTGACAGAGGCTAGGTAACAGAGGCTAGGTACTAACAGAGGCTAGGTACTAACAGAGGCTAGGTACTGACAGAGGCTAGGTAACAGAGGCTAGGTACTAACAGAGGCTAGGTACTAACAGAGGCTAGGTACTGACAGAGGCTAGGTAACAGAGGCTAGGTACTAACAGAGGCTAGGTAACAGAGGCTAGGTACTAACAGAGGCTAGGTAACAGAGGCTAGGTACTAACAGAGGCTAGGTAACAGAGGCTAGGTACTAACAGAGGCTAGGTACTAACAGAGGCTAGGTAACAGAGGCTAAGTAACAGAGGCTAGGTAACAGAGGCTAGGTAACAGAGGCTAGGTACTGACAGAGGCTAGGTACTAACAGAGGCTAGGTAACAGAGGCTAGGTACTAACAGAGGCTAGGTACTAACAGAGGCTAGGTACTAACAGAGGCTAGGTACTGACAGAGGCTAGGTAACAGAGGCTAGGTACTAACAGAGGCTAGGTACTAACAGAGGCTAGGTACTAACAGAGGCTAGGTACTGACAGAGGCTAGGTACTAACAGAGGCTAGGTACTAACAGAGGCTAGGTAACAGAGGCTAGGTACTAACAGAGGCTAGGTACTGACAGAGGCTAGGTACTAACAGAGGCTAGGTACTAACAGAGGCTAGGTACTAACAGAGGCTAGGTACTAACAGAGGCTAGGTACTAACAGAGGCTAGGTACTAACAGAGGCTAGGTAACAGAGGCTAGGTACTAACAGAGGCTAGGTACTAACAGAGGCTAGGTAACAGAGGCTAGGTACTAACAGAGGCTAGGTACTGACAGAGGCTAGGTACTAACAGAGGCTAGGTACTAACAGAGGCTAGGTACTAACAGAGGCTAGGTACTGACAGAGGCTAGGTACTAACAGAGGCTAGGTACTATCAGAGGCTAGGTACTAACAGAGGCTAGGTAACAGAGGCTAGGTACTAACAGAGGCTAGGTACTAACAGAGGCTAGGTACTAACAGAGGCTAGGTACTAACAGAGGCTAGGTACTAACAGAGGCTAGGTAACAGAGGCTAGGTACTAACAGAGGCTAGGTACTAACAGAGGCTAGGTACTAACAGAGGCTAGGTACTGACAGAGGCTAGGTACTAACAGAGGCTAGGTACTAACAGAGGCTAGGTACTAACAGAGGCTAGGTACTAACAGAGGCTAGGTACTAACAGAGGCTAGGTAACAGAGGCTAGGTACTAACAGAGGCTAGGTAACAGAGGCTAGGTACTATCAGAGGCTAGGTAACAGAGGCTAGGTAACAGAGGCTAGGTACTGACAGAGGCTAGGTAACAGAGGCTAGGTAACAGAGGCTAGGTACTGACAGAGGCTAGGTAACAGAGGCTAGGTAACAGAGGCTAGGTAACAGAGGCTAGGTACTAACAGAGGCTAGGTAACAGAGGCTAGGTAACAGAGGCTAGGTAACAGAGGCTAGGTAACAGAGGCTAGGTACTAACAGAGGCTAGGTAACAGAGGCTAGGTACTAACAGAGGCTAGGTAACAGAGGCTAGGTACTATCAGAGGCTAGGTACTAACAGAGGCTAGGTAACAGAGGCTAGGTAACAGAGGCTAGGTAACAGAGGCTAGGTAACAGAGGCTAGGTACTAACAGAGGCTAGGTAACAGAGGCTAGGTAACAGAGGCTAGGTAACAGAGGCTAGGTACTGACAGAGGCTAGGTAACAGAGGCTAGGTAACAGAGGCTAGGTACTAACAGAGGCTAGGTAACAGAGGCTAGGTAACAGAGGCTAGGTAACAGAGGCTAGGTACTATCAGAGGCTAGGTACTGACAGAGGCTAGGTAACAGAGGCTAGGTACTAACAGAGGCTAGGTAACAGAGGCTAGGTACTGACAGAGGCTAGGTAACAGAGGCTAGGTAACAGAGGCTAGGTACTGACAGAGGCTAGGTACTAACAGAGGCTAGGTAACAGAGGCTAGGTAACAGAGGCTAGGTAACAGAGGCTAGGTACTAACAGAGGCTAGGTAACAGAGGCTAGGTAACAGAGGCTAGGTAACAGAGGCTAGGTAACAGAGGCTAGGTACTGACAGAGGCTAGGTACTAACAGAGGCTAGGTACTAACAGAGGCTAGGTACTAACAGAGGCTAGGTAACAGAGGCTAGGTACTAACAGAGGCTAGGTACTAACAGAGGCTAGGTAACAGAGGCTAGGTAACAGAGGCTAGGTACTAACAGAGGCTAGGTAACAGAGGCTAGGTAACAGAGGCTAGGTACTAGGTACTACAGAGGCGTCGACCCATCACAATGGCCTGAAGGAATACATTGAAATCCACAGACTGAAACAAGGTTCCAATGGGTTTCATTAAAGCTCCTGCTGTGATGCTTAGACCTGGATAAGCCTTCATCTGTCCCAGTGGGGGTAGCTGAGCTGTGTGTGGGCTGCTCCCCCAGGTGAGCTACCAGGGCCTGGACACGGAGAACCAGCGGCTGCAGAAGGCCCTGGAGAACAGCAGCAAGAAGATCCAGCAGCTGGAGGCGGAGCTGCAGGAGGTGGAGACGGAGAACCAGACGCTGCAGCGCAGCCTGGAGGAGCTCAAGATCTCCAGCAAACGCCTGGAGCAGCTGGAGCAGGAGGTAGGCTGCTGGAGCAGGAGGTAGGAGGTAGGCTGGTGAAGGTAGGAGGTAGGCTGCTGGAGCAGGAGGTAGGCTGCTGGAGCAGGAGGTAGGCTGCTGGAGCAGGAGGTAGGCTGCTGGAGCAGGAGGTAGGCTGCTGGAGAAAGAGGTAGGAGGTAGGCTGGTGGAGCAGGAGGTAGGCTGCTGGAGCAGGAGGTAGGCTGCTGGAGCAGGATGTAGGCAGCTGGAGCAGGAGGTAGGCTGCTGGAGCAGGAGGTAGGAGGTAGGCTGGTGGAGGTAGGAGGTAGGCTGGGGGGTAGGAGGTAGGAGGTAGGCTGGTGGAGCAGGAGGTAGGAGGTAGGCTGCTGGAGCAGGAGGTAGGAGGTAGGCTGGTGGAGGTAGGCGGTAGGCTGGGGGGCAGTGAGGTAGGAGGTAGGCTGGGGGGCAAGTGAGGTAGGAGGTAGGCTGGGGGGCAGGAGGTAGGAGGTAGGCTGGTGGAGGTAGGAGGTAGGCTGGGGTGTAGGAGGTAGGAGGTAGGCTGGTGAAGGTAGGAGGTAGGCTGGTGGAGGTAGGATGTAGGCTGGGGGGTAGGAGGTAGGAGGTAGGCTGGTGGAGGTAGGAGGTAGGAGGTAGGCTGGGGGGTAGGAGGTAGGAGGTAGGCTGGTGGAGGTAGGAGGTAGGCTGGGGGGTAGGAGGTAGGCTGGTGGAGGTAGGAGGTAGGCTGGTGGAGGTAGGAGGTAGACTGGTGGAGGTAGGAGGTAGGCTGGTGGAGGTAGGAGGTAGGCTGGGGGAGGTAGGAGGTAGGCTGGGGGGTAGGAGGTAGGCTGGTGGAGGTAGGAGGTAGGCTGGGGGGTAGGAGGTAGGAGGTAGGCTGGTGGAGGTAGGAGGTAGGCTGGTGGAGGTAGGAGGTGGAGGTAGGAGGTAGGAGGTAGGCTGGGGGTGCATTGACCATATTGAAGGGGGATTGTTCTCATTGCAGATCCTAGATCATAGGCACTTTGTGGAACGTTCTGTGAGGTTATGCCACACTGGTGGTTAACCACTGTCCAATGAGAACACAGCGACCATCCAAACAACCCTTTGTGTTATCAATTATAAAAAGATGCTCCAGATTAGTCTCCACACGGATGTGAGCGGACAGTGAGCTGGAGTGTGGACTGTTCCCAGAACAAGAGTCTGGAGCAGGAGAGCTCCCAGCTGGAGAAGGACAAGAAGCACCTGGAGAAGGAGATCAAGAGGCTGCGGCAGCAGGCGGAGATCCGTGACGGCCGTCTGGACGACAGCAGCCAGCGCCTGGCCTGCCTGGAGAAGGAGAACCGCTCCATGGGCAAGGAGATGATCTTCTTCAGGGACTCGTGCACGCGGGTCCGCGACCTGGAGAAGGAGAACAAGGAGCAGGTCAAGCAGTCGTCCATCGATAAGAGGACCCTGGTCACACTGCGAGAGGTGAGGGGCCCGCCAGCGGGGACCGGGGGCCCGCCGGCGGGGGGCCCGCCGGGCAGGGGGCCAGGCCACTCAACCCATTGGAGGTCAAAAGGTTCTCCTTGTTGCCGGGGAGACGGTGGAGCTTAGAGAGATAGACCTGCTAATCATTGATGCTATTATAGATCAAATACTGAATGCTTCTGCTTAATTGTGTGTGTGTGTGTGTGTGTGTGTGTGTGTGTGTGTGTGTGTGTGTGTGTGTGTGTGTGTGTGTGTGTGTGTGTGTGTGTGTGTGTGTGTGTGTGTGTGTGTGTGTGTGTGTGTGTGTGTGTGTAGGAGCTGGTGAGCGAGAAGCTGCGGACTCAGCAGATGAATAACGACCTGGAGAAGCTGACTCATGAGCTGGAGAAGATCGGCCTGAACAAAGAGCGACTGCTGCAGGACGAGAGCTCAGAGGACAGGTGAGCACCGCTCACTGCTACACCAGAGTACAAGAGCACTTTAAAATGAACCCATTCAGAGCTCAGAGGACAGGTGAGCACCGCTCACTGCTACACCAGAGTACAAGAGCACTTTAAAATGAACCCATTCAGAGCTCAGAGGACAGGTGAGCACCGCTCACTGCTACACCAGAGTACAAGAGCACTTTAAAATGAACCCATTCAGAGCTCAGAGGACAGGTGAGCTGTCATCTTCCAGTGATTTAAACCCAAGACCACCAATGAAACACATTCTGTTTGGGTCTCAAAGAGTTGCTGAACAATTCTGTGATTTTTTAATATAAAGTTGTTAAACGGGAGCATGGTCTGTAAAGGTCCTTCTAGATCAGCTGCGTAGTGAACTTAAAAAGACCACATCAGTGGTGACGCAGCTTTTCCCAATAAGAGTCGTGCATATGAAAACGGCATGGCTTTATCGCTCAACGTTCATCCCCTATAGTGAGGACTTATGCACCATCCTTTCACCTGAATATGTTTTGGACTCAGTTATAGTTTCACACAGTGTCCAATAGGACGTTTGTAGATGATGCTGTAAAGTGGGTCTTGTGTGCATCTAGAGTATTCGTTAATCCTCCATATTTCTGAGACATTATGTTTTTGAGGTTGTTTCTCTGTTCAATAACTAACAGTATGCAACAGTCTTAAATAAGTAAAATCATGTTATCAAAAGCAACGTGTATTAGCATACCGCAGTTAAACTAAACTTTAAACTAAACATTGGATTGTCGCACTGACTGCTATCGAATTGAATGATCAATATATATACATATAACATATAACGATAATTATAGATCAATAAATGTAGTTTACCACTATGGATGATCAATACATATAACATGTAGCGATAATTCTATAATAAATGTAGTTTACCACTACTGATGCAGTGAAAACACTGGAGAGAAAAGTAAACCAGTACCTCTGCCCTGTGCTGCATGTTCAGAATAAAATAATGTCGCTTTTTTGCAAAGAAGAAAATTGAATTGTGTTTCCTGTATTGACGTAAGAGAATGTCACAACCAATAATGGATGAATGTGAAAGGATACGCTCTGCTGGCTGGACTCCTCCAGACGGTGGTTTCTGTTGGGGGGTTAAAGTTCATCCCTTCACCTGCTGCTCTCAACCCAAAGTTCAGACTTTATTTCCGCTATTTGTTTGAATTGAAGGACTTGGAACTGGGCAGCTCTGCCCCGTGTCCGTGTTTCAAAACTTGAATGGTTCACACATTTCAAACAGATTAGTAGTTTTCTGCTTAATGTTCCTGAAGGCTTTATATGAGTGCCTGTTCTCCTCTTTGTGGTTTCTCTCTGTAGTGTTGATGTATTGCTTTATGCTGCTTATTGACCAGGTCTCTCTTGACAAATAGTCCATCTGGTTAAAAAGGTTACCTAATATACATCCTGGACGGTCTGCTACTAGGGGCCTGTACAGATGTATAATATATATACACAGTATGACTCCTCCCTTGCGTCCAGGTTCAGGCTGCTGGAGTCCAGGCTGGAGACGACTCTGAAGTCCTCTCTGGAGATCAAGGAGGAGAAGATCTCCGCCCTGGAGGCCAGACTGCAGGAGTCCTCCAACCTCAACCAGCAGCTGCGACAGGAGCTGAAGACGGTGACACACACACACACACACACACACACACACACACACACACACACACACACACACACACACACACACACACACACACCTGTTCTGGCTGGCAGGCCGAGTCGAGCAGAGCCAGTATAGTGTAGTGGACGTGATTAAGATGATAAAGGGATGGATGGCCACCAGTGATTAAGATGATAAAGGGATGGATGGCCACCAGTGATTAAGATGATAAAGGGATGGATGGCCACCAGTGATTAAGATGATAAAGGGATGGATGGCCACCAGTGATTAAGATGATAAAGGGATGGATGGCCTGGGCCACCAGTGGCTTCCAAAGGTCATCTGTTATTTATGCCACTACTCTCCGATGTACCTGCTAATATACTAATACTATACTAATACTCATAAGGCAGTGGCGGTCTGGATACCAGCATACTGCTTCTGTTCTGAACTCTGAAGGCAGATATATATATATATATACATATTGTGGGACGTTTCAGTAGCCGGACGGACGTCGTTAGGATGTTCTCATATGTTTAGTCTTGTCCAATCAAAGCTTGATGGAGTTGGTAAATGGTGACACTGACATTGCAAAAAGCAATACAAACTGAAACATTGTCAACAGTACAGAAACCCTCTGAAGTGGTGGTCTTTGACCCCCGGGTGGCCTCCTGAAGTGGTGGTCTTTGACCCCCGGGTGGCCTCCTGCTGTGGGTCTGGTGCTCATGGTGTGAACGGGTGCAGGTGAAGAAGAACTACGAGGCCCTGCGGCAGCGGGAGGAGGAGGAGAGGTCGGCAGGGCAGAGCTCGCCCGCCCGCGGAGGGGAGGAGCCCCAGAGCGCCAGCAGGTGGGAGAAGGAGAGCCACGACGCCACCCGAGAGCTGCTCAAGGTCAAAGACCGCCTCATCGAGATCGAGAGGAACGTGAGTCCGCCGCGCACCGCTCACCGCGCTAGCTCAGCGCTCACCACGCTAGCTCACCGCTCACCACGCTAGCTCACCGCTCACCGCTCACCGCGCTAGCTCAGCGCTCACCACGCTAGCTCACCGCTCACCGCGCTAGCTCACCACGCTAGCTCACCGCTCACCGCTCACCGCTCACCACGCTAGCTCACCGCTCACCACGCTAGCTCACCGCTCACCACGCTAGCTCACCGCTCACCGCGCTAGCTCACCGCTCACCGCGCTAGCTCACCGCTCACCGCGCTAGCTCACCGCGCTAGCTCACCGCTCACCACGCTAGCTCACCGCTCACCGCGCTAGCTCACCGCTCACCGCGCTAGCTCACCGCTCACCACGCTAGCTCACCGCTCACCGCTCACCGCTCACCGCGCTAGCTCACCGCTCACCACGCTAGCTCACCGCTCCCCACGCTAGCTCACCGTGCACCGCTCACCGCGCTAGCTCACCGCTCACCACGCTAGCTCACCGCTCACCACGCTAGCTCACCGCGCACCACGCTAGCTCACCGCTCACCACGCTAGCTCACCGCTCACCACGCTAGCTCACTGCTCACCGCTCACCGCGCTAGCTCAGCGCTCACCACGCTAGCTCACCGCTCACCGCGCTAGCTCACCGCTCACCACGCTAGCTCACCGCTCACCGCTCACCGCTCACCACGCTAGCTCACCGCTCACCACGCTAGCTCACCGCTCACCACGCTAGCTCACCGCTCACCGCGCTAGCTCACCGCTCACCGCGCTAGCTCACCGCTCACCGCGCTAGCTCACCGCGCTAGCTCACCGCTCACCACGCTAGCTCACCGCTCACCGCGCTAGCTCACCGCTCACCGCGCTAGCTCACCGCTCACCACGCTAGCTCACCGCTCACCGCTCACCGCTCACCGCGCTAGCTCACCGCTCACCACGCTAGCTCACCGCTCCCCACGCTAGCTCACCGCGCACCGCTCACCGCGCTAGCTCACCGCTCACCACGCTAGCTCACCGCTCACCACGCTAGCTCACCGCGCACCACGCTAGCTCACCGCTCACCACGCTAGCTCACCGCTCACCACGCTAGCTCACCGCTCACCGCGCTAGCTCACCGCTCACCGCGCTAGCTCACCGCTCACCGCGCTAGCTCACCGCTCACCACGCTAGCTCACCGCTCACCACGAGCCCCCTGGCGGCTGGTAGCTACATGCTAGCTTCTACCGTGTTCCACCTTAAGGCCGTGAAGAAGTCCCTGTTGGTCTCTAAGGTGAAGCGCTGTAGGCCGTCAGAGGAGCTACATGCTCGCCTCGCCTCCTTTCACAGACACAGCGGTCTGCTATGAGGCTGGATGTTTGAGAGGCGCTGCTGCGTTTCCATTACTCCAGGTATCTGTTTGTTAATCCCCCTCTTTTGCTCCCAGAATGCCACGCTGCAGGCTGAGAAGGCGGCGTTGAGGAGCCAGCTGAAGCAGCTGGACACCCAGAGCAGTAACCTCCAGGCTCAGATCGTGGCCGTGCAGAGGCAGACGGCGTCGCTACAGGAGAGCAACACGGCGCTGCAGACACAGAACGCCAAGCTACAGGTGAGCTAGCAGCCTTCAGACAATCACACGCATCCACTGAAGGCTAGGGTGGAGACCTCCACCCTGGTCCACAGGTCCAGCTCTACACTGTAGGGTGGAGACCTCCACCCTGGGCCACAGGTCCAGCTCTACACTGTAGGGTGGAGACCTCCACCCTGGGCCACAGGTCCAGCTCTACACTGTAGGGTGGAGACCTCCACCCTGGGCCACAGGTCCAGCTGTACACTGTAGGGTGGAGACCTCCACCCTGGGCCACAGGTCCAGCTGTACACTGTAGGGTGGAGACCTCCACCCTGGGCCACAGGTCCAGCTGTACACTGTAGGGTGGAGACCTCCACCCTGGGCCACAGGTCCAGCTGTTGACCTGCTCCCTCCCTGCAGGTGGAGAACTCCACCCTGGGCTCGCGGGGCGCCGCCCTGCTGGCCCAGAACGGCCAGCTGCAGGGGCAGCAGGGCGGCGTGGAGGCGGAGCGGGACGGCGCGCTGCGGGACAAGGAGGAGCTGCGCTGCGCCCACGAGCTGCTGCTGCGGGACCACGACAAGCTGGCCGGGCTGCACGAGAGGCAGGCGGCCGAGTACGAGGCCCTGATCACCAAGCACGGGGCCCTGAAGGGCCACCACAAGGCCCTGGAGGGCCAGCACCACCAGCTGGAGGACAGGTGGGGGGGGGGGGGGGGGGTGTGTGTGTGTGTGTGTGTGTGTGTGTGTGTGTGTGTGTGTGCGTACAGAGCCAGTACACAGACTCTGTTTTTCTTATTTTGCCGTACTGGTTTCATTCCTATCGTATTTTGTGCATTACTTTATTCGTATTGTATTTTATCTTTTCTCTTAAGTCTCCTTTTCTTTAGTTTCTAAAATCCAGAAGGTATCCTATAAGCTGTGCAGGTTGGGTGTAGGGTTAGGGTGTAGGGTATGAATAGCAGGTTGGTGGTGGAAATGGCCAAGCAATCAATTAGTGTTTCAGTTTTCTCTTTACATAAATAAAGACATTTTAACGAATCACCAGAATGCAGGAAATGAAGAGTTCAGCACTCAAACTCAAGACGATCAGAATCTCAACAGAAGCACAAAACTAGCCTGAAGCACAGCAAGCACAAACCACTTTGTTCTTGTAGCGCGATCCACAAACGAAGAAGGACCGTCTTGTTAGAGTGGAGCACGAGGAGCAGGACTGTTTTGTTCCTTTTGGACGTAAAGATCGTAAACATAATTGTGTGCAAACAGGCATTTGCTTTGGGCTTCAAACTACATTAAATGCCAAGACCTCTCAATTCACTTACAAAAATAATTAACCGTTTAAAATAAAAAAAAAATTGCTAGTGTAACGGATGCCAACTAGCCTGGGCTAGCTGGCGGCAGTACGTGGTAAAATCCTCACACCCCGAGCCTTAAGAACGCTTCTAGCCTTAAGAACGCTTCTAGCCTTAAGAACGCTTCTAGCCTTAAGAACACCCCTAGCCTTAAGAACGCTTCTAGCCTTAAGAACGCTTCTAGCCTTAAGAACGATTCTAGCCTTAAGAACGCTTCTAGACTTAAGAACGCTTCTAGCCTTAAGAACGCTTCTAGCCTTAAGAACGCTTCTAGCCTTAAGAACGCTTCTAGCCGCTTCATGTCATTCGTGTCTTTGCTTCATGTCTAGAGGAGGCTTTCTTAACAAAGCTGGTAAAATATCACCCTCTTGTACAACAAATATCTGGCCTTGGCTACAAATGTCAATATGTGGTACTTATCTTTGGCAGCCCGGGCCCCGTGCACAGGCCTGTCATTAGCTCTCAGGACAGTTGGCCTTTCAAAAGCAAGGGCAAAACAACTTGCCAAATACTGCTCCATATCCTCCATTATTGGAAGTGGCCACATCTGGAGGAGGTGTTGTGTGTATCCATAATCTGCTGTTTGAATCAGACCCATATTGCTGGATCATGCCTGAGCAATGTTTTGTATCTGTAACATTTATGTCCTTATGTACATTTATTATGAATTGCGGAAATGAATAAAGAAGTTAAAGTGTGTGTGTGTGTGTGTGTGTGTGTGTGTGTGTGTGTGTGTGTGTGTGTGTGTGTGTGTGTGTGTGTGTGTGTGTGTGTGTGTGTGTGTGTGTGTGTGTGCAGGTATAAGCAGTTGGTGCAGCGTAAGGGGGAGCTGGAGGAGCTGGAGAAGACTCTGAAGGAGCAGCAGGAGAAGATGGCGTTGGAGAACCAGTCCCACCACGACACGGCCAGCCAGCTGAAACTCCTCCAGGAGGAGAACGACAGGTGAGCCGTCGTCAGCCCCACTAACTCCTCCAGGAGGAGAAGGACCGGTGGTCAGCCCCACTAACTCCTCCAGGAGGAGAAGGACCGGTGGTCAGCCCCACTAACTCCTCCAGGAGGAGAAGGTGGTCAGCCCCACTAACTCCTCCAGGAGGAGAAGGACCGGTGGTCAGCCCCACTAACTCCTCCAGGAGGAGAAGGTGGTCAGCCCCACTAACTCCTCCAGGAGGAGAAGGACAGGAGGTCAGCCCCACTAACTCCTCCAGGAGGAGAAGGACAGGAGGTCAGCCCCACTAACTCCTCCAGGAGGAGAAGGTGGTCAGCCCCACTCAGGGAGGGAGGAGAAGGACAGGTGGTCAGCCCCACTAACTCCTCCAGGAGGAGAAGGACAGGTGGTCAGCCCCACTCAGGGAGGGAGGAGAAGGACAGGTGGTCAGCCCCACTCAGGGAGGGAGGAGAAGGACAGGTGGTCAGCCCCACTAACTCCTCCAGGAGGAGAAGGACAGGTGGTCAGCCCCACTCAGGGAGGGAGGAGAAGGACAGGTGGTCAGCCCCACTCAGGGAGGGAGGAGAAGGACAGGTGGTCAGCCCCACTCAGGGAGGGAGGAGAAGGACAGGTGGTCAGCCCCACTCAGGGAGGGAGGAGAAGGACAGGTGGTCAGCCCCACTCAGGGAGGGAGGGAGCTAGGGAACTCATCAATACTGTAGATTGATAATGACTCTTCAGGTGTCTTGTGATAATACTAAAGAACAACGATACATGCTGTTATTTGTAGTATCTTGAAGGATTCGGCGGGTTTGTGTTGAGTTTATGTAGAGTTGTAGATGTGGGTTCAGCTTCCCAGTTGGCGGTCGTTGAGATCCATCATATCCCCACTGATTGTTGAGCAGCTCCAACAGCTAGGGCTAGGGTTAGGGATAGGGTTAGGGCTAGGGTTAGGTTAGGGATAGGATTAGGTTAGGGATAGGATTAGGTTAGGGATAGGGTTAGGTTAGGGATAGGATTAGGTTAGGGATAGGATTAGGTTAGGGATAGGGTTAGGGATAGGGTTAGGTTAGGGCTAGGGTTAGGTTAGGGATAGGGTTAGGTTAGTGTTAGGGATAGGGTTAGAGGGTTAGTGATAGGGTTAGAGGGTTAGGGGTAGGGTTAGTGTTAGAGTTAGTGTTAGGGTTGGGGTTAGTGTTGGGGTTAGAGGGTTAGTGATAGGGTTAGAGGGTTAGGAGTAGGGTTAGAGGGTTAGTGTTAGAGTTAGTGCTAGGGTCGGGGTTGGGGTTGGGGTTAGTGTTGGGGTTAGAGGGTTAGGGGTAGGGTTAGTGATTTAGGGTTAGGGGTAGGGTTAGTGTTAGAGGGTTAGGGTTAGGTTAGGGCTAACCCTAACCCTCATAGGAACTCATTCACCAGATTCTGTGATTACAAACCAGAGCAGCAGTTCAATAAGTCACACTGGTAATGCACTCTTAATCAGAATGAAGAGCTCAGCTGTCTCAGGGTACGTAGAACGTCAGCTGAACACACATTCCACTTTCACAGCATAGAAGATAATAAAAAGCTCATCCAACTCCACAACCAGGTTGAGTCTTCAACCCGTTTCTGAGTGACTCTCTTGCCGTGTTTCTGCAGGCTGAACACGACGTACCGCCAGCTGTTCAGTGACAACGAGATGCTCACACTGGACCACAAGAGCACCAAGAGCCAGCTGAACAGCAGCAGGCTGGAGCACGCCCGCCTGGAGGCCGACTTCTCCCGCCTCCGGGAGCAGCACCAGCAGCTGGACATCAGCTCCACCAAGCTCACCAACCAGTGTGAGGTGAGACCTCCCCCTCTCCTCACCAACCAGTGGGAGGTGAGACCCCTCCCCCTCTCCTCACCCTCCACCAAGCTCACCAACCAGTGTGAGGTGAGACCTCCCCCCTCCACCAAGCTCACCAACCAGTGTGAGGTGAGACCTCACCCTCACCTCCCCCCTCCACCAAGCTCACCAACCAGTGTGAGGTGAGTCCTCCCCCTCACTGCTCACCAACCAGTGTGAGGTGAGACCCCTCCCCCTCACTGCTCACCAACCAGTGTGAGGTGAGACCCCTCCCCCTCACTGCTCACCAACCAGTGTGAGGTGAGACCCCTCCCCCTCTCCTCACCAACCAGTGTGAGGTGAGACCCCTCCCCCTCTCCTCACCAACCAGTGTGAGGTGAGACCCCTCCCCCTCACTGCTCACCAACCAGTGTGAGGTGAGACCCCTCCCCCTCACTGCTCACCAACCAGTGTGAGGTGAGACCCCTCCCCCTCTCCTCACCAACCAGTGTGAGGTGAGACCCCTCCCCCTCTCCTCACCAACCAGTGTGAGGTGAGACCCCTCCCCCTCACTGCTCACCAACCAGTGTGAGGTGAGACCCCTCCCCCTCTCCTCACCAACCAGTGTGAGGTGAGACCCCTCCCCCTCTCCTCACCAACCAGTGTGAGGTGAGACCCCTCCCCCTCTCCTCACCAACCAGTGTGAGGTGAGGCTCCTCCCCCTCTCCTCACCAACCAGTGTGAGGTGAGGCTCCTCCCCCTCTCCTCACCAACCAGTGGGAGGTGAGACCTCACCCCTCCACTTGCTGCTCTTCTCTCCTCTCCTTGTCTCCTCTCCTCGTCTTCTCTCCTCTCCTTGTCTCCTCTCCTCGTCTCCTCTTCTCCTCTTCTGTCCTCTTTTCTTCCCTTCTCCTCTTCTTCCCGTCAGACTGAATGTCTTTGCCACAGGCCTCTTCTCCTTGAGCTTGTCTCTGTTGAAGGTCGCTGTAGTCTAGGCTCTAGTTTTCTGGGTGAACTTGTGAGAGAGCCGTCCTCTGGATGGCAGACTCATGAGATGCTCTGGAGCTTGGCCCTCTCTGTGTGCACCAGGGTGTGTGGTGTGTATGTGGTGTGTATGTGTGGTGTATATAGGTGGTGTATATAGGTGGTGTGTATGTGTGGTGTGTATGTGTGGTGTATATATGTGGTGTATATGTGTGGTGTATATATGTGGTGTATATGTGTGGTGTATATATGTGGTGTGTATATGTGGTGTGTATATGTGGTGTATATAGGTGGTGTGTATATGTGGTGTGTATATGTGGTGTGTATATGTAGTGTATATGTGTGGTGTATATGTAGTGTATATGTGTGGTGTATATAGGTGGTGTATATGTGTGGTGTATATGTGTGGTGTGTGTATATGTGGTGTGTATAGGTGGTGTATATATGTGGTGTGTATATGTAGTGTATATATGTGGTGTATATAGGTGGTGTATATAGGTGGTGTATATATGTGGTGTGTATATGTAGTGTATATAGGTGGTGTGTATATGTGGTGTGTATATGTGGTGTATATAGGTGGTGTGTATATGTAGTGTGTATATGTGGTGTGTATATGTAGTGTGTATATGTGGTGTATATAGGTGGTGTGTATATGTGGTGTGTATATGTAGTGTATATAGGTGGTGTGTATATGTGGTGTGTATATGTGGTGTATATAGGTGGTGTGTATATGTGGTGTGTATATGTGGTGTGTACATGTAGTGTACATGTGTATTCATTCATGTTTTGGTGGCCAGTTGTTGGGCCAGCTGAAGGAGAACCTGGAGGAGGAGAACCGCCACCTCCTGGACCAGATCCACACCCTGATGCTGCAGAACCGCACCCTGCTGGAGCAGACCATGGAGAGCAAGGACCTGTTCCACGTGGAGCAGAGACAGTACATGTAACTACACCCCTGATGAGATCACATAGAGCAGAGACAGTACATGTAACTACACCCCCTGATGAGATCACATAGAGCAGAGACAGTACATGTAACTACACCCCTGATCACATAGTGGACATCTAGTGAAATGGAAGCACGAGGGTTAGAAAAGAGAATACTGGAGAAGTGATCCCCAATGGGAAACACAAAGGACACATTATCACTGGGTTCACAGAAAGTCAAACCAGGTATGATACAGAATATAACAAATTAAACGTAAAGGATGTTGACAAATGTACGCAGAAATGTACTTTTTGATTGAAGGAAATGTATTCTTAAGAATTCGGGTAGGATTAGAAACAGTCGTACTAGCAGCAATCCAAGGCGTTGTCCTCCTCACAGAGATAAATGTATCAATCCAAGGCGTTGTTCTCCTCACAGAGATAAATGTATCAATCCAAGGCGTTGTCCTCCTCACAGAGATAAATGTATCAATCCAAGGCATTGTCCTCCTCACAGAGATAAATGTATCAATCCAAGGCGTTGTCCTCCTCACAGAGATAAATGTATCAATCCAAGGCGTTGTCCTCCTCACAGAGATAAATGTATCAATCCAAGGCGTTGTGCTCCTCACAGAGATAAGCTCAACGAGCTGAGGAGGCAGAAGGAGAAGCTGGAGGAGAAGATCATGGATCAGTACAAGTTCTACGACCCCTCGCCCCCCCGCAGGTAACAGCCCCCCCGTCTGGTCTTCAACAGAGTGTCCCCACAAGGCGTTTGTTCAGTGGGCTCCTGTGGTGTGGCCCCTGACGCAGAGCTCTCTGCTGGGATGGTTGACTGCGCTGACTGGTTTCTCATCGCCATGGACAGGAACGGTTGTTTGGGGCTTGGGAGGAGAGCTGTAAACCCTTGGGTCCAATCCTCCCATCAACATACAAATCAGCTGCAAGCTGTGTTTATCTGTCTGTTGTTCTGTAGTTGACTGAGGAGTGACGCTGCTCTCTGCACCTCGCACATCATTCAGGCCTCTCTCTCTTCTCTCTAGCTCTGTCCAGTGTTCAGGGTCTGTGTACAATATCATCACATCATTCAGGCCTCTCTCTCTTCTCTCTAGCTCTGTCCAGTGTTCAGGGTCTGTGTACAATATCATCACATCATTCAGGCCTCTCTCTCTTCTCTCTAGCTCTGTCCAGTGTTCAGGGTCTGTGTACAATATCATCACATCATTCAGGCCTCTCTCTCTTCTCTCTAGCTCTGTCCAGTGTTCAGGGTCTGTGTACAATATCATCACATCATTCAGGCCTCTCTCTCTTCTCTCTAGCTCTGTCCAGTGTTCATGGTCTGTGTACAATATCATCACATCATTCAGGCCTCTCTCTCTTCTCTCTAGCTCTGTCCAGTGTTCAGGGTCTGTGTACAATATCATCACATCATTCAGGCCTCTCTCTCTTCTCTCTAGCTCTGTCCAGTGTTTATGGTCTGTGTACAATATACTCTGTACTGTACAGAGTATATGTGTGTATATGAGTATATATGTGTACAATGTACTCTGTACAGTACAGAGTATATGTGTGTATATGAGTATATATGTGTACAGTGTACTCTGTACTGTACAGAGTATATGTGTGTATATGAGTATATATGTGTACAGTGTACTCTGTACAGTACAGAGTATATGTGTGTGTATATGAGTATACATGTGTACAGTGTACTCTGTACAGAGTATATGTGTGTATATGAGTATACATGTGTACAGTGTACTCTGTACAGTACAGAGTGTATATGTGTACAGTGTACTCTGTACAGAGTATATGTGTGTATATGAGTATACATGTGTACAGTGTACTCTGTACAGAGTATATGTGTGTATATGAGTATACATGTGTACAGTGTACTCTGTACAGAGTATATGTGTGTATATGAGTATACATGTGTACAGTGTACTCTGTACAGAGTATATGTGTGTACATGTGTACAGTGTACTCTGTACAGAGTACATGTGTGTACATGTGTACAGTGTACTCTGTACAGAGTATATGTGTGTATATGAGTATACATGTGTACAGTGTACTCTGTACATGTGTATATGAGTATACATGTGTACAGTGTACTCTGTACAGTACAGAGTATATGAGTATACATGTGTACAGTGTACTCTGTACAGTACAGAGTATATGAGTATACATGTGTACAGTGTACTCTGTACAGTACAGAGTATATGAGTATACATGTGTACAGTGTACTCTGTACAGAGTATATGTGTGTATATGAGTATACATGTGTACAGTGTACTCTGTACAGAGTATATGTGTGTATATGAGTATACATGTGTACAGTGTACTCTGTACTGTACAGAGTATGTGTGTGTATATGAGTATACATGTGTACAGTGTACTCTGTACAGAGTATATGTGTGTATATGAGTATACATGTGTACAGTGTACTCTGTACATGTGTATATGAGTATACATGTGTACAGTGTACTCTGTACATGTGTATATGAGTATACATGTGTACAGTGTACTCTGTACATGTGTATATGAGTATACATGTGTACAGAGTACTCTGTACATGTGTATATGAGTATACATGTGTACAGTGTACTCTGTACATGTGTATATGAGTATACATGTGTACAGTGTACTCTGTACATGTGTATATGAGTATACATGTGTACAGTGTACTCTGTACAGAGTATATGTGTGTATATGAGTATACATGTGTACAGTGTACTCTGTACATGTGTATATGAGTATACATGTGTACTCTGTACCAGCGGAGATGCTGAGCCCTCTGTCCTCTCCCGGTAGGCGTGGTAACTGGATCACTCTGAAGATGCGTAAGCTGATCAAGCCCAAGAGCCAGCGGGAGCGTCTTCGCACGCTGGCCCTGACGCCGTCCCGCTCCGACTACGGCCCCGACGGCTTCCTGCCGGCCGACAGCCAGGACAGCTCGTCCATCGGCTCGGGCTCCAACTCGCTGGACGACACGCTGGGCCCCGCACTGCACCGCCGCAGCAGCAGTACGTAGGGGGGGCCCCTAGCAGGGGGCCCGGGGCCTAGCCCAGGGGGGACACGGGGCCCCTAGCAGGGGGCCCGGGGCCTAGCCCAGGGGGGACACGGGGCCCCTAGCAGGGGGCCCGGGGCCTAGCCCAGGGGGGACACGGGGCCCCTAGCAGACACACAGGGGGCCCTAGCCCAGGGCCCCTGGGACACGGGGCCCCTAGCAGACACACAGGGGGCCCAGGGCCCCTGGGACACGGGGCCCCTAGCAGACACACAGGGGGCCCTAGCCCAGGGCCCCTGGGACACGGGGCCCCAGGGGACACGGGGCCATGAAGCAGTAGTGTTAAGGGGCTCATCTGGCCCTTGTTGTGGACATTAAGGGATAAACCTTTTACACCACGAGGACCAAAGATGTTACAGTTAACAGGTGAAGTTAACATGTAGGGCGTTCAGCACACGCTTTTATCCAAAGCGACTTACAATAAGTACATTTGAGAAAGAGAAACATCTGTCTGTACAGTGAAGATGTTCATAGAAACAAGTGCTCAGCACTAACAAGCGTTGGGTGAACCCATTCCCGTACACAAGAGATCGCTAGGATAAGACGCTACACAATGCTAAGTACTGTTTTTAAGTGCCAGGAAGTACAACATACAATAAGTGCATAAAAGGGGTGCTCTTAGGATATTATATAGCTCTCAGCGCTATATAAATTCAATCAATTATTAATTATGAATTATTATTATTATTATTATTATTATTATTATTATTAGGAGAGCAAGGAGGAGAAGGGGCAGTTGTGAGGGAGGATTTAAATGTGTTGTCTTGAGACTAATATGACTAAAATATGTTTTTTTCCCCTTTTGAAGCTATTTTCTACATCTTTGAAGTTTTCTGTGTTGTGACCCCCTACCGTTTATTCCACTGTACTCAAAAGGTCTCCGTAGTGTGTCAAATGAAAACATGTGTTCTTTAACGTAAGCGCTACCTAACACTGGTTAGTGGTGGTGAACACAACCAGCCTCTTCTGTTCTTTAACCTAACACTGGTTAGTGGTGGTGAACACAACCAGCCTCTTCTGTTCTGTAACCTAACACTGGTTAGTGGTGGTGAACTCAACCAGCCTCTTCTGTTCTTTAACCTAACACTGGTTAGTGGTGGTGAACACAACCAGCCTCTTCTGTTCTTTAACCTAACACTGGTTAGTGGTGGTGAACTCAACCAGCCTCTTCTGTTCTTTAACCTAACACTGGTTAGTGGTGGTGAACTCAACCAGCCTCTTCTGTTCTTTAACCTAACACTGGTTAGTGGTGGTGAACTCAACCAGCCTCTTCTGTTCTTTAACCTAACACTGGTTAGTGGTGGTGAACTCAACCAGCCTCTTCTGTTCTGTAACCTAACACTGGTTAGTGGTGGTGAACACAACCAGCCTCTTCCTGTTGTTGACGTGCAGCTCAGCTATGCTTGTGGTTGGCTTAAACACTGCATTTGTTTATTTTCTTTGTGCGGCTGTGATTGACATGAGCTCCTCCCCCTAACTGCTCCTCTTGCTTCCTCACCCCTCGCCTCACCCCTCGCCTCACCCCTCGCCTCACTCCTCTCTCCTGGCGGAAGGGAGGAGAGGTCATCAGGCCCAGGGCCTGGGGCAGGGTGCGACTGATGGTATGCAGCGGGCGGGGGGGGGGCCCGGTGACTCCACCGCCCCGCCCTTTGGGGCATGCCTTCGTGAGTTCATCGTCTGTTTGGCTAGAGGTCACAGTTCAGCTGCCAGCAACGCCAAGGTTGACCTCTGACCCCCAGAACCTCAAACATTGTTTTGGAAAATCAATCAGTCCCAAACGAGTCCCAAACGAGGGCTAATGCACCCCTCCATTGACCTGCAGGTGAATGGACGCTAATCGTTAGGAAACAATGCAATCTAGTGTGCAAAGTGGTTAGTGTTTTCAAACTGAAGAATCTTTAGTTAGTTTTTTGAAGTTATTAGTGAGGAGGCTGTATAGTTTTAGGGGGGGGGACTAGTGCGTCTGTGGTTTACAGATTAACTCTGCTGCCCTAGTTCTGTATTACAGTTCATAATCTCAAGCTGTATTGCATAATACAGATATTTATCATGCAGATGCATTCAATGTGTGTCAATGGAGGAGCATGAGTTGAACTCTCAGGACAACCTGTTGACTGGTGCAGCTGCCCTGTAAGAAACCTAGAAACCATCTTCCATCAGCATAGCTCCATACTTATTAAAAGGTGCAATGAAATGACCAAGTATCACGGATCAACGCAGATATACAAACACCCACAGGTGTTCATCCTGTAACCCCAAAACGATGTCTGCTGTAGAGACATGTTGGCCCCCTGTACGGTCCTGGCTGCACCCTTTAATACGTCTGCCTTGTGGTCTGTACATGTGTGGACTGTGCTAGTGAATGACATTCATTGCCATCAGTGTCTGGCATGCAGCTCGTCACTGTGCAGTCATGGGATGCACGGTTGGTTTGCGTTTGCGTTGTGTGCAAAAAGCTTTAAAATATGAGCTACCTGCTGCTTTCAGTGTACTTCACTGTGTGAGCCAGAGCCTTGAAGCAGTATGATGATCTTTTGGGTTAGTGTTACGGTTAGTGGTGGTCCCCAGTGGTCTCCTGCTGTGGGTCAGGGTGTTCCTCCATGTCTCTGTGTGTCCAGGGTGTGGACATGATGTTGTATACATGACGTCCTGTTGTTTGTTGTCAGTTGCATGCAGGGGTCCCCCCCGCTGTAGCTCTCTCTGTTAACCACCTCCTTCTGTTCTCACCCCTCTTCTTTCATCTGCTTCCATTTTTTTTCATCATCTTTTCTGTCACACCCATAACCCCCTCTTTGCCTTCGACTCCCCCATCCATTCTCTCTCTCCATCTGTCTCTCGTCTGTCCCCATGTCTGTCCCGCTCTCTCTCTCTCTCCCTCTATCTCTCTCTCTCTGTCTCTCTCGTTCTCTCGCTCTCTCTCTCTCTCTGTCTGTGTCTGTCTCTGTCTCTCTCTCTTTCTGTCGCTCTGTCTCTCTCTCTCTCCTCTCTGTCTGTGTCTCTCTTTCTGTCTCTGTCTCTCTCTCTGTCTCTCTTTCTGTCTCTGTCTCTCTCGCTGTCTCTCGCTGTCTCTCTCTCTCTCTCTGTCTCTGTCTCTCTTTCTGTCTCTCTCTCTGTCTCTGTCTCTCTCTGTGTCTGTGTCTGTGTCTGTGTCTCTCTCTCTCTCTCTCTCTCTCTCTCTCTCTTTCTGTCTCTGTCTCTCTCTCTGTCTGTGTCTCTGTCTCTCTCTCTCTCTCTCTCTCTCTCTCTCTCTCTGTCTCTGTCTCTCTCTCTGTCTGTGTCTCTGTCTCTCTCTCTCTCTCTCTCTCTCTCTCTCTCTCTGTCTGTGTCTCTCTTTCTGTCTCTGTCTCTGTCTCTCTTTCTGTCTCTCTTTCTGTCTCTGTCTCTCTCTCTCTCTCTCTGTGTCTCTCTTTCTGTCTCTGTCTCTCTGTGTCTGTGTCTGTCTCTCTTTCTGTCTCTCTCTCTCAGCTTTGAAGAGGTTGCCTTTCATGAGGAACCGCTCCAAGGACAAAGACAGGGCCAAGGCCGTCTACCGCCGCTCCGTGTGTAAGACCTCCGCCGTCCTCCTCTCTCTCCTAACAGAACACTGATCATATATAGAACATGAAGAACGTCCTCCTCTCTCCTAACAGAACACTGATCATATGTAGAACATGAAGAACGTCCTCCTCTCTCCTAACAGAACACTGATCATATATAGAACATGAAGAACGCCCTCCTCTACCCTAACAGAACACTGATCATATATAGAACATGAAGAAGGTCTAACAGAACACTGATCATATATAGAACATGAAGAAGGTCTAACAGAACACTGATCATATATAGAACATGAAGAACGCCCTCCTCTACCCTAACAGAACACTGATCATATATAGAACATGAAGAAGGTCTAACAGAACACTGATCATATATAGAACATGAAGAAGGTCTAACAGAACACTGATCATATATAGAACATGAAGAACGCCCTCCTCTACCCTAACAGAACACTGATCATATATAGAACATGAAGAAGGTCTAACAGAACACTGATCATATATAGAACATGAAGAAGGTCTAACAGAACACTGATCATATATAGAACATGAAGAAGGTCTAACAGAACACTGATCATATATAGAACATGCAGAACATAAGATGTCTTACAGTGTACCGTGAGACTAGTTTCCATTCTACAAACATGGATGAAATATTGAAGATGGCGTCATTTATGATTTGGAAGTGGGCTTCAAAAGGTGTCTGCTCTACGTTAAGAGTACTTTAGTGTCCATGTACTCATATCCATGACCTCTACTATAGATCAGTGGTTCCTCTAGTAAGGTCTGAATACTATAGATCAGTGGTTCCTCTAGTAAGGTCTGAGTACTATAGATCAGTGGTTCCTCTAGTAAGGTCTGAGTACCATAGATCAGTGGTTCCTCTAGTAAGGTCTGAGTACCATAGATCAGTGGTTCCTCTAGTAAGGTCTGAGTACCATAGATCAGTGGTTCCTCTAGTAAGGTCTGAATACTATAGATCAGTGGTTCCTCTAGTAAGGTCTGAGTACTATAGATCAGTGGTTCCTCTAGTAAGGTCTGAGTACCATAGATCAGTGGTTCCTCTAGTAAGGTCTGAGTACCATAGATCAGTGGTTCCTCTAGTAAGGTCTGAATACTATAGATCAGTGGTTCCTCTAGTAAGGTCTGAGTACCATAGATCAGTGGTTCCTCTAGTAAGGTCTGAATACTATAGATCAGTGGTTCCTCTAGTAAGGTCTGAGTACCATAGATCAGTGGTTCCTCTAGTAAGGTCTGAGTCTCTACTATAGATCAGTGGTTCCTCTAGTAAGGTCTGAATACTATAGATCAGTGGTTCCTCTAGTAAGGTCTGAGTCTCTACTATAGATCAGTGGTTCCTCTAGTAAGGTCTGAGTCTACCATAGATCAGTGGTTCCTCTAGTAAGGTCTGAGTCTACCATAGATCAGTGGTTCCTCTAGTAAGGTCTGTGTAGGGGCCCGGCGTAGGGGCCCGGCGTAGGGGCCCGGCGTAGGGGCCTGGCGTAGGGGCCTGGCGTAGGGGCCTGGCGTAGGGGGCCTTGGTAATATAAAGGTTGAGGAGCCCTGGTAGAGACTATATTCTAGTCTACACTTTAGTCTAGTTAAGACTGTGGACTGTGTGGACCCCGTACACATGTTGACTAAGGCCCTGTCCCAGTTCTCCCCCTTCCCCTAGATTTGGGCCCTAACCCTAGATTAACCCTAACCCTAGATTAACCCTAACCCTAGATTTGAGCCTAACCCTAGATTTGGGCCTAACCCTAGATTTGGGCCCTAACCCTAGGTTTGAGCCCTAACCCTAGATTAACCCTAACCCTAGATTTGGGCCCTAACCCTAGATTTGGGCCCTAACCCTAGATTTGGGCCCTAACCCTAGGTTTGAGCCCTAACCCTAGATTTGGCCCTAACCCTAGATTTAGAGCGTTCCCGTGAAGGGGTAGGGTGTCCCAATACTTAGGGGATCAAGGGGGAGGGCTGTTCTTCCCTTAAAATCAACCCTTGAACGCTAACCAGCTCAGGAGCTGACTTGCAGCTAAGGGCGCTCAAAGCAAGTGTTGTTGCTAAGGGGAGAGGAACGGACTGGGCCTAAGTTCATCCTTTAGTTCCTCCGAGGTGGGTCTTCTAGACCATAGACTAGTCTAGCTGCTGAATAATATTTAATAATCATATATAGTTCATATATAGCTCAGTCCATCTTTTAACTGCAGCTGTGCTGGCATCAGCGATGGCTGCCGTCTCACTCACTCCTAGAAACAGAGCTTCCTTTCTTCATCTCTTTATCTCTTCTGGTTTCTTTCTTTTGTTCATACTTTGTTTCAGATATTGTCAGTCTCTTTCTACGTGTGTTATCTGCCTTTGTAATTCTTCATATGGATTCTTCATATATCTACCACCAGTCAGAGGCTAGAGGTCACAGAGAGAACCCGTTCTGTTACCATGGTGGTTAGAGGTCACAGAGAGGTGGTTAGAGGTCACAGAGAACCCGTTCTGTTACCATGGTGGTTAGAGGTCACAGAGAACCCGTTCTGTTACCGTGGTGGTTAGAGGTCACAGAGAACCCGTTCTGTTACCGTGGTGGTTAGAGGTCACAGAGAACCCGTTCTGTTACCGTGGTGGTTAGAGGTCACAGAGAACCCGTTCTGTTACCGTGGTGGTTAGAGGTCACAGAGAACCCGTTCTGTTACCATGGTGGTTAGAGGTCACAGAGAACCCGTTCTGTTACCATGGTGGTTAGAGGTCACAGAGAACCCGTTCTGTTACCATGGTGGTTAGAGGTCACAGAGAACCCGTTCTGTTACCATGGTGGTTAGAGGTCACAGAGAACCCGTTCTGTTACCGTGGTGGTTAGAGGTCACAGAGAACCCGTTCTGTTACCATGGTGGTTAGAGGTCACAGAGAACCCGTTCTGTTACCATGGTGGTTAGAGGTCACAGAGAACCCGTTCTGTTACCATGGTGGTTAGAGGTCACAGAGAACCCGTTCTGTTACCATGGTGGCTAGAGGTCACAGAGAACCCGTTCTGTTACCATGGTGGTTAGAGGTCACAGAGAACCCGTTCTGTTACCATGGTGGTTAGAGGTCACAGAGAACCCGTTCTGTTACCATGGTGGTTAGAGGTCACAGAGAACCCGTTCTGTTACCGTGGTGGTTAGAGGTCACAGAGAACCCGTTCTGTTACCATGGTGGTTAGAGGTCACAGAGAACCCGTTCTGTTACCGTGGTGGTTAGAGGTCACAGAGAACCCGTTCTGTTACCGTGGTGGTTAGAGGTCACAGAGAACCCGTTCTGTTACCATGGTGGTTAGAGGTCACAGAGAGGTGGTTAGAGGTCACAGAGAACCCGTTCTGTTACCGTGGTGGTTAGAGGTCACAGAGAACCCGTTCTGTTACCATGGTGGTTAGAGGTCACAGAGAACCCGTTCTGTTACCATGGTGGTTAGAGGTCACAGAGAACCCGTTCTGTTACCATGGTGGTTAGAGGTCACAGAGAACCCGTTCTGTTACCATGGTGGTTAGAGGTCACAGAGAACCCGTTCTGTTACCATGGTGGTTAGAGGTCACAGAGAACCCGTTCTGTTACCATGGTGGTTAGAGGTCACAGAGAACCCGTTCTCTGCGTACCGCTGGAGCCGTCTAACGCTGCTTCTGTCGGTCCGCAGCCATGAACGACCTGCTGCAGACCATGGCGGTGGCCGGGGGCCCCGGGGGCCCCGGGGGCCAGTGGACGTGCAGCAGCGAGTACCTGGAGGGCCCGCAGCACGCCGGGGAGGCCGACACGCCCTCGGCTAACGGGCGGGGCCGGCGGGGCATGAAGGAGCTGGCCTTCTCCAGCGACGCCATCGACTGCACCGCACTCACCCTGCCCAGCAACGGCAGAGCCAGGCAGAGGCCCCGGGGCCCAGGTCAGTACAGGGGCCGCTCAGCGGGCCCCTGGCCCAGTGGAACAGTCTGTCTGTCTGTCTGCTCCTGGCCCAGTGTAACAGTCTGTCTGTCTGTCTGTCTGTCTGTCTGCTCCTGGCCCAGTGGAACAGTCTGTCTGTCTGTCTGCTCCTGGCCCAGTGTAACAGTCTGTCTGTCTGTCTGCTCCTGGCCCAGTGTAACAGTCTGTCTGTCTGTCTGCTCCTGGCCCAGTGTAACAGTCTGTCTGTCTGTCTGCTCCTGGCCCAGTGTAACAGTCTGTCTGTCTGTCTGCTCCTGGCCCAGTGTAACAGTCTGTCTGTCTGTCTGCTCCTGGCCCAGTGTAACAGTCTGTCTGTCTGTCTGCTGCTGGCCCAGTGTAACAGTCTGTCTGTCTGTCTGCTCCTGGCCCAGTGTAACAGTCTGTCTGTCTGTCTGTCTGTCTGTCTGCTGCTGGCCCAGTGTAACAGTCTGTCTGTCTGTCTGCTGCTGGCCCAGTGTAACAGTCTGTCTGTCTGTCTGCTCCTGGCCCAGTGTAACAGTCTGTCTCTCTGTCCGTCCAGACATGGCCTCCACTGACGACATGCTGGGAGCCACAGATGAAGCAAGAGGTAAGAGGAGGTAGAACATAAGAGGAGGTCTGTGTCTGTAAGGAGGAGCATTAGGTCTGGTCCTCACCTGTCCTCATGTCCTCATGTCCTTACCTGTCCTCATGTCCTCACCTGTCCTCACCTGTCCTCATGTCCTCATGTCCTCACCTGTCCTCATGTCCTCATGTCCTCATGTCCTCACCTGTCCTCATGTCCTCACCTGTCCTCATGTCCTCACCTGTCCTCATGTCCTCATGTCCTCACCTGTCCTCATGTCCTCACCTGTCCTCATGTCCTCACGTCCTCACCTGTCCTCACCTGTCCTCATGTCCTCATGTCCTCACCTGTCCTCACATCCTCACCTGTCCTCATGTCCTCACCTGTCCTCACATCCTCACCTGTCCTCATGTCCTCACGTCCTCACCTGTCCTCATGTCCTCATGTCCTCACCTGTCCTCACCTGTCCTCACCTGTCCTCATGTCCTCACCTGTCCTCATGTCCTCACCTGTCCTCATGTCCTCACCTGTCCTCATGTCCTCATGTCCTCACCTGTCCTCACCTGTCCTCACCTGTCCTCACCTGTCCTCACCTGTCCTCATGTCCTCACCTGTCCTCATGTCCTCACCTGTCCTCATGTCCTCATATCCTCACCTGTCCTCACGTCCTCACCTGTCCTCATGTCCTCACCTGTCCTCATGTCCTCACCTGTCCTCATGTCCTCACCTGTCCTCATGTCCTCATCTGTCCTCACCTGTCCTCATGTCCTTACCTGTCCTCATGTCCTCACCTATCCTCATGTCCTGCTCCCAGGCTCATCTCTGGACGGCTTCCATGCCTTCTGAGTTCGATGCCTGATTCAGAGTTGGAAAAAGCAGTAATGTCTCGGAGAGGGGATGGAAATGGAGACTGAGAGGGGAGACTTAGATTGGTTTAAAGAGTTAAAGGCTGCAGTTGTTAGCGGTGTCTGTTGTAAGCGGTGTCTGTTGTTAGCTGTGTCTGTTGTTAGAGGTGTGTCTGTTGTTAGCGGTGTCTGTTGTTAGCGATGTGTCTGTTGTTAGAGGTGTGTCTGTTGTTAGAGGTGTGTCTGTTGTTAGCGTGTCTGTTGTTAGCGGTGTGTCTGTTGTTAGCGGTGTCTGTTGTTAGTGGTGTGTCTGTTGTTAGAGGTGTGTCTGTTGTTAGCGTGTCTGTTGTTAGCGGTGTCTGTTGTTAGTGGTGTGTCTGTTGTTAGCGGTGTGTCTGTTGTTAGCGGTGTGTCTGTTGTTAGCGGTGTGTCTGTTGTTAGCGTGTCTGTTGTTAGAGGTGTGTCTGTTGTTAGAGGTGTGTCTGTTGTTAGCGATGTGTCTGTTGTTAGCGGTGTGTCTGTTGTTAGAGGTGTGTCTGTTGTTAGAGGTGTGTCTGTTGTCAGCGGTGTCTGTTGTTAGAGGTGTGTCTGTTGTTAGCGGTGTCTGTTGTTAGCGGTGTCTGTTGTTAGTGGTGTGTCTGTTGTCAGCGGTGTCTGTTGTTAGCGGTGTCTGTTGTTAGAGGTGTGTCTGTTGCTAGCGGTGTCTGTTGTTAGCGGTGTCTGTTGTTAGAGGTGTGTCTGTTGTTAGAGGTGTGTCTGTTGCTAGCGGTGTCTGTTGTTAGCGGTGTCTGTTGTTAGAGGTGTGTCTGTTGTTAGAGGTGTGTCTGTTGTTAGCGTGTCTGTTGTTAGAGGTGTGTCTGTTGTTAGAGGTGTGTCTGTTGTTAGCGGTGTCTGTTGTTAGCGGTGTCTGTTGTTAGAGGTGTGTCTGTTGTTAGCGGTGTCTGTTGTTAGCGGTGTCTGTTGTTAGTGGTGTCTGTTGTTAGTGTGTCTGTTGTTAGCGGTGTCTGTTGTTAGCGGTGTCTGTTGTTAGCGGTGTGTCTGTTGTTAGAGGTGTGTCTGTTGTTAGCGGTGTCTGTTGTTAGAGGTGTGTCTGTTGTTAGAGGTGTGTCTGTTGCTAGCGGTGTCTGTTGTTAGCGGTGTCTGTTGTTAGAGGTGTGTCTGTTGTTAGAGGTGTGTCTGTTGTTAGCGGTGTCTGTTGTTAGCGGTGTCTGTTGTTAGTGGTGTCTGTTGTTAGCGTGTCTGTTGTTAGCGGTGTCTGTTGTTAGCGGTGTCTGTTGTTAGCGGTGTGTCTGTTGTTAGAGGTGTGTCTGTTGTTAGCGGTGTCTGTTGTTAGCGGTGTCTGTTGTTAGCGGTGTGTCTGTTGTTAGAGGTGTGTCTGTTGTTAGAGGTGTGTCTGTTGTTAGCGGTGTCTGTTGTTAGCGGTGTCTGTTGTTAGCGGTGTCTGTTGTTAGAGGTGTGTCTGTTGTTAGCGGTGTCTGTTGTTAGTGGTGTCTGTTGTTAGCGTGTCTGTTGTTAGCGGTGTCTGTTGTTAGCGGTGTCTGTTGTTAGCGGTGTCTGTTGTTAGCGGTGTCTGTTGTTAGAGGTGTGTCTGTTGTTAGCGGTGTCTGTTGTTAGCGGTGTCTGTTGTTAGTGGTGTCTGTTGTTAGCGTGTCTGTTGTTAGCGGTGTCTGTTGTTAGCGGTGTCTGTTGTTAGCGGTGTGTCTGTTGTTAGAGGTGTGTCTGTTGTTAGCGGTGTCTGTTGTTAGCGGTGTGTCTGTTGTTAGCGGTGTGTCTGTTGTTAGCGGTGTCTGTTGTTAGCGGTGTGTCTGTTGTTAGCGGTGTGTCTGTTGTTAGCGGTGTGTCTGTTGTTAGCGGTGTCTGTTGTTAGCGGTGTGTCTGTTGTTAGCGGTGTGTCTGTTGTTAGCGTGTCTGTTGTTAGCGGTGTCTGTTGTTAGAGGTGTGTCTGTTGTTAGCGTGTCTGTTGTTAGCGGTGTCTGTTGTTAGCTTGTCTGTTAGCGGTGTCTGTTGTTAGCGGTGTGTCTGTTGTTAGCGGTGTCTGTTGTTAGCGGTGTGTCTGTTGTTAGAGGTGTGTCTGTTGTTAGCGGTGTCTGTTGTTAGCGGTGTGTCTGTTGTTAGCGGTGTGTCTGTTGTTAGCGGTGTCTGTTGTTAGCGGTGTGTCTGTTGTTAGCGGTGTGTCTGTTGTTAGCGGTGTGTCTGTTGTTAGCGGTGTCTGTTGTTAGCGGTGTGTCTGTTGTTAGCGGTGTGTCTGTTGTTAGCGTGTCTGTTGTTAGCGGTGTCTGTTGTTAGAGGTGTGTCTGTTGTTAGCGTGTCTGTTGTTAGCGGTGTCTGTTGTTAGCTTGTCTGTTAGCGGTGTCTGTTGTTAGCGGTGTGTCTGTTGTTAGCGGTGTCTGTTGTTAGCGGTGTGTCTGTTGTTAGCGGTGTGTCTGTTGTTAGCGGTGTGTCTGTTGTTAGCGGTGTGTCTGTTGTTAGCGGTGTCTGTTGTTAGCGGTGTGTCTGTTGTTAGCGGTGTGTCTGTTGTTAGCGGTGTGTTGTTAGCGGTGTGTTGTTAGCGTGTATTAGCGGTGTGTTGTTAGCGGTGTGTTAGCGGTGTATTAGCAGTGTGTTAGTGTGTGTTGTAAACGGTGTGTTGTTAGCGGCGTGTTAGTGTGTGTTGTTAGTGGTGTGTTAGCGGTGTGTTGTTAGCGGTGTGTTAGCGGCGTGTTAGTGTGTGTTGTTAGTGGTGTGTTAGCGGTGTGTTGTTAGCGGTGTGTTAGCAGTGTGTTAGCGTGTGTTGTTAGCGGTGTGTTAGCGGTGTGTTAACGTGTGTTAGCGGTGTGTTAGCGGTGTGTTAACGTGTGTTAGCGGTGTGTTAACGTGTGTTGTTAGCGGTGTGTTAGCGGTGTGTTAACGTGTGTTGTTAGAGGTGTGTTAGCGTGTGTTGTTAGTGGTGTGTTAGTGGTGTGTTGTTAGCAGTGTGTTAGCGTGTGTTGTTAGCAGTGTGTTAGCGTGTGTTGTTAGCGGTGTGTTGTTAGCGGTGTGTTGTTAGCGTGTGTTAGCGTGTGTTGTTAGCGGTGTATTAGCGGTGTGTTAGCAGTGTGTTGTTAGCGGTGTGTTGTTAGCGTGTGTTAGCGTGTGTTGTTAGCGGTGTGTTAGCGGTGTGTTAGCAGTGTGTTGTTAGCGGTGTGTTAGCGGTGTGTTGTTAGCGGTGTGTTGTTAGTGTGTGTTAGCGTGTGTTAGCGTGTGTATTAGCGTGTGTTGTTAGCGGCGTATTAGCGGTGTGTTAGCGTGTGTTGTTAACGGTGTGTTGTTAGCGGTGTGTTAGCGTGTGTTAGCGTGTGTTGTTAGTGTGTGTTGTTAGCGTTGTATTAGCGGTGTGTTAGCGTGTGTTGTTAGCGGTGTGTTAGCGGTGTGTTGTTAGCGTGTGTTGTTAGCGGTGTGTTAGCGGTGTATTAGCGGTGTGTTAGCGGTGTATTAGCGTGTGTTAGCGGTGTGTTAGCGGTGTGTTAGCGGTGTATTAGCGTGTGTTGTTAACGGTGTGTTGTTAGCGGTGTGTTAGCGTGTGTTAGCGTGTGTTGTTAGCGGTGTGTTAGCGGTGTATTAGCGTGTGTTAGCGTGTGTTGTTAGCGGTGTGTTAGCGGTGTATTAGCGGTGTGTTAGCGGTGTATTAGCGTGTGTTAGCGGTGTGTTAGCGGTGTGTTAGCGGTGTATTAGCAGTGTGTTAGCGGTGTGTTAGCGGTCCTCCTCAGGTGCTCAGTCCTTTTGTTTGGTCCTCTCCCCGTGGCCCGCTGCCATCACGCTCCATCTGGGGCCCAGCGGGACCAGCGCTCTCTCTCCCTCTCAGGCTGTGGTCCTCCTGGTGTGTTGCTGTGCTCCTCTTTTGTTTGGTCCTTTGTTCATGGATGTGTTTGTGTGTCCAGCCTCCAGACCCACCAGTCTCCATAGCAACAGGACCACCAGTAGTAATAGTAACAATAACTCCCACCTAGTGTCTCCTCTAGAGGGCAAAGGTAGGCTCACCTTCTGCTCTTCCCCTACTGCCTATCATTGATCTGTCTGTCTGTCTGTCTGTCTGTCTGTCTGTCTCTCTGTCTCTCTCTCTCTGTCTGTCTGTCTCTCTCTCTGTCTCTGTCTCTGTCTGTCTCTCTCTCTGTCTGTCTGTCTCTCTGTCTGTCTCTCTCTCTCTCTCTGTCTCTCTCTCTGTCTCTGTCTCTGTCTGTCTGTCTGTCTGTCTGTCTGTCTGTCTGTCTGTCTGTCTGTCTGTCTCTCTGTCTCTCTCTCTGTCTGTCTGTCTGTCTCTCTCTCTGTCTGTCTCTCTCTTGGTGCTTCCTGATGGTATTATGTCTAACATTAATAGGGTTAGTTAATAATTCTTAATACCTTCTGTCTGTATGATGACCCCTCCTCTCTGTCTGATGGTATTATGTCTAACATTAATAGGGTTAGTTAATAATTCTTAATACCTTCTGTCTGTATGATGACCCCTCCTCTCTGTCTGATGGTATTATGTCTAACATTAATAGGGTTAGTTAATAATTCTTAATACCTTCTGTCTGTATGATGACCCCTCCTCTCTGTCTGATGGTATTATGTCTAACATTAATAGGGTTAGTTAATAATTCTTAATACCTTCTGTCTGTATGATGACCCCTCCTCTCTGTCTGATGGTATTATGTCTAACATTAATAGGGTTAGTTAATAATTCTTAATACCTTCTGTCTGTATGATGACCCCTCCTCTCTGTCTGATGGTATTATGTCTAACATTAATAGGGTTAGTTAATAATTCTTAATACCTTCTGTCTGTATGATGACCCCTCCTCTCTGTCTGATGGTATTATGTCTAACATTAATAGGGTTAGTTAATAATTCGTAATACCTTCTGTCTGTATGATGACCCCTCCTCTCTGTCTGATGGTATTATGTCTAACATTAATAGGGTTAGTTAATAATTCGTAATACCTTCTGTCTGTATGATGACCCCTCCTCTCTGTCTGATGGTATTATGTTTAACATTAATAGGGTTAGTTAATAATTCTTAATACCTTCTGTCTGTATGATGAACCCCCCGGTGGTGCTCAGCGCTGAACGGCCGTGGGAGTCGGCCTCACAGCGAGAGCAGCGGGGAGTTCAGCCTGAGTCTGGACCAGGAGGTCTGGTCCAGCAGCGGCAGCAGCCCCACGCAGCAGCCCCCCGCCCGGCCCTCCTACCAGAGCCCCCTGCAGCCCCGCCGCACCCTGGAGCCCAGCAGCCCCGCCCAGGGCCCCGCCCAGGGCCCCGCCCGCAAGACCCCCTCCCACGATGTCCTCTCCCTGCAGCAGTTCCTGGACGAGGGCATTGAACCCGCCGAGGTGAGAGGGAGGGGTAATGACCTGGGAGGGGTAATGACCTGGGAGGGGAGGGGTAATGACCTGGGAGGGGGAGGGGTAATGACCTGGGAGGGGTAATGACTTGAGAGGGGGAGGGGTAATGACCTGGGAGGGGTAATGACTTGGGAGGGGGAGGGGTAATGACCTGGGAGGGGGAGGGGTAATGACCTGGGACGGGGAGGGGTTGAGTAGGAGCGAACGAACGAACGAACGAACGAACGAACGAACGAACGAACGAACGAACGAACGAACGAACGAACGAACGAACGAACGAACGAACGAACGAACGAACGAACGAACGAACGAACGAACGAACGAACGAACGCTATAGTACTATACTATAGGACCATAGGACCATACTATAGGACCATAGGACCATACTATAGGACCATAGGACCATACTATAGGACCATAGGACCATACTATAGTACTATAGGACCATACTATAGTACTATAGGACCATACTATAGTACTATAGGACCATACTATAGTACTATAGGACCATAGGACCATACTATAGTACTATAGGACCATAGGACCATACTATAGTACTATAGGACCATAGGACCATACTATAGGACCATACTATAGGACTATAGGACCATACTATAGGACCATACTATAGGACTATAGGACCATACTATAGGACCATACCATAGGACCATACTATAGGACTATATGACCGTACTATAGGACCATACTATAGGACTATAGGACCGTACTATAGGACCATAGGACCGTACTATAGGACCGTACCATAGGACCATACTATAGTACTATAGGACCGTACCATAGGACCGTACCATAGGACCGAACTATAGGACCATACTATAGGACCATACTATAGTACTATAGGAACATACTATAGGACTGCCATTAATCTGCGTTTTTTAACGCATTATTTTTTCTGTGATTAATTCATCGAAATGAACGCATTAATTTGACAGCCCTATATATATATATACGTATATATATATATTTATATATATATTTAATCCATGTGATGTTGTGTTGTGCTGAGCCGTAAGTTTGTATTAAAGCCAGTATTGATTAGTTGTATTAAAGCCAGTATTGATTAGTTGTATTAAAGCCAGTATTGATTAGTTGTATTAAAGCCAGTATTGATTAGTTGTATTAAAGCCAGTATTGATTAGTTGTATTAAAGCCAGTATTGATTAGTTGTGTTAAAGCCAGTATTGATTAGTTGTATTAAAGCCAGTATTGATTAGTTGTGTTAAAGCCAGTATTGATTAGTTGTGTTAAAGCCAGTATTGATTAGTTGTATTAAAGCCAGTATTGATTAGTTGTATTAAAGCCAGTATTGATTAGTTGTATTAAAGCCAGTATTGATTAGTTGTATTAAAGCCAGTATTGATTAGTTGTATTAAAGCCAGTATTGATTAGTTGTATTAAAGCCAGTATTGATTAGTTGTATTAAAGCCAGTATTGATTAGTTGTATTAAAGCCAGTATTGATTAGTTGTATTAAAGCCAGTATTGATTAGTTGTATTAAAGCCAGTATTGATTAGTTGTATTAAAGCCAGTATTGATTAGTTGTATTAAAGCCAGTATTGATTAGTTGTATTAAAGCCAGTATTGATTAGTTGTATTAAAGCCAGTATTGATTAGTTGTATTAAAGCCAGTATTGATTAGTTGTATTAAAGGCAGTATTGATTAGTTGTATTAAAGCCAGTATTGATTAGTTGTATTAAAGCCAGTATTGATTAGTTGTATTAAAGGCAGTATTGATTAGTTGTATTAAAGCCAGTATTGATTAGTTGTATTAAAGCCAGTATTGATTAGTTGTATTAAAGCCAGTATTGATTAGTTGTATTAAAGCCAGTATTGATTAGTTGTATTAAAGCCAGTATTGATTAGTTGTATTAAAGCCAGTATTGATTAGTTGTATTAAAGCCAGTATTGATTAGTTGTATTAAAGCCAGTATTGATTAGTTGTATTAAAGCCAGTATTGATTAGTTGTATTAAAGCCAGTATTGATTAGTTGTATTAAAGCCAGTATTGATTAGTTGTATTAAAGCCAGTATTGATTAGTTGTATTAAAGCCAGTATTGATTAGTTGTATTAAAGCCAGTATTGATTAGTTGTCTCCTGCCTGTAGTCGGGCAGCCAGGAGCACCTGACCACGGACGCCCCCCGCCGCTGCACCTCCTCGGAGCCCCCCGGGCCCCTCGGGGCCCCCAGGACGCGGGGCATCCTGCGCTCGGCCAGCAGCCGGGCGTCGGAGCGGCCCCCCCGGCCGGGGGCGGCGGCGCCGGGACGCCCCGCGCTGCGCAAGACGGAGAGCACGCGGGTGAGGGGGTCGGCGGCCCCGCGGCCCGGCCTGGCCCCCCAGGGCCGTGCCGACGCGGCGCTGCCCCGGGCCAGCAGCGTCATCAGCACGGCGGAGGGCAGCAGCCGGCGCTCCAGCGTCCACGACATGCTCTCCAAGGACAGCCGGCAGCCCGTGTCGGTGGACGCCGGCCCGCCGCCCCCCAGTGAGTATCCCCCCCCCAGCGGCCCCCGCCCCGCCCTGCCCAAGTCGCTGAGCCTGCCCTGCCCCCGGGCCCCCGGGGAGCCCCACCTCAGCACGCTGGAGGCCTTCCTGGGCCCCCGGGCCCCCGAGGAGCCCGACCTCAGCACGCTGGAGGCCTTCCTGGGCCCCCGGGCCCCCGGGGAGCCCGACCTCAGCACGCTGGAGGCCTTCCTGGGCCCCGCCTTCACGGCCGAGTCGGTGTTCAGGGAGGCCATCTTTAGTCAGGACCCGAGCCTCCCCTTCCTGTCCCTCAACCCCCGCCTAGTGAGTAACATCAGCGGGCCCCCGCCCCGGGCCCCCGGAGAGCCCGCCCCGCCGCAGGGCCCCCAATCACAGGACGACTGTGACGAGGGCGCGGGCCCCCGTCACGTGATTGATCCCGACCAATCCCCGGGCGTTAGCGCCGAGGACAAGTCCCTGTGGTACGAGTACGGGTGTGTGTGAGGGAAACCAACCAATGAGGAAGGACTTCTCTTCATGCATGCATTGATTTAGTTCCTCATCTGTTTGCTGTCCTCCGCCGCGCTCAGCGTTTCTGTTCTCCTGTTGTCTGAGCTGGAGGTTGATCTGAGGCCCCTGGGGCCCCTGGGTCGGCCCCCGGGTCGGCCCCTGGGCCGGCCCTTGGGTCGGCCCCTGGGCCCAACACAGGCCTACACTTTTTTATAAATCTCTGTTTACTCTAATCAAGGTACACTTCACTGAACAATTGGCCAACTAAAATGCAATTAAACTAAAATGCAAAATGCAATGTTATGAAGTGTATCCCACCAGCTCTACGACAGCAGCTCACAGCTCAGGTGTGGATGTAACGCATAGACGTTTATATGTATAGACCACCGGGTTAGTTCACATAGACTGTATACAACACAGAGGTGGAACATATCACCAGACGTTTGTCCCACCTCAATAACCCTCCCAGACCATCAGCTGGTACTGGTTTCCGCCCGACCTTTACCATTATGGGGGAACACTGTTCATCATGATAATGGTCTAGCTTTTCATTACCCATAAAGCAATAGGGCAGTCTGACAGAACTACATGTTGGCCAGGAACCCTTTTGGTCCTTGCCAACATAGATTTGTATTTAAGATGCAGGCGAGGATTCCCCTCTACTGACACCCTTTCACTTGATATTATTATTATTATTATTATTATTATTATTATTATTATTATATTTATGTAGACAATAAATTTGTCATCCTTCCCAAATCGACAACACTAAAATGTGACCTAACATGAACAGACGTCAGTAGAAATAGATCCACTTCCTCTTCATTATCTTTTTGATTATCTGTGGCATGTGTGGTCTTTGCATTAGCGTCTGATTGGCTGTAAACGTCTCGTTTTGATCATCGTGATCAAAATGCTAATTGGTGGCTGTTTGATGGTGTTTTCTTTTCACAACGCTTGTTTTTCATTTTTTCTTTTGATGTATTTGACTGAAACGAAGGTTGGTTTCTGATCTGGTGGATACAACAAATAATAAGTGATCCCCCAAAGGGTGAGGGTCTGTGATGAACCCGGAGCCAGGAGACGTGTGTCACCGGGAGGCTCAGTTCATTTAGTCCAGAAGAGAACGGTGGCATTAAGTTATACACAAAGCACTGCAGTAGTGCTGCACATGTGGCTGTTTATTTGTTTCTTATTTATTCTGGTTGTTTCTGAAGGCCTTGTTGTGCTGTAGAGCCCCCCGCCGGGCGCTGTGTCCGGGCGTAACCCGCTGCCCTTTGTCCTACAGATGTGGAGGAGGTCTAGAGGGACGGGGAGGAGCTAGAGGAGGAGCTAGAGCAGTGTGGTGAGTCCAGGCTCTGAGCTCAGGGTCACTAAGCGGGCTGGCCGCTCTCTCCGTTGTCGTCTCCGTGGAATCCTCAAATATGGCCGAGCAGACGTCATATTTATGCCCCCCGTCTGGCTTGTTGCATCGCCAACGCCCCGCCCCCTCGCTGCTGCCCCGCCCCCTCGCTGCTGCCCCGCCCCCTCGCTGCTGCCCCGCCCCCTCCCCGCTGACCCCGCCCCCTCCCTATGGACACACTGCTTGGTGACGTGGGGGTGTTTTCGTGGGCTTTGGCACGGTGGTCCCTGCAGTCCCCTCCACCTCCTCCTCCATCTCACTCCTCCTCCTCCTCCATCTCACTCCTCCTCCTCCTCCATCTCACTCCTCATCTCACTGCTCCTCCTCCTCCATCTCACTCCTCCTCCTCCTCCTCACTGCTCCTCCTCCTCCTCCTCCATCTCACTCCTCCTCCTCCTCCTCCATCTCACTGCTCCTCCTCCATCTCACTACTCCTCCTCCTCCTCCATCTCACTGCTCCTCCTCCTCCTCCTCCATCTCACTCCACCTCCTCCTCCTCCTCACTGCTCCTCCTCCTCCATCTCACTGCTCCTCCTCCTCCTCCATCTCACTCCTCCTCCTCCTCACTGCTCCTCCTCACTGCTCCTCCTCCTCCTCACTGCTCCTCCTCACTGCTCCTCCTCCTCCTCACTGCTCCTCCTCCTCCTCACTGCACCTCCTCCTCCATCTCACTCCTCCTCCTCCTCCTCACTGTTCCTCCTCCTCCTCCTCACTGCTCCTCCTCCTACTGCTCCTGCTCCTCCTCCTGCTCCTCTTCTTTAGATCTGTGTCTTCAATGTGCTTTAATAGATTCATAAGCAGCACTAAATCCACAGCAGGGACAGCCTGGAGTACAAGTGTTACCATGGTGACTCCCTGACCCTCAGCTGGTCCAGGTGTGGACGGATGTGTTACCATGGTGACTCCCTGACCCTCAGCTGGTCCAGGTGTGGACGGATGTGTTACCATGGTGACTCCCTGACCCTCAGCTGGTCCAGGTGTGGACGGATGTGTTACCATGGTGACTCCCTGACCCTCAGCTGGTCCAGGTGTGGACGGATGTGTTACCATGGTGACTCCCTGACCCTCAGCTGGTCCAGGTGTGGACGGATGTGTTACCATGGTGACTCCCTGACCCTCAGCTGGTCCAGGTGTGGACGGATGTGTTACCATGGTGACTCCCTGACCCTCAGCTGGTCCAGGTGTGGACGGCTGTGTTACCATGGTGACTCCCTGACCCTCAGCTGGTCCAGGTGTGGACGGATGTGTTACCATGGTGACTCCCTGACCCTCAGCTGGTCCAGGTGTGGACGGATGTGTTACCATGGTGACTCCCTGACCCTCAGCTGGTCCAGGTGTGGACGGCTGTCCCTGTTGGAGTGCTGCTCCTCTTCAGCTTGTTTCTTGACCTTCTGATCTTTCTCTTTGTCTCTGGTTCTTCCCCACCCTGCGGGCCAGGGACCCCCACCACCCCGGAGCGCCAGTCTGGCCCTCCCACCGCGTCTACAGGGAGGAGGGAAACAGAGAACTAAACACTCGGATTCTTTAGCGGCGAGTTTTCACTGAGTTTCTCCTTGAATCAAGGAAAACAAAAGAAAGGGCGCGTAGCGCGAGGTCGCTGTCAGGAAGCCCGACTGCACTGCCTCGGTGTGAGGGGCAGGTGTGTCTCACCAGAGGAGGAGTGACACAGTGCTTTAGCCATAACCACGCTTCTTTATCACCCAGTGGACCTCATCTGACCGCTGCCATTTACACTATTATAGGACACAGAGAAATAAAGGGTTTTTGTGTTCAACCTGCATGCCATAGCAACGTGTTGAGCAGCCCAGAGCCAGGGCGGAAACAGAAGAGCAGCCGTGGAGAACCAAACACGTTTTTAAAGCATGCCAAGAACACAACACAGACTGGCTGGTTGCAGTTTGTGTGGAGGACACAATCAGCTCATCTCCCTTCTGCCCTCGTCCACACGGGGAACCCCGCTCTGCCAGTCCTGGGTTGATCTGGATGAGCTAAAGCGACTCTTAATGGTGGGCTGGGGAGGACCGCTGCGCTGGACTCTGATTGGACAGGAGAAACAGGCGTGAGACGAAGCATCAAAAGCACAAAGGCACCCGAAGGCCGTTGAATGTGGAGCAGCCTGGAGGGTGACGTGTACTGTAAGGCTGAGCAGGACGCGGCCCAGCCTCCCTTTTACACTTTTACTGCCATTTGTTGTGATTAAACTCATCAAGAATCCGGCTTGTGTGAAGCCTATTGCGTTTGTGTTTGACTCTTTGTATTTTTTTAATGTAGTCTAAATTGTAAGCCGTGGGTTTTAAAGTCCCAAGGGGCTCAGTTCAATATCTAGACTCTGGGGAGACGTTCTAAAAGAACAAAGAAAATAATGATCCATGTTATCGTTTCATTTTATTTTGCATATAATACAAAATTTACAAATACGTTCCAAGTAAAAAGTGAATAAAAGAGCTACGGTTGGTGGCGTTTCTTTCTCCTGGTGCCACCTCCACCTCCAGGAGACCCGAGGAACGCCTCAGAGCTTCACCCTCGTTATGACAGGTTAGTTTATAAAGCTCTGACAGCCAACTGTTGGCTGCCAAGTCATTTACAATCAGCCTCATTTCTATTTGCATGTGATATTGGCCAAGTGAGCGTTGACGATGAGCAGAAGAGAAGGACTGACAGCTCCATGCAGTAACATGTTACTTCAATAATAACATTCAGCCAGACACGTGTAGTTATGAATGGATTCATTTATTTGTAAGGTCACAGTTCTGCTAAATAAATCCAGCATCCAATAAAACCGAAGTAATCCCTTAGTATACGGTGACAATGTAAAGGTGTAGGATACGTGACCAGGTGGTTGGAAAAATTGTTTAGCATTTTCTCTTTTCATGTGATGTCAACATTGGATAGCTATTTGAAGATCCTCACGTATTTAAGTTTTTTCTCACAATGGAAAATATGAGCAGAGTAGACATGAATATTTCCTCCATTTGTAAAACTGCTTAATAGTGTTAGCATTAAGCAGGTTGCTCTTCAGACCTCAGACCGACTTCATGCCTCTGCCCACATTATCTTCAACATGTGATTGGTTGAAGTCAAAGTGGACTGCAGTGCAGCTCGGTTGAATGTCTTTTGTGGTAGCATGACGCTGGAGCAGAGACCCAAACAACGCAGCCAAGGAGAAGAAAACATTACCACCAAGCGCCTTGAGGGAACGGAGCAGGTTGTCATGGTGAGGGAGCAGGTTGTCATGGTGACCATGTGCGGTATGTGAGTCTTCACTTGCGTCACACTGATGGTGAAGATGTGTGTGAAGCAGCCCGCTCCTCTTTAAAGGGTTGGCTGTACAGCAGCACCTCTAGTGCTCAAAGGAGTGCACACAGTGACTAACAGTGAGAGAGCGACGGTCAACTTGGTCCAAATGGACACGGCGTCGCTCAACAGCTGTGGCAGACGTAGCGCGCTCTCATTGGACCCTTAAACCATGAGGCTAAGATCATACAGCACGGAACAGAACACAAACAACATTCACAACAATACTTTGACATCGGTCCAAACCCATGGATTTCCATCAGCCTCTCGTCCAATCCCTAGCCAGCATTCATCCCAGAGTCTACCAGCCATCAGACCTCAGGGTCAAAGACCTTTGACCCTGAAACAAGAAGAATATCCCCATTGTCCTTATAGTCTATTTTAAACAATTCTATTAAATAAATTCCCTTTACTATAAAACACAAAACATTTAGAAATACACCATTCAGGAGGTCTTTACATTTAACATTAAAATGCATTTACACAAGGTCTTACTTTGGTGCATTTATTTTGTGGTGTTAGGTGAGAATGACCCCTTCATAGTCCACAAAATGTCAAATACAACTTTATATCAAAAACAAACAAGTTGGAAAATAAATCCTGGTTGAAGCTTGTTTTGAGTTCCTCTTCCCATGGGGTAGAATGGGAGGAAGGGGCGGGGCTATGGGCAGGAGCATCACAGGAAGGGGCGGGGCTATGGGCAGTAGCCGCCTCCCTGCAACATCTAGCTAGTGGTCGGAGTGGTCAGTGCGTCTCCAAACTGCCTCCACGCTCTGGAGGAGAAGAACAAGAGAAAACAACAATAGTGCACAGTAGTGCATTTTAAACAAGGGCTTCTTTTTATTAGAAGCCATTGATGGCAGTACCTGAATCTGGGGCACTTCATTTCTCATGACGTTTGGCGTCAGAACCCCCTCGGTTTACAGCTTTAGTCACTAATCACTAGCGTTGAGTCGTTATCCATCACCAAGCTAACGCCAACAGACCGTACACACTTTAGATTGAACCCATCTTCTGTAAGCCATCACAGAATACTGGAACAGTGAACCCTGTTTAATAAGTAGCAGTGTGTGTCTGTGTCTGTGTCTGCGTGTCTGTCTGTCTGTCTGTCTGTCTGTCTGGGCCCCCGCTGTGAGGTACACACACGCACACACACACAGTAAGTAGCAGTAAGTAATAAGTAGCAGTGTGTGTGTGTGCGTGTCTGCGTGCGCGCCTGTCTGTGTGCGTGCGTACCTCACAGCGGGGGCCCGGCGGGGCCCCCGGAGCAGTGGACGTGCACGTTGAGCCAGCGGGCGCGGCGGCGCTGCCAGACGCGGGTCTCCTCGGCGCGGCGGCAGCGCGGCCGGCCCTGGGCGTCCAGGTACTGCGTCAGCCGGACGTAGGCGATGCAGGCGGCGTCGGCGCCCAGCAGGTGGACGTGGGGGTTGAGGAGGGTGGTGTGGACCGGACGGCCGCTCTGACTCAACCCTACACACACACACACACACACACACACACACACACACACACACACACACACACACACACACACACACAGCTCCTTTAGAGGAGGGAGGACTTTACAACACGTTGGGTCTCTGATACAGACACATGGACCGCTGGTTCTGAGAGGCCACGCCCTGAGGTCTGTCTCCACTAGAGGGAGTCCCTCCACACCCTGAGGTCTGTCTCCACTAGAGGGAGTCCCTCCACACCCTGAGGTCTGTCTCCTCCACTAGAGGGAGTCCCTCCACACCCTGAGGTCTGTCTCCTCCACTAGAGGGAGTCCCTCCACACCCTGAGGTCTGTCTCCTCCACTAGAGGGAGTCCCTCCACACCCTGAGGTCTGTCTCCACTAGAGGGAGTCCCTCCACACCCTGAGGTCTGTCTCCACTAGAGGGAGTCCCTCCACACCCTGAGGTCTGTCTCCACTAGAGGGAGTCCCTCCACACCCTGAGGTCTGTCTCCACTAGAGGGAGTCCCTCCACACCCTGAGGTCTGTCTCCTCCACTAGAGGGAGTCCCTCCACACCCTGAGGTCTGTCTCCACTAGAGGGAGTCCCTCCACACCCTGAGGTCTGTCTCCTCCACTAGAGGGAGTCCCTCCACACCCTGAGGTCTGTCTCCTCCACTAGAGGGAGTCCCTCCACACCCTGAGGTCTGTCTCCACTAGAGGGAGTCCCTCCACACCCTGAGGTCTGTCTCCACTAGAGGGAGTCCCTCCACACCCTGAGGTCTGTCTCCACTAGAGGGAGTCCCTCCACACCCTGAGGTCTGTCTCCACTAGAGGGAGTCCCTCCACACCCTGAGGTCTGTCTCCTCCACTAGAGGGAGTCCCTCCACACCCTGAGGTCTGTCTCCACTAGAGGGAGTCCCTCCACACCCTGAGGTCTGTCTCCACTAGAGGGAGTCCCTCCACACCCTGAGGTCTGTCTCCTCCACTAGAGGGAGTCCCTCCACGCCCTGAGGTCTGTCTCCACTAGAGGGAGTCCCTCCACACCCTGAGGTCTGTCTCCTCCACTAGAGGGAGTCCCTCCACACCCTGAGGTCTGTCTCCTCCACTAGAGGGAGTCCCTCCACACCCTGAGGTCTGTCTCCTCCACTAGAGGGAGTCCCTCCACACCCTGAGGTCTGTCTCCACTAGAGGGAGTCCCTCCACACCCTGAGGTCTGTCTCCTCCACTAGAGGGAGTCCCTCCACACCCTGAGGTCTGTCTCCACTAGAGGGAGTCCCTCCACACCCTGAGGTCTGTCTCCACTAGAGGGAGTCCCTCCACACCCTGAGGTCTGTCTCCTCCACTAGAGGGAGTCCCTCCACACCCTGAGGTCTGTCTCCTCCACTAGAGGGAGTCCCTCCACGCCCTGAGGTCTGTCTCCTCCACTAGAGGGAGTCCCTCCACACCCTGAGGTCTGTCTCCACTAGAGGGAGTCCCTCCACACCCTGAGGTCTGTCTCCTCCACTAGAGGGAGTCCCTCCACACCCTGAGGTCTGTCTCCACTAGAGGGAGTCCCTCCACACCCTGAGGTCTGTCTCCACTAGAGGGAGTCCCTCCACACCCTGAGGTCTGTCTCCACTAGAGGGAGTCCCTCCACACCCTGAGGTCTGTCTCCTCCACTAGAGGGAGTCCCTCCACACCCTGAGGTCTGTCTCCACTAGAGGGAGTCCCTCCACACCCTGAGGTCTGTCTCCACTAGAGGGAGTCCCTCCACACCCTGAGGTCTGTCTCCACTAGAGGGAGTCCCTCCACACCCTGAGGTCTGTCTCCACTAGAGGGAGTCCCTCCACACCCTGAGGTCTGTCTCCACTAGAGGGAGTCCCTCCACACCCTGAGGTCTGTCTCCTCCACTAGAGGGAGTCCCTCCACACCCTGAGGTCTGTCTCCTCCACTAGAGGGAGTCCCTCCACACCCTGAGGTCTGTCTCCACTAGAGGGAGTCCCTCCACACCCTGAGGTCTGTCTCCTCCACTAGAGGGAGTCCCTCCACACCCTGAGGTCTGTCTCCTCCACTAGAGGGAGTCCCTCCACACCCTGAGGTCTGTCTCCACTAGAGGGAGTCCCTCCACACCCTGAGGTCTGTCTCCTCCACTAGAGGGAGTCCCTCCACACCCTGAGGTCTGTCTCCACTAGAGGGAGTCCCTCCACACCCTGAGGTCTGTCTCCTCCACTAGAGGGAGTCCCTCCACACCCTGAGGTCTGTCTCCTCCACTAGAGGGAGTCCCTCCACACCCTGAGGTCTGTCTCCTCCACTAGAGGGAGTCCCTCCACACCCTGAGGTCTGTCTCCTCCACTAGAGGGAGTCCCTCCACACCCTGAGGTCTGTCTCCTCCACTAGAGGGAGTCCCTCCACACCCTGAGGTCTGTCTCCACTAGAGGGAGTCCCTCCACACCCTGAGGTCTGTCTCCACTAGAGGGAGTCCCTCCACACCCTGAGGTCTGTCTCCACTAGAGGGAGTCCCTCCACACCCTGAGGTCTGTCTCCTCCACTAGAGGGAGTCCCTCCACACCCTGAGGTCTGTCTCCTCCACTAGAGGGAGTCCCTCCACACCCTGAGGTCTGTCTCCACTAGAGGGAGTCCCTCCACACCCTGAGGTCTGTCTCCTCCACTAGAGGGAGTCCCTCCACGCCCTGAGGTCTGTCTCCTCCACTAGAGGGAGTCCCTCCACACCCTGAGGTCTGTCTCCACTAGAGGGAGTCCCTCCACACCCTGAGGTCTGTCTCCACTAGAGGGAGTCCCTCCACACCCTGAGGTCTGTCTCCTCCACTAGAGGGAGTCCCTCCACACCCTGAGGTCTGTCTCCACCACTAGAGGGAGTCCCTCCACACCCTGAGGTCTGTCTCCACTAGAGGGAGTCCCTCCACACCCTGAGGTCTGTCTCCACTAAAGGGAGTCCCTCCACACCCTGAGGTCTGTCTCCTCCACTAGAGGGAGTCCCTCCACACCCTGAGGTCTGTCTCCTCCACTAGAGGGAGTCCCTCCACACCCTGAGGTCTGTCTCCACTAGAGGGAGTCCCTCCACACCCTGAGGTCTGTCTCCTCCACTAGAGGGAGTCCCTCCACACCCTGAGGTCTGTCTCCTCCACTAGAGGGAGTCCCTCCACACCCTGAGGTCTGTCTCCTCCACTAGAGGGAGTCCCTCCACACCCTGAGGTCTGTCTCCTCCACTAGAGGGAGTCCCTCCACACCCTGAGGTCTGTCTCCACTAGAGGGAGTCCCTCCACACCCTGAGGTCTGTCTCCACTAGAGGGAGTCCCTCCACGCCCTGAGGTCTGTCTCCACTAGAGGGAGTCCCTCCACACCCTGAGGTCTGTCTCCTCCACTAGAGGGAGTCCCTCCACACCCTGAGGTCTGTCTCCTCCACTAGAGGGAGTCCCTCCACACCCTGAGGTCTGTCTCCACTAGAGGGAGTCCCTCCACACCCTGAGGTCTGTCTCCACTAGAGGGAGTCCCTCCACACCCTGAGGTCTGTCTCCTCCACTAGAGGGAGTCCCTCCACACCCTGAGGTCTGTCTCCTCCACTAGAGGGAGTCCCTCCACACCCTGAGGTCTGTCTCCTCCACTAGAGGGAGTCCCTCCACACCCTGAGGTCTGTCTCCACTAGAGGGAGTCCCTCCACACCCTGAGGTCTGTCTCCACTAGAGGGAGTCCCTCCACACCCTGAGGTCTGTCTCCACTAGAGGGAGTCCCTCCACACCCTGAGGTCTGTCTCCACCACTAGAGGGAGTCCCTCCACACCCTGAGGTCTGTCTCCTCCACTAGAGGGAGTCCCTCCACACCCTGAGGTCTGTCTCCTCCACTAGAGGGAGTCCCTCCACACCCTGAGGTCTGTCTCCTCCACTAGAGGGAGTCCCTCCACACCCTGAGGTCTGTCTCCACTAGAGGGAGTCCCTCCACACCCTGAGGTCTGTCTCCTCCACTAGAGGGAGTCCCTCCACACCCTGAGGTCTGTCTCCTCCACTAGAGGGAGTCCCTCCACACCCTGAGGTCTGTCTCCTCCACTAGAGGGAGTCCCTCCACACCCTGAGGTCTGTCTCCACTAGAGGGAGTCCCTCCACACCCTGAGGTCTGTCTCCACTAGAGGGAGTCCCTCCACACCCTGAGGTCTGTCTCCACTAGAGGGAGTCCCTCCACACCCTGAGGTCTGTCTCCTCCACTAGAGGGAGTCCCTCCACACCCTGAGGTCTGTCTCCTCCACTAGAGGGAGTCCCTCCACACCCTGAGGTCTGTCTCCACTAGAGGGAGTCCCTCCACACCCTGAGGTCTGTCTCCACTAGAGGGAGTCCCTCCACACCCTGAGGTCTGTCTCCACTAGAGGGAGTCCCTCCACACCCTGAGGTCTGTCTCCACCACTAGAGGGAGTCCCTCCACACCCTGAGGTCTGTCTCCTCCACTAGAGGGAGTCCCTCCACACCCTGAGGTCTGTCTCCTCCACTAGAGGGAGTCCCTCCACACCCTGAGGTCTGTCTCCTCCACTAGAGGGAGTCCCTCCACACCCTGAGGTCTGTCTCCACTAGAGGGAGTCCCTCCACACCCTGAGGTCTGTCTCCTCCACTAGAGGGAGTCCCTCCACACCCTGAGGTCTGTCTCCTCCACTAGAGGGAGTCCCTCCACACCCTGAGGTCTGTCTCCTCCACTAGAGGGAGTCCCTCCACACCCTGAGGTCTGTCTCCACTAGAGGGAGTCCCTCCACACCCTGAGGTCTGTCTCCACTAGAGGGAGTCCCTCCACACCCTGAGGTCTGTCTCCACTAGAGGGAGTCCCTCCACACCCTGAGGTCTGTCTCCTCCACTAGAGGGAGTCCCTCCACACCCTGAGGTCTGTCTCCTCCACTAGAGGGAGTCCCTCCACACCCTGAGGTCTGTCTCCACTAGAGGGAGTCCCTCCACACCCTGAGGTCTGTCTCCTCCACTAGAGGGAGTCCCTCCACACCCTGAGGTCTGTCTCCACTAGAGGGAGTCCCTCCACACCCTGAGGTCTGTCTCCTCCACTAGAGGGAGTCCCTCCACACCCTGAGGTCTGTCTCCACTAGAGGGAGTCCCTCCACACCCTGAGGTCTGTCTCCTCCACTAGAGGGAGTCCCTCCTCACCCTGAGGTCTGTCTCCACTAGAGGGAGTCCCTCCACACCCTGAGGTCTGTCTCCTCCACTAGAGGGAGTCCCTCCACACCCTGAGGTCTGTCTCCACTAGAGGGAGTCCCTCCACACCCTGAGGTCTGTCTCCTCCACTAGAGGGAGTCCCTCCACACCCTGAGGTCTGTCTCCACTAGAGGGAGTCCCTCCACACCCTGAGGTCTGTCTCCACTAGAGGGAGTCCCTCCACACCCTGAGGTCTGTCTCCACTAGAGGGAGTCCCTCCACACCCTGAGGTCTGTCTCCTCCACTAGAGGGAGTCCCTCCACACCCTGAGGTCTGTCTCCACTAGAGGGAGTCCCTCCACACCCTGAGGTCTGTCTCCACTAGAGGGAGTCCCTCCACACCCTGAGGTCTGTCTCCACTAGAGGGAGTCCCTCCACACCCTGAGGTCTGTCTCCTCCACTAGAGGGAGTCCCTCCACACCCTGAGGTCTGTCTCCACTAGAGGGAGTCCCTCCACACCCTGAGGTCTGTCTCCACTAGAGGGAGTCCCTCCACACCCTGAGGTCTGTCTCCTCCACTAGAGGGAGTCCCTCCACACCCTGAGGTCTGTCTCCTCCACTAGAGGGAGTCCCTCCACACCCTGAGGTCTGTCTCCTCCACTAGAGGGAGTCCCTCCACACCCTGAGGTCTGTCTCCACTAGAGGGAGTCCCTCCACACCCTGAGGTCTGTCTCCACTAGAGGGAGTCCCTCCACACCCTGAGGTCTGTCTCCACTAGAGGGAGTCCCTCCACACCCTGAGGTCTGTCTCCTCCACTAGAGGGAGTCCCTCCACACCCTGAGGTCTGTCTCCTCCACTAGAGGGAGTCCCTCCACGCCCTGAGGTCTGTCTCCTCCACTAGAGGGAGTCCCTCCACACCCTGAGGTCTGTCTCCACTAGAGGGAGTCCCTCCACACCCTGAGGTCTGTCTCCTCCACTAGAGGGAGTCCCTCCACACCCTGAGGTCTGTCTCCACTAGAGGGAGTCCCTCCACACCCTGAGGTCTGTCTCCTCCACTAGAGGGAGTCCCTCCACACCCTGAGGTCTGTCTCCACTAGAGGGAGTCCCTCCACACCCTGAGGTCTGTCTCCTCCACTAGAGGGAGTCCCTCCACACCCTGAGGTCTGTCTCCACTAGAGGGAGTCCCTCCACACCCTGAGGTCTGTCTCCTCCACTAGAGGGAGTCCCTCCACACCCTGAGGTCTGTCTCCACTAGAGGGAGTCCCTCCACACCCTGAGGTCTGTCTCCTCCACTAGAGGGAGTCCCTCCACACCCTGAGGTCTGTCTCCACTAGAGGGAGTCCCTCCACACCCTGAGGTCTGTCTCCACTAGAGGGAGTCCCTCCACACCCTGAGGTCTGTCTCCACTAGAGGGAGTCCCTCCACACCCTGAGGTCTGTCTCCACTAGAGGGAGTCCCTCCACACCCTGAGGTCTGTCTCCTCCACTAGAGGGAGTCCCTCCACACCCTGAGGTCTGTCTCCACTAGAGGGAGTCCCTCCACACCCTGAGGTCTGTCTCCTCCACTAGAGGGAGTCCCTCCACGCCCTGAGGTCTGTCTCCACTAGAGGGAGTCCCTCCACACCCTGAGGTCTGTCTCCTCCACTAGAGGGAGTCCCTCCACACCCTGAGGTCTGTCTCCTCCACTAGAGGGAGTCCCTCCACACCCTGAGGTCTGTCTCCTCCACTAGAGGGAGTCCCTCCACACCCTGAGGTCTGTCTCCACTAGAGGGAGTCCCTCCACACCCTGAGGTCTGTCTCCTCCACTAGAGGGAGTCCCTCCACACCCTGAGGTCTGTCTCCACTAGAGGGAGTCCCTCCACACCCTGAGGTCTGTCTCCACTAGAGGGAGTCCCTCCACACCCTGAGGTCTGTCTCCACTAGAGGGAGTCCCTCCACACCCTGAGGTCTGTCTCCTCCACTAGAGGGAGTCCCTCCACACCCTGAGGTCTGTCTCCTCCACTAGAGGGAGTCCCTCCACGCCCTGAGGTCTGTCTCCTCCACTAGAGGGAGTCCCTCCACACCCTGAGGTCTGTCTCCACTAGAGGGAGTCCCTCCACACCCTGAGGTCTGTCTCCACTAGAGGGAGTCCCTCCACACCCTGAGGTCTGTCTCCACTAGAGGGAGTCCCTCCACACCCTGAGGTCTGTCTCCACTAGAGGGAGTCCCTCCACACCCTGAGGTCTGTCTCCACTAGAGGGAGTCCCTCCACACCCTGAGGTCTGTCTCCTCCACTAGAGGGAGTCCCTCCACACCCTGAGGTCTGTCTCCACTAGAGGGAGTCCCTCCACACCCTGAGGTCTGTCTCCTCCACTAGAGGGAGTCCCTCCACACCCTGAGGTCTGTCTCCACTAGAGGGAGTCCCTCCACACCCTGAGGTCTGTCTCCACTAGAGGGAGTCCCTCCACACCCTGAGGTCTGTCTCCTCCACTAGAGGGAGTCCCTCCACACCCTGAGGTCTGTCTCCACTAGAGGGAGTCCCTCCACACCCTGAGGTCTGTCTCCACTAGAGGGAGTCCCTCCACACCCTGAGGTCTGTCTCCTCCACTAGAGGGAGTCCCTCCACCATGGTGAATACTAAGCAGCCCGACTAGTACAGGACCTCTTGTTTTTGGTCAATATCTGGACAGCTGTTAGATCTCAACCAGTTTGTATAGTTACTACACACTATAGAGTGTGTGTGTGTGTGTGTGTCTCACTGTTCTCTAAGTAGAACTGGTGGAAGCCCAACCCTTCCACCAGGTTGCCGAGGGCATCAGGCTCAAAGCAGGTCAGGCCCGGGTCACAGATCCTCCTGTAGGTGAGAAACACTGAATGAGCCTTTATGTTCAATAACAGGTACAGGAAAAGCTTTGTCAATCAACCACAACAGCCATGAGCAGAGTGCTGCTTGGACAGACTCACCTGTAGGCCTCAAAGTCCCCGCTGTTGATGGCTTCGATCAACTGCTCTGTGATGGTGATGATCTCCTGTTTACGAGCTGGGGCCAGAGAAACACAAATGTGACCGAGAGAAGTTATACAATGAGATGAACACACTTTAATCTGTAAGGGCTTTGAGACATGAAGCCTCACAGAGGACCTGAGCCTGTTATAACATGAAGCCTCACAGAGGACCTGAGCCTGTTATAACATGAAGCCTCACAGAGGACCTGAGCCTGTTATAACATGAAGCCTCACAGAGGACCTGAGCCTGTTATAACATGAAGCCTCACAGAGGACCTGAGCCTGTTATAACATGAAGCCTCACAGAGGACCTGAGCCTGTTATAACATGAAGCCTCACAGAGGACCTGAGCCTGTTATAACATGAAGCCTCACAGAGGACCTGAGCCTGTTATAACATGAAGCCTCACAGAGGACCTGAGCCTGTTATAACATGAAGCCTCACAGAGGACCTGAGCCTGTTATAACATGAAGCCTCACAGAGGACCTGAGCCTGTTATAACATGAAGCCTCACAGAGGACCTGAGCCTGTTATAACATGAAGCCTCACAGCTGACCTGAGCCTGTTATAACATGAAGCCTCACAGAGGACCTGAGCCTGTTATAACATGAAGCCTCACAGAGGACCTGAGCCTGTTATAACATGAAGCCTCACAGCTGACCTGAGCCTGTTATACGGGGCAGACACGAGGCTCACTCGTGGAGGTTCACCAACACTGCAAACTGCCCCTCCAAACTGTGTAGATCGAATCCACACAGGTCGGACCCCCACATGGCCCAGCTGGCTCTCATATAGCCTATGGAGTACTGGTCCATGCATTACAGCCAAAGGGCCACAAGGGGGCAGCAGAGGCAGCCTCCAGGGGAAGGCACTTTTAAAGCATAGGAATACCTCCCAATGTCGCCGGTCATGTCAAGAGGCTAGCGATGTGTGAAGGGCTCATGGTATCTGCTTGTTCAGGGCCGCCTTTTACAGATGTGTGCACAGTTAGAAATGAAGTTCTACTCGAGCCACCAATCAAAAACTGCCAATACATGGATACAATACATGCCGTCTCAAATTGCTTTACTCATGCATCTCTAATGAGTGTATCACACGTGTGGGTTATCATGTGGGTTTTAAACTAAAGCATGTCCATTTAAGGACATGCTTTAGTAAAACAACTAAAGCATGTCCCCCAGGGAGGCCTGCAGACGCGTGTACACAATCTAACTATATGAAGTAGTGACTAAATATAACGTTTCACAAGTAGAACTGACTTTGACCCACTGTGTATTTATATCATATACCAAACTAAAAGCAATCAAATACTTGATACAAGCGTCCTAAAATAAATGTGTTTTCATCAAGATACCCCCTTGTATGTTTATATTGGGAAATTAAATGAAGTCATTTTACCTGCGAGTTGGACCCTAGCCAGCAGGGAGAGCCGTTTAGTTTAGAATCCTTTTCAATTCATTCACCTCAGAAGGTCTTACATTTCTATTTATTTTATTTATCCTTTATTTTACCAGGGAAGTCCTTTGAGAACAAGTCTCTTTTTCGAAGGAGCCCTGGCCAAGAAGGCCGCCATAGTTGCTCATAAAACAGACAATAAAATACATTGAACATCACAATAAATAAATAAAAACAGAACAGACCTAGCAGGAACAGGTGCCTCCAGACCCTTCACTAGACCCTTCCCAACAGAACAGACCTAGCAGGAACAGGTGCCTCCAGACCCTTCACTAGACCCTTCCCAACAGAACAGACCTAGCAGGAACAGGTGCCTCCAGACCTTCACTAGACCCTTCCCAACAGAACAGACCTAGCAGGAACAGGTGCCTCCAGACCCTTCACTAGACCCTTCCCAACAGAACAGACCTAGCAGGAACAGGTGCCTCCAGACCCTTCACTAGACCCTTCCCAACAGAACAGACCTAGCAGGAACAGGTGCCTCCAGACCCTTCACTAGACCCTTCCCAACAGAACAGACCTAGCAGGAACAGGTGCCTCCAGACCCTTCACTAGACCCTTCCCAACAGAACAGACCTAGCAGGAACAGGTGCCTCCAGACCCTTCACTAGACCCTTCCCAACAGAACAGACCTAGCAGGAACAGGTGCCTCCAGACCTTCACTAGACCCTTCCCAACAGAACAGACCTAGCAGGAACAGGTGCCTCCAGACCTTCACTAGACCCTTCCCAACAGAACAGACCTAGCAGGAACAGGTGCCTCCAGACCCTTCACTAGACCCTTCCCAACAGAACAGACCTAGCAGGAACAGGTGCCTCCAGACCCTTCACTAGACCCTTCCCAACAGAACAGACCTAGCAGGAACAGGTGCCTCCAGACCCTTCACTAGACCCTTCCCAACAGAACAGACCTAGCAGGAACAGGTGCCTCCAGACCTTCACTAGACCCTTCCCAACAGAACAGACCTAGCAGGAACAGGTGCCTCCAGACCTTCACTAGACCCTTCCCAACAGAACAGACCTAGCAGGAACAGGTGCCTCCAGACCTTCACTAGCACCTTCCCCAAGGAGACTCTGCAGCTCCAGGCCAAGGGGGTTGAGACCAGCTCTGTGCGAGCCCTAGCCACAGAGAGCTGGAGACTAGCGTTAGACCGCAGCGAGCGCTGGACTTGAAGGACATAAACCTACATAGATATGGGGGCAACATCCCAATGATGGATTTATAAATAAATAAACAAACGCCAGTGGGTTAGCCTGCGCTGAGCTAAGGAGGGCCACTGGACTAGATTATACAGGGTGCAATGATGCGTATGCACCCTGTAATAAATCTCAGCGCGCCATAATAAGCGGAATCTAGATGGTGCAGATATTTGGTAGGGGTGTGCATGTATGAAAAATCACTGTAATCAATAAGGGGAAGGAAAGTAGCCTCAACCAGCTTCTTCCTTGTGGCAGGAGAGAAGCACGCCTTGTTCCTAAAGTAAAACCCTAGTTTTAGTCTAAGTTTCCTGACTAGATTTTGGATATGTACCTTAAAGGTCAAGTGGTCATCAAGTATAAATCCTAAGTACTTGTACTCAGCCACACACTCTATCAGGCTTCCCTGTAGGGTGACAATGTTAGGAAGAATAGCTGTAGAGTTCCTAGTATTTGAGAACAGGACCATCTTGGTTTTAGTTGCATTCAATACATATATAATATATATATATATATATATATATATATATATATAAGTTTCAATTCAGATAGCCGAGATTGTACAGTGTCAAAGGCAGCCTGCAGGTTCTCAAAGGTCTGTTTAACGGTGTCACCAGAACTGTAAATGGCTGTGTCATCAGCATACAGATGGAATTGTGCGTTGGGGACATTGGAACCCAGATCATTTAAATAGATGGTAAATAAAAGTGGGCCCAACACAGAGCCTTGTGGGACCCCTGAAACAACATGGAGTAGACTAGAAGAGACACCATCAAAGGTGAAACACTGAGTCCTGTCTGAGAGATCATTTTCAAACCAACCAGCAGCCCTCTCAGAAACACCAATGTTGAGCAGTCTCTGTTTTAAAATACAATGGTTCACCGTATCGAATGATTTGGAGAGATCAATAAAAAGGGCTCCACATGTCTTTTTGCTGTCCTGTGCCTCAATGATATCATTTACAACTTTCAGTGACGCTGAGATGGTGCTATGTTCCTTTCGGAAACCAGACTGTCTTAAAGAGAGCAGATGAGGGCTGGAATAGCAATTGACCATCAAATGATCAAATTGTACCTTGAAAGATGACAGAATCCCACCTTTTACGGCCATAGCAGTGTAAACATAGACGTAGCTCTATGTACTGTATTGATGTCCTTTAACCTCCCAGTCTAACAGTCTAACTACTGTATGTTGGAGTGTCCACTCAGACAAGGCAAATAGCAATGTTTGGCCCAAGAAAGACCAAAGCCTACCAACTACTAGACCAACCAATCATTCAATGTATAGAGCTGGGCTCTTTGACCACCCAGAGAGCTACATGTCTATCTAGAGAGCACCCTCCATATGATGGGGAAAAGGAAGCCTAGAAAGTGGAAGTACCTTTGCAACCTTTGACCTCCTCCTCGTCCATATTGTTACAGCTCTCCATTGAACCCTGCCAGGAGGGAACACAATAAACAGAAAGGTGAGTGAATCAACCTCTCAGACAGACGGAGGAACTCCCTGGTCCAAGGTGCACAAACCAGCAAGGCCAGCAGAGAGATGCAACAGCATCTCACCACACCCCAGTGCTTTAAAAAGTCAGAACAAACCCATATACTAGTTTTACATTTTCGTTGATTGCCAGTTTTTTCCACTTGTCATACGGGGCTTTAAGTTCCAACAGTAGAAGAGTAGACACAGTACCACAGCTCAACAGGATGTGTTGATCCTCACCGGCTTACCTTGGTGCCATCAGCTGGGTTGTGCACAACAGTAGTCTGGGCTTCCTGGGGGGGAGGTAGGACACATTGATGAGACCACACACAGTCTGACGTGCAGCACAATGTCTATAGCAACCTGCTCTCACAGGGATCCCTGAAACCACCACGGCCGCTTCACTCTAAATCTGTGGTGGCCTCAGGAATCACTGAGATGTCTGTGATGTGGCCACGGGTTTTGCTCCAATGCAAGTTAATGACGCTCATATTCCCTCTGCGTTGGTTGGACTGGTGGAAGTGGATCGTCAATGGTCACATACTGATCTTGTTATAACAATAATTGAATAAAAGCTACATGGTCTACTTATAATATAACTAAATCATTTTATATTTATATATGTATAATACATATTTTAATATTTAATTAATTTAATATTAAACCAATGCATTTCAATGGGGAGACTTCAGAAGGGGGGGGGGGGGCTGCGCAGTGCACGCTCTAGTTATGGATTCGTCAAAACAACAATCCCATTTACATGATTTTTGCAGCAGACCGTCAAAAACTGAAACTAAAACCAACCCAGTCTCACACCAGAGTGTAGTATAACTACGTTGGCCCACAGTGGAAATCGCATTACAATAAGGGCTCTGAACATGTGACACGCCAACGTTTTGGCCTATTCTTATCTGGGCCCGCGTCCACGTCACGTGACTGTCATGGTTGCTATGGAGGTTGCCATCGACCGCCCCCCATATCTTTCTATTTTCCACAGTTTAGACTTATAATTAATAAGTTACTTTTGTAATCAACTTGACTCTTTTTTTCTTTAATCACCGTTTGGTGGTAACCCTAGTTACGTCACTCTGAGAGATGCGCACAGACAGAGTTGGTAGTGACACAGCCTATAACCTATTCGTGAAAGCAAAACATCAAGCTCATTGATTTAACGAGGCAGGGTTATTTGAAATAATTAGGGATGCACGATAACTTTTTTTTTAACCGATACCGATAACCGATAACTTTCAGCTCCTAAAGGCCGATACCGATAACCGATAACACACACATATACATATATATGATCATGACCTAAGATCATGACATTGTCGCGCAGACATCAGTAGAATCAACGGGGGTTATGGGGGGGCTGGCTTCCAAGGGGCGGGATATGATGTAGGGTCCACGACGGCTCCTGTCACTCAGGTGTGTTCTGGTCTGACCGCAGACAGCTGCGGAGCAGCAACAAACACTGGGACAAATGTAGTTACAGGGAGTGGAAGGCCGGGACCCTATAATGTTTAGCTAACTGTGTTACGAGAGTAGCGTAGCGTATATGTGTGCGCGGGAATGGCAGTGTGTGTGTGTGTGAGTGAGTGGACGAGCGAGGAGAGCGAGCGGTAGCGTGTGTCAGTTTAGTGAGGTAACGAACGAGTCCGGTTGTGTCTGTGCCAACGTGTAGGCCCTACTGTAAAGTTAGTGAAACTAAGAATAAAATACCCAGCCTGTATATAATCGGCGGCCGCTTCATTCTGACCATATTCCGACCTATAAGCAGACCCACTGCCGGTCATAGGGAAGGGTGTTAGCCCCGAGAGAACATCAACGTCTCCCCTGTGCTCTCGACTACGGTCTGGGAGCCGACAGCAGGAAAGGTGTAACATAATAATAATAAAAACATTTTCTATATACGCGTGCGGTTATGAACTCATGTATTGTAATTGATTGTATGATGTGTACTTTTAGGGTTACAATAAGCGTAATTTAATTTAGCGTTAGTGGGAGCGGGGCACTGAAATTATATAGGCTATGTTATCTGGGCTATTCGTCATGTTATCGGACTTATTGGTTCTGATTATTAACTATGAGGTTATGTACAAGGAACCTCTCATCTATCTCTCATACACAAACCTCACAAGGTCTGTGTAAAGAACACACTGACAGCAGCAGAAAATGGGTCTTCAATGAGATGACATTAAAAGACATTACATACAAAACAGGCATGTAAAAGACCAATGGTCGTAAATAATATAATAGAGGCGCCAACAGATTTAAAACAGCCAAGTATCAAGAGAGGAGATTGTTAAGTTAAATCTGTTGGCGCCTCTATTATATTATTTACGGTAGCCGGTAATCAACTTGTGTGGACTTCTTGGAAACATGGACCTACGGGTAAGGCACAGACTAAAACAAAGTCTTAAAAAGTATAAACTCTTAGTATAAAGACTGAAACAGTCTTTTTAACTCCCTCTACGCTAACTACGCTAACTCTGAGCTACATTAGCGGTTAAATGTGCAGATGTGGAAGCGTTGGCTGTGCCCCTAGCCAACAACATGGAAGCCATTTGGGCTGTTACATTGCTCCGGCAACTTGGGGCAAGCTCTATACTCGATTATCAACGAAAGTGTCTGGAGGGCTTATTTTATGGGTCTTCATGCCGAAAAAGACCCTGGCTTAAATTTTCACCGGGATGACACTTTACGAATGCACACCCGTATCATAATCCCCCTCATCAGCAAAAAGATATTTAATGTACGCACTTATTGTGTGTTGTACGTCCTGGCCCTTAATGTACACACTTATTGTATGGTGGACGTCCTGGCCCTTAATGTACACACTTATTGTGTGTTGTACGTCCTGGCATTTAATGTACACACTTATTGTATGGTGGACGTCCTGGCCCTTAATGTACACACTTATTGTGTGTTGTACGTCCTGGCCCTTAATGTACACACTTATTGTATGTTGTACGTCCTGGCCCTTAATGTACGCACTTATTGTGTGTTGTACGTCCTGGCCCTTAATGTACACACTTATTGTATGTTGTACGTCCTGGCCCTTAATGTACGCACTTATTGTGTGTTGTACGTCCTGGCCCTTAATGTACGCACTTATTGTGTGTTGTACGTCCTGGCCCTTAATGTACACACTTATTGTATGTTGTACGTCCTGGCCCTTAATGTACGCACTTATTGTGTGTTGTACGTCCTGGCCCTTAATGTACACACTTATTGTGTGTTGTACGTCCTGGCCCTTAATGTACACACTTATTGTGTGTTGCACTTAGTTACAGCACTGTGTAGCAGTGTAGAGTTGTGTAGCACCTTATCCTATCTACCTTCAGACATACTTTTTGTGAGTCGCTTTGGATAAAAGCATCTGATAAACTAAAGGCAAATCAAAATGTAAATATCACAAGGTAGCTGGCTTCAATACTACACCAATACAACACAACCCCCACACTACACCACCAATACTACACCAACACAACCCCCACACTACACCACCAATACTACACCAATACAACACAACCCCCACACTACACCACCAATACTACACCAACACAACCCCCACACTACACCACCAATACTACACCAATACAACACAACCCCCACACTACACCACCAATACTACACCAACACAACCCCCACACTACACCACCAATACTACACCAACACAACCCCCACACTACACCACCAATACTACACCAATACAACACAACCCCCACACTACACCACCAATACTACACCAATACAACACAACCCTCAGTTGTGAGCAGTTTGTATAAAAGATCTTCATGCCAACGCTTTTACTTTGAAGCAGGTTGGTTGGTTGTTACCGTTGTCCTGGCAACCAGAGGCTAGGGACGGCAGGACCAGGGATGCACAGTGGATGTAGTATGTTTATGTGTTGTTTTGTTGCATCAGGATCATAAACAGGCGAAGGGCTGAGCTTAATGCCACAGCATTGCCATTCTAGAATGATTTTCTTTAACCCTAAACCCTGAGCTGGCAGAAGGCAGTGCACCTTGCTCTGTAGGGACGACATCATTCTGCCACTGATATACGTGCTCAATAAACCACATGATAACCCCCTCATTCAAATAGGAAAATTAACTTTCTCAATGACTCTGGTGATGTGGTCACCAGCATCAGGAACGACTCAACCCTTCGTCTGTCAATGTCAGAGAACCCTATGTTGGTGTAAGTGTGTGTTGGTGTAAGTGTGTGTTGGTGTAAGTGTGTGTTGGTGTAAGTGTGTGTTGGTGTAAGTGTGTGTTGGTGTAAGTGTGTGTTGGTGTAAGTGTGTGTTGGTGTAAGTGTGTGTTGGTGTAAGTGTGTGTTGGTGTAAGTGTGTGTTGGTGTCGAAACACACATCAAATAAGTCAATCTACATTATAAAATCTGTAGATGACATTGCACTGGGATACAAACTAAACAATGAGCCAATGAGCATGAAGAGGTGATGACCAGAGTAAGAGCTGACGTACCATTGGTGCTGACGATGACATGCTGCTGTCTTTGGTGCTGCTGCTGCTCACTACACTGTTCTTACTGCCGTCCGCCTGCGACTAGGGCACAGAAACACAGAAACACACGTCTATACCTCTGGGTGGTAAATGGTAAATACACTGTGCTTTGTGTGGATGATATGCAGATTTAGATATGGCTTGGATACAGCCACGTTTGTATCCACATATACAGAGTGTGTGTGTGTGTGTGTGTGTGTGTGTGTGTGTGTGTGTGTGTGTGTGTGTGTGTGTGTGTGTGTGTGTGTCTTAGGGAATGCCTCCCCAACATGAAGCTACAGTATCATAAATAATTGCACAATGAAAGAATCAAATAAATCAACAACATCACATTTGTATAACTTTCATACAATAATCAAATCAATCCCAAATGTCAAGCTCTGCAACAGACAGATCAAATCAATTACAACACTAATAACACCAAGAGGCCACATCAATAAAACAGCACCACCTAATACAGCAACTGCCCGTTAGCAGACAGATAATGTGCAGTACACATGCTGTATATGATAGTATCTACAACGTCCCCCTCTGTGAACTGCCCGTTAGCAGACAGATAATGTGCAGTACACATGCTGTATATGATAGTATCTACAACGTCCCCCTCTGTGAACTGCCCGTTAGCAGACAGATAATGTGCAGTACACATGCTGTATATGATAGTATCTACAACGTCCCCCTCTGTGAACTGCCCGTTAGCAGACAGATAATGTGCAGTACACATGCTGTATATGATAGTATCTACAACGTCCCCCTCTGTGAACTGCCCGTTAGCAGACAGATAATGTGCAGTACACATGCTGTATATGATAGTATCTACACCCCTCTGCATGCAGTGAAAAGCCTTGACGAGGAAGGGACTGCAATCTTCCCCATCCACCATGTCAATGATTTATGAAACCTGAACCGGTTTCTTTTTTCCGTTAGGTGGGATACTTTTATTTTATTTATTTATGTATTGGTTTATTTCAGGGACATTGCACGCTAATCAGCAGTCAAACTGTAAGTGAGCCAGAGTCAGCCTAAGAGGCTAGTTCACATCCAGTGTCCCCGGCCAGATATTCAAAAGGCAACCTAAAATTACACAAAATGAATGTATAAACTATTAAAAAACATTAAAATCAATTAATTTAATTAATTAATTAATTAATTAATTAAAAAACAACAGAGGTGACTCCGAAGATACAGTAACACATAGTAGGAACGAATTGACAGACAATTGCAAACAGACAATAAAATATGCAGACATATAAGACCCCGCTTCATGGCGTCCTCAAGTCTTCCACTCCTCTACAGCCCAACCTTTACCACATGGTCAACTGTTTAGACACCAGAAAGACACCAATCAGTCTACGCGCCAGTTTTCTGATGATTGATCTTAATATGAAGAAGCTGATGTTCTGCACCCAATCATTTGTTTTTGTATTGATCAATTATTCTAGTATCCACCACAGCTGCGGTAGAATACCTTGACACATAGGCCCTGTCCCAATTCTCCCCCTTCCCCTAGATTTGAGCCCTAACTCTAGATTTGAGCCCTAACTCTAGATTTGGGCCCTAACCCTAGGTTTGAGCCCTAACCCTAGATTTAGAGCGTTCCCGTGAAGGGGTAGGGTGTCCCAATACTTAGGGGATCAAGGGGGAGGGCTGTTCTTCCCTTAAACTCAGCCCTTGAACGCTAGCCAGCTCGGGAGCTGACTTGCAGCTAAGGGCGCTCAGAGCAAGTGTTGTTGTTAAGGGGGGAGGGCCTTAACCTCATGAGAGGGCCCTGGCCCTGTGCTCCAGCTCTGGGCTGACAGACATGGGACCCGGGGATGATTCAGACAGGACTGAGGAGAAAACCTCAGCCTTCTGGACTTCAGGAACTACATGATGAGTTAATGCTGTTCAGAATATTTCTTTAATTTCTAAATTTGGAATTGTGAGGATTTTGTAGATAGGACAGCTTGTCATTCATATGATCAGAAGAAGAATACAAAGACTAGCGAGAGTGTTTTTGAGAATGTCAGAAATGAAGATGGTTTTGATGGCATTATTCCAATATGGTGGTGATGAATGGAGGTGAAGATTCAAAACAAAATTAAAAAGACATGAAAAAAGAAGGTCAAACTGTCGTGTATCTCAAAGAACAAAAACCAGAGAAGAAGGGGAAAGACTAGGGAACAAAATAGAAAAAGAAATAGATGATCAGAGAATAATGTAACTGAGTGAAAGTAAAGAAAAAGATGTACAGTCTGAGCCCATCTCACCATTAAACAAACACTGGAGCAGGAATTCAGTTTCTGAATCAGTTTTCTGAAACAGAAAGCGATGGAGGAGGAGGAGGAGGAGGTGGGAAAAACCAGGAGTGCTTGGCAAAAAAGAACCAATCAAAACTGTGAGGAAGTGCAACCTAGGAAGTAAGGACTAATAAAGGAACGGATGGAGAAAGAGGCATAAGGGGGGGCTTTACTGATTGGAAGCCAATGGACTGAATGGACTGCTTTAACCAATTCAGTAGGCAAGTTTTGATTTTATATTTTTACACTTTTTAAATAAATAAATGTATTTCATTGCCTGCATTTAAATAAAGGTCTACTTTTGGTTGTATATCAATTCTTAAACATAATTGCATTGGCTTTTAGATTTTTCCAGACTTAGTTTGGGGCCCTGGCGGATCTAGGCCCTTCACTGCATGCACTGTCAATGTGGACCCTTGAACCCTACATCCTGAGAACGCTCACCGCTCTGCAGCGAGGGGAGAAGTGCTTTACAATCAATCAATTCATCACACCAGAAATGGATCAAAAGATATATAAATGGTAAATGGTCCTCATTTATACAGTGCTTTTATCCAAAGCGCTCTACAGTGTTGACATTCACCCATTCATGCCCACATTCACACACCGACGGCGGAGTCGACCACGCAGGGCGACAGCCAGCGGGTCAGGAGCAGTCAGGGTGAGGGCGTCTCGCTCAGGGACACCTCCACACTCCTCTAGGAGGAGCAGTCAGGGGGAGGCGTCTCGCTCAGGGACACCTCCACACTCCTCTAGGAGGAGCAGTCAGGGTGAGGGCGTCTCTCTCAGGGACACCTCCACACTCCTCTAGGAGGAGCAGTCAGGGTGAGGGCGTCTCTCTCAGGGACACCTCCACACTCCTCTAGGAGGAGCAGTCAGGGGGAGGCGTCTCTCTCAGGGACACCTCCACACTCCTCTAGGAGGAGCAGTCAGGGGGAGGCGTCTCGCTCAGGGACACCTCCACACTCCTCTAGGAGGAGCAGTCAGGGTGAGGGCGTCTCTCTCAGGGACACCTCCACACTCAGCTAGGAGGAGCCGGGGATCGAACCAGCAACCTTGCGGTTACCAGCCAACCCGCTCCACCTCCTGAGCTAATGCCGCCCCCCAAAAGATAGTGAAGACGCCTAGAGGAAGAGGTGTACAGCTCTACAGGGTCCAGCAGGGCAACGCTCACCGCTCATGGTCACTGTTCTGTACAGGAATAGAAAAGTGGACATACCTTCACACCGTCCTTCTTGTTCAGTAAGCTCTTGCATGCTGAAACATGGAGAGCAGAGTGATGTCAAGCTGCTGTCTGGGAGCTGATTGGTTCAGGTAGAATAACATGTTGAAGCATCCTTTTGTCTGTGTTACAGTATTGTTAATGTGCCCAAAATGTAAAAAGAAACGTGAATGAAAATATAAAAAGGATGTAAACCAATAAAGCACACACAGACATGAGCATACCCACACTCAGGTGATTCACCCTGATTTGAAATACCCACACTTACTTTCCATTGAAAAACATGGCAATAAAGATACAACAATTAGAATTCAGCACCTATTTCAACAAGGGTCATTTCATCCAATTCACTTTCAGGTTTCTATTGTTGACTGCACTTATTGTGAGTCACATTGGACAAAGGCATAAGCTAAATGAATGTTTTTAAAGACGATTGACACTATATTAACGCTAAATTCAGATGTTGTATTTCATCTATTTTTAGTTTTCAGTTCGGGTAAGAACAAAATAAAACTGGAGGATTCTCCTATTTTGAGGGCGACCACTACTTCCTCTGAGTAGGAAGCAGAGGTGAGAGGTTATAATATAATATAATATATAATAGATAGGAATAGATTATCATCCTTCAGGAGAACCGTTGAAAAAGGGGGGGAAGGGACAGGTGGTCCTCTGAAGCCCCCCCACTAGGACCTAAACCAGAGGTACAGCGATGGTCCTCACCTGAGAAGTTCCTGGAGACCAGCATGGTGGTGAGGATGGCCCCCTGGAAGGACATGGGGAATGGTGTTGTGGGAACATTTTCCATGGAAACACATGCTAGTGTGTGCGTGTGTGTGTGTGCTTGCGTTTGAGCATGCCATGCTCACTTTAAGCTTCCTCCGGGCGTTGAATTTGCGGAGGCATTCCACCGTCTCCTGCCGGTGGATCATGGACGCCACGGTGGAGCGTTGCTAGGAAGCAGGAGAGAAAACAAAAAGTCATGTACACGTCCGCAGACAAACAACAACAAACAACAACTCATCCAGAGGGCTTGGGCCCATGAAGGGAAAAGCAGTAGGGGCCGGTTCCAGAGGATCCCCTCAGCGCCGACTCAGGGCCCGCGGGACCAGGAGGCACTACCAGGTTGTCAATAAACATCATTTAATCGCACAAAGGTCTATTTCTGATTGTTTGTCTGAAGGATAATGGTTTTGTCTGAAGGATAATGGTGGTGTTTGTCTGAAGGATAATGGTGTTTGTCTGAAGGATAGTGGTGGCGTTTGTCTGAAGGATAATGGTTGTGTTTGTCTGAAGGATAATGGTTTTGTCTGAAGGATAATGGTGGTGTTTGTCTGAAGGATAGTGGTGGTGTTTGTCTAAAGGATAATGGTGGTGTTTGTCTGAAGGATAATGGTGTTTGTCTGAAGGATAATGGTGTTTGTCTGAAGGATAGTGGTGGTGTTTGTCTGAAGGATAATGGTGTTTGTCTGAAGGATAATGGTGTTTGTCTGAAGGATAATGGTTTTGTCTGAAGGATAATGGTGGTGTTTGTCTGAAGGATAGTGGTTTTGTCTGAAGGATAATGGTTTTGTCTGAAGGATAATGGTGGTGTTTGTCTGAAGGATAATGGTGGTGTTTGTCTGAAGGATAATGGTGGTGTTTGTCTGAAGGATAATGGTGTTTGTCTGAAGGATAATGGTGGTGTTTGTCTGAAGGATAGTGGTGGTGTTTGTCTGAAGGATAATGGTGTTTGTCTGAAGGATAATGGTGTTTGTCTGAAGGATAATGGTGTTTGTCTGAAGGATAATGGTGGTGTTTGTCTGAAGGATAGTGGTGGTGTTTGTCTGAAGGATAATGGTTTTGTCTGAAGGATAATGGTGTTTGTCTGAAGGATAATGGTGTTTGTCTGAAGGATAATGGTGGTGTTTGTCTGAAGGATAGTGGTGGTGTTTGTCTGAAGGATAATGGTTTTGTCTGAAGGATAATGGTGTTTGTCTGAAGGATAATGGTGTTTGTCTGAAGGATAATGGTGTTTGTCTGAATGATAATGGTGTTTGTCTGAAGGATAGTGGTGGTGTTTGTCTGAAGGATAGTGGTGTTTGTCTGAAGGATAATGGTGTTTGTCTGAAGGATAATGGTGTTTGTCTGAAGGATAGTGGTGGTGTTTGTCTGAAGGATAATGGTGTTTGTCTGAAGGATAGTGGTGGCGTTTGTCTGAAGGATAATGGTGGTGTTTGTCTGAAGGATAATGGTTTTGTCTGAAGGATAGTGGTGGTGTTTGTCTGAAGGATAGTGGTGTTTGTCTGAAGGATAATGGTGTTTGTCTGAAGGATAATGGCGTTTGTCTGAAGGATAATGGTGGTGTTTGTCTGAAGGATAATGGTGGTGTTTGTCTGAAGGATAATGGTGGCGTTTGTCTGAAGGATAATGGTTTTGTCTGAAGGATAATGGTGGTGTAGAACAGTGGAGACCAGGCTGAGCAGCGTGGTCAGACTTACGCAGACCCAGGGGTGCTGCAGGGCCTGCTCGGCGCTGATCCTCTTAGCGGGGTTGATGGTCAGCATCTGGTTGATCAGGTTCTTGGCCTCAGGGGTCACCGTGTCCCACTCTGGGGAGGGGAACTGAGCCACACGCCATACAGAGGATCAGACCTGTGACCACTAAAGGTACATCCAGAGGTGTACAGAGTAGGGATGTCACCATACCAGAAATTTAGTAGTCGATACCAATACCAGTGAAATTCCACGATTCTCGATACCCAATTTGATACCACGGTCAAAAACAAAACAATAAACCCATGTACTTTATTTATTAAAAACATTTAAACATTACAAAAAACAGTGGCACTGGCATGTAGCCTTCAAGTAATGAATAAAAATAAACCACTATTAACATTACAAAAAAAGAACAGTGGTATGTAGCGTTCAAGTAATAAAAAAAGAAATAAAAATACGCGCTGAAAGCAGGCAGTCATGCAGCTATGCGGCTCGCGTTTACACTTGCGTGCATGGCGGGGTTTAAAACATAACTTCCAACCTAATATTAAGTAATATAACGCAGGTGCGCAAGGCAGCCACAGGAGACGCCAACATTGTTTTCAACCGCTCGGTACCGCTCCGTATTAATTACCAAGTTTTGAAAAGAAAAAGTATTTGAAGCGAATAAGCAACGCTGTTTTTGATTTGTTTATTTGGTTTTGAACGAATAGTTTTGGATGCATGCATCGGCTTTGAGTTGGTTTGTTACTTTGAAATTGCATACGCTCGCAACAGACACACGTGCGCACGCACGCACACATTCACCGCCGCACCCACTACAACCTGCCGATCTTCAATCAAAACAACATCAAGTAAGTGATGCCGAACGCAGTCGTACCATGCGTGTTTAGAAGAGCAACACTGAAACGGGTCCCGTCTGAAACAGTCGCGCGGCGCAGCGTTCCAAACGCAAAGTACTTCCAGACACGACTCTTGTTATTCTTTGTATCGACGAGTCGAGGCGGAGCCGTCGCACTCGCTGCAGCTGCCGTCTTCCATGTTCCCGTGTAGGTGTATATGCTGCCCACGTGACGTCCGGAGGAATTGCATCCTCGGTACCTACGGTACTAAGAAAAGCGAGTACCGTCACGTTTTTAGAATTTTGGTATCGACTTGGTACCGAAGTATCGGATCTGGTGACATCCCTAGTGCAGAGTGAGCAGAAAGGAGGAATAGCTGGATTCTGGAACGCTTGCCCTTCCTCATTCCTACGTCCTTGAGAAGGGTTGCCCTCTGTTGTGGTGCTATGATAAGGCTGTGCACACGCATGTGATAAACAAGATGGATTCACAGAACCCATCAGGGAAAGGAGGCCCTGATGGGTCAGGTTTACTGGGACCGTCTGAAATCAGCGGGTTGACTTCTAGAGCCGAGCAGTCACTGAGAGCAGATGACGGGTATTAACTAATTCAACCCAAATGAAGAATCTTACCTACTCCAATAGATGTTTAGATTCCTAAACGTATTGAGTCATAAAGAGATGAATATCAGGGACAAGATGTGGGCGGCATTAGCTCAGGAGGTAGAGCGGGTTGGCTGGTAACCACAAGGTTGCTGGTTGGATCCCCGGCTCCTCCTAGCGGAGTGTGGAGGTGTCCCTGAGTGAGACGCCTCCCCCTGACTGCTCCTGACCCACTGGCTGTCGCCCTGAGGGGTTGACTCCGCCGTCGGTGTGTGAATGTGTGCATGAATGGGTGAATGTCAGTTTTTGGATAAAAGCGCTATATAAATGAGGACCATTTACAAGATGCAGGGTAAACATCAAACTCTCTCAGTTGATGACGTCAACATGTCATAAACAACTTAAAATGTTGATACAGAACCCTAAACATCACACACATACTTACATCATAAGCGCCAGCCTTGATTTGTTGGTAGAGTTTATGTTGATCCTCATCCCAGAAGGGAGGGTAGCCCACCAGTAAGATGTACAGGACCACACCTGACACACACAAACACGCTGTGAATGAGCGGCGCTATGAGGAGATGAGTGATAATCTCAATGACCAAGCGTTAAATATTCATAAGCAGATGTTTTCACATGCGTACACACGCGCAGACACTCACCACAAGCCCATATGTCCACTGGTTTGCCATAGGAGTCTTTTCTCAGCACCTCTGGGGAGAGGTAGCCAGGAGTTCCTGCAAAGCCTGATGAAAAACACAAATAGGAGAATATGAGCTCAGTAAGGCACTTGAACACGTGAGCTAAGCATGTGTCTGTGGGACTTCTTACCAAACCAGGCCTGCTGGTCGCCCTGCACCTCGATGGCCAGGCCAAAGTCTGCCAGCTTCACCGCCGCTCCCTTCATCTTACTGGCCAAGAGCAGGTTCTCCGGCTAACACACACACACACACACACACACACACACACACACACACACACACACACACACACACACACACACACACACACACACACACACACACACACACACACACACACACACACACACACACACACACACTTCTTTCTACAATGTAGCATGTATGCAATCATGAGATTCAACTTCTTGTCCAAAATAAATCCTAAATGAAGAGAATCTGAATGTTGAACCCTAAACCTGACCTGCTGTCTCCCAGATACAACTAATGTTTCAACGCAGTTCCAAAGAAAAGCCAGCGGAATACATGAAGTTATAATCGCCTTATGACCTGGCTCTCTGCTCTCTCCTTTGTTCCCATGTTGCTGTATTAAAGGTACCATATGACCTTATGACCTGGCTCTCTGCTCTCTCCTTTGTTCCCATGTTGCTGTATTAAAGGTACCTTATGACCTGGCTCTCTGCTTTCTCCTTTGTTCCCATGTTGCTATATTAAAGGTACCATATGACCTTATGACCTGGCTCTCTGCTCTCTCCTTTGTTCCCATGTTGCTATATTAAAGGTACCATATGACCTTATGACCTGGCTCTCTGCTCTCTCCTTTGTTCCCATGTTGCTATATTAAAGGTACCATATGACCTTATGACCTGGCTCTCTGCTCTCTCCTTTGTTCCCATGTTGCTATATTAAAGGTACCATATGACCTTATGACCTGGCTCTCTGCTCTCTCCTTTGTTCCCATGTTGCTATATTAAAGGTACCTCATGACCTGGCTCTCTGCTTTCTCCTTTGTTCCCATGTTGCTGTATTAAAGGTACCATATGACCTTATGACCTGGCTCTCTGCTCTCTCCTTTGTTCCCATGTTGCTGTATTAAAGGTACCTTATGACCTTATGACCTGGCTCTCTGCTCTCTCCTTTGTTCCCATGTTGCTATATTAAAGGTACCATATGACCTTATGACCTGGCTCTCTGCTCTCTCCTTTGTTCCCATGTTGCTATATTAAAGGTACCATATGACCTTATGACCTGGCTCTCTGCTTTCTCCTTTGTTCCCATGTTGCTGTATTAAAGGTACCATATGACCTTATGACCTGGCTCTCTGCTCTCTCCTTTGTTCCCATGTTGCTATATTAAAGGTACCATATGACCTTATGACCTGGCTCTCTGCTCTCTCCTTTGTTCCCATGTTGCTATATTAAAGGTACCATATGACCTTATGACCTGGCTCTCTGCTCTCTCCTTTGTTCCCATGTTGCTATATTAAAGGTACCATATGACCTTATGACCTGGCTCTCTGCTCTCTCCTTTGTTCCCATGTTGCTATATTAAAGGTACCATATGACCTTATGACCTGGCTCTCTGCTCTCTCCTTTGTTCCCATGTTGCTATATTAAAGGTACCATATGACCTTATGACCTGGCTCTCTGCTCTCTCCTTTGTTCCCATGTTGCTATATTAAAGGTACCATATGACCTTATGACCTGGCTCTCTGCTCTCTCCTTTGTTCCCATGTTGCTATATTAAAGGTACCATATGACCTTATGACCTGGCTCTCTGCTCTCTCCTTTGTTCCCATGTTGCTATATTAAAGGTACCATATGACCTTATGACCTGGCTCTCTGCTCTCTCCTTTGTTCCCATGTTGCTATATTAAAGGTACCATATGACCTTATGACCTGGCTCTCTGCTCTCTCCTTTGTTCCCATGTTGCTATATTAAAGGTACCATATGACCTTATGACCTGGCTCTCTGCTCTCTCCTTTGTTCCCATGTTGCTGTATTAAAGGTACCTTATGACCTTATGACCTGGCTCTCTGCTCTCTCCTTTGTTCCCATGTTGCTGTATTAAAGGTACCATATGACCTTATGACCTGGCTCTCTGCTCTCTCCTTTGTTCCCATGTTGCTGTATTAAAGGTACCATATGACCTTATGACCTGGCTCTCTGCTCTCTCCTTTGTTCCCATGTTGCTATATTAAAGGTACCTTATGACCTTATGACCTGGCTCTCTGCTCTCTCCTTTGTTCCCATGTTGCTGTATTAAAGGTACCATATGACCTTATGACCTGGCTCTCTGCTCTCTCCTTTGTTCCCATGTTGCTGTATTAAAGGTACCATATGACCTTATGACCTGGCTCTCTGCTCTCTCCTTTGTTCCCATGTTGCTGTATTAAAGGTACCTTATGACCTTATGACCTGGCTCTCTGCTCTCTCCTTTGTTCCCATGTTGCTGTATTAAAGGTACCATATGACCTTATGACCTGGCTCTCTGCTCTCTCCTTTGTTCCCATGTTGCTATATTAAAGGTACCATATGACCTTATGACCTGGCTCTCTGCTTTCTCCTTTGTTCCCATGTTGCTGTATTAAAGGTACCATATGACCTTATGACCTGGCTCTCTGCTCTCTCCTTTGTTCCCATGTTGCTATATTAAAGGTACCATATGACCTTATGACCTGGCTCTCTGCTCTCTCCTTTGTTCCCATGTTGCTATATTAAAGGTACCATATGACCTTATGACCTGGCTCTCTGCTCTCTCCTTTGTTCCCATGTTGCTATATTAAAGGTACCATATGACCTTATGACCTGGCTCTCTGCTCTCTCCTTTGTTCCCATGTTGCTATATTAAAGGTACCATATGACCTTATGACCTGGCTCTCTGCTCTCTCCTTTGTTCCCATGTTGCTATATTAAAGGTACCATATGACCTTATGACCTGGCTCTCTGCTTTCTCCTTTGTTCCCATGTTGCTATATTAAAGGTACCTTATGACCTTATGACCTGGCTCTCTGCTTTCTCCTTTGTTCCCATGTTGCTATATTAAAGGTACCATATGACCTTATGACCTGGCTCTCTGCTCTCTCCTTTGTTCCCATGTTGCTATATTAAAGGTACCTTATGACCTTATGACCTGGCTCTCTGCTCTCTCCTTTGTTCCCATGTTGCTATATTAAAGGTACCTTATGACCTTATGACCTGGCTCTCTGCTTTCTCCTTTGTTCCCATGTTGCTATATTAAAGGTACCATATGACCTTATGACCTGGCTCTCTGCTCTCTCCTTTGTTCCCATGTTGCTATATTAAAGGTACCATATGACCTTATGACCTGGCTCTCTGCTCTCTCCTTTGTTCCCATGTTGCTATATTAAAGGTACCTTATGACCTTATGACCTGGCTCTCTGCTCTCTCCTTTGTTCCCATGTTGCTATATTAAAGGTACCATATGACCTTATGACCTGGCTCTCTGCTCTCTCCTTTGTTCCCATGTTGCTATATTAAAGGTACCTTATGACCTTATGACCTGGCTCTCTGCTCTCTCCTTTGTTCCCATGTTGCTGTATTAAAGGTACCATATGACCTTATGACCTGGCTCTCTGCTCTCTCCTTTGTTCCCATGTTGCTATATTAAAGGTACCATATGACCTTATGACCTGGCTCTCTGCTCTCTCCTTTGTTCCCATGTTGCTATATTAAAGGTACCATATGACCTTATGACCTGGCTCTCTGCTCTCTCCTTTGTTCCCATGTTGCTATATTAAAGGTACCATATGACCTTATGACCTGGCTCTCTGCTCTCTCCTTTGTTCCCATGTTGCTATATTAAAGGTACCTTATGACCTGGCTCTCTGCTTTCTCCTTTGTTCCCATGTTGCTGTATTAAAGGTACCATATGACCTTATGACCTGGCTCTCTGCTCTCTCCTTTGTTCCCATGTTGCTATATTAAAGGTACCATATGACCTTATGACCTGGCTCTCTGCTCTCTCCTTTGTTCCCATGTTGCTATATTAAAGGTACCTTATGACCTTATGACCTGGCTCTCTGCTCTCTCCTTTGTTCCCATGTTGCTATATTAAAGGTACCATATGACCTTATGACCTGGCTCTCTGCTCTCTCCTTTGTTCCCATGTTGCTATATTAAAGGTACCATATGACCTTATGACCTGGCTCTCTGCTCTCTCCTTTGTTCCCATGTTGCTATATTAAAGGTACCATATGACCTTATGACCTGGCTCTCTGCTCTCTCCTTTGTTCCCATGTTGCTGTATTAAAGGTACCATATGACCTTATGACCTGGCTCTCTGCTTTCTCCTTTGTTCCCATGTTGCTGTATTAAAGGTACCATATGACCTTATGACCTGGCTCTCTGCTGTTCCCATGTTGCTGTATTAAAGGTACCATATGACCTTATGACCTGGCTCTCTGCTTTCTCCTTTGTTCCCATGTTGCTGTATTAAAGGTACCATATGACCTTATGACCTGGCTCTCTGCTTTCTCCTTTGTTCCCATGTTGCTGTATTAAAGGTACCATATGACCTTATGACCTGGCTCTCTGCTCTCTCCTTTGTTCCCATGTTGCTGTATTAAAGGTACCTTATGACCTTATGACCTGGCTCTCTGCTGTTCCCATGTTGCTGTATTAAAGGTACCTTATGACCTTATGACCTGGCTCTCTGCTGTTCCCATGTTGCTGTATTAAAGGTACCTTATGACCTTATGACCTGGCTCTCTGCTTTCTCCTTTGTTCCCATGTTGCTGTATTAAAGGTACCATATGACCTTATGACCTGGCTCTCTGCTCTCTCCTTTGTTCCCATGTTGCTATATTAAAGGTACCTTATGACCTTATGACCTGGCTCTCTGCTCTCTCCTTTGTTCCCATGTTGCTATATTAAAGGTACCATATGACCTTATGACCTGGCTCTCTGCTCTCTCCTTTGTTCCCATGTTGCTATATTAAAGGTACCATATGACCTTATGACCTGGCTCTCTGCTCTCTCCTTTGTTCCCATGTTGCTATATTAAAGGTACCTTATGACCTTATGACCTGGCTCTCTGCTCTCTCCTTTGTTCCCATGTTGCTATATTAAAGGTACCATATGACCTTATGACCTGGCTCTCTGCTCTCTCCTTTGTTCCCATGTTGCTGTATTAAAGGTACCATATGACCTTATGACCTGGCTCTCTGCTCTCTCCTTTGTTCCCATGTTGCTGTATTAAAGGTACCATATGACCTTATGACCTGGCTCTCTGCTGTTCCCATGTTGCTGTATTAAAGGTACCATATGACCTTATGACCTGGCTCTCTGCTGTTCCCATGTTGCTGTATTAAAGGTACCATATGACCTTATGACCTGGCTCTCTGCTGTTCCCATGTTGCTGTATTAAAGGTACCATATGACCTTATGACCTGGCTCTCTGCTGTTCCCATGTTGCTGTATTAAAGGTACCATATGACCTTATGACCTGGCTCTCTGCTGTTCCCATGTTGCTATATTAAAGGTACCATATGACCTTATGACCTGGCTCTCTGCTTTCTCCTTTGTTCCCATGTTGCTATATTAAAGGTACCTTATGACCTGGCTCTCTGCTGTTCCCATGTTGCTGTATTAAAGGTACCTTATGACCTGGCTCTCTGCTGTTCCCATGTTGCTGTATTAAAGGTACCATATGTAACACTGTGGGAAAGCGTGTGGTTACTGCAGTCCGAAGCCGCCCTATTGGACGGAGCGGTCCACTATATGGAGGCCAGGTTCACTGAACCAACACAAGCTGATGAGCCCATTCCATTTTGACACAACCTTAATTATTATCTTTCGACAATGTTCAGTATTGATAAACCTTTTTTATGTTTCTTTGGCAATATAAAATTACTTTTGATTGCAATGAAGCTCATTTGAATGAGTTGAGAGAGAGAGCACTACACATAGAAAGAGCAAGAGATACACATATATAAAGTAATGGTAAGTGAAACAGACTGGACCTGCTGGAGCCAGGGACCCCAGTTACCATGGTAACAGTCTCCCACCAGCAGCCGGCTCTTCACAGGACCACCACCAGGGGTGGGATGACGTGTATGCTGCTCAGTATATGTGCAACAATACTGCATTTACACACACAGCTCTCTCTGTCTGTCTGTGTGTCAATATCCTTTTCACAGCCTCTTAAGAGAGATAGAGCGATGTCACCTGACAGTGATAACACTACTACAAGGCCCAGCTGATCATTAGCCTTAAGTGTGACACATTGACGTCAGCATGTGTGTGTGGAACGAAGACAGACAACAATAAACTACAGAGAGATGCGCAAGAGGCTTGGAGTATTTAAGTGTGTCGTCTTTATCTCACGATCCAGCTGTGTGTTTGAGGCGGCGTTCTGTATCTGGACTAAAGGTCTAAAAGGTTGTTTTTGAGTCACTGCATGTGCCAATTCCTGGCTTTCTTTCCACCTTTACGTTTGGCTTACAGGCCCCAGGCCCCAGCCTCAGCACCACGGGCCCCAGCCTCAGCACCACGGGCCCCGGGCCCCAGCCTCAGCACCCCGGGCCCCGGGCCCCGGGCCCCAGCCTCAGCACCACGGGCCCCAGCCTCAGCACCACGGGCCCCGGGCCCCAGCCTCAGCACCACGGGCCCCGGGCCCCAGCCTCAGCGCCACGGCTCACCTTCAGGTCGCGGTGCACGATGTCGTGCTGGTGGAGGTGGCTGACGCTCTCCAGGATCTGGTTGATGCATTGACTGGTGGCAGCAGAGAAGACATGGAACAGGCCTCAGTACCATGTGTTAAATGAGGGGGAGGGGCTTCAGGGGGCGGGGCTTCAGGGGGAGGGGGCTTCAGGGGAGGGGCTTCAAGGGGAGGAGCTTCAGGGGGAGGGGCTTCAGGGGGAGGGGGCTTCAGGGGGAGGGGCTTCAGGGGTTTAAGTTTTGCTAGAGTCAGCAAGTTTTTATTCCAACTGGTTGTCGTGAGGCACAGAATGAGAGCTGTGCGTGGCCACGTACCTGGCATCTGCTTCACTGTAATACTCTCTGGCCACGATGTCCTCAAACAGTTCACCTCCTGTGACACTGTGCACCACACACACACACACACACACACACACACACACACACACACACACACACACACACACACACACACACACACACACACACACACACACACACACACACACACACACACACACACCATCAGTAACCGTCACACGACTCCAGAACCATCCAGCCTATTGCACACTCATTAGTATCATTTTCAGTAACATTTCAGTTAGCTCGACAGTTCAGTTTGAGTTTTGAAACATGAGTGGATGAATTGAAGAGGCACTCAGCGAAAACTCCTAAAAATTTAAAGACGTACTGTAGAAATATAAGGCACCTACAAAATTGTGTGTGAGAGTAAGTGAGTGGTTTGTGAATTTACTTACAGGTCAAAGACAAGGTAGTGGAAACCTTCTTCTGATATGCTTTCATGAAGTCGTACTGAGAAACAGAAAAAGCATTTAGTTAAGACCAAATTTCAATTCTCAAGGGAACACTTCAGAGTTTGACAGCCATGAGGATAAAAGGAATGCACCCAATGAAATGAAAACACTGCATTTCCAGTTAGTTGCAATAGACCAACTGCTATTCAGCAGTACATTTGAATGAGTTGCAGAATCTTTATCACATGGATATATTTATTTTTCAAAATACTTTTGTCTTGCATAGTCTTGCAAGTCTGTTTATGTACATTTGGGGTTAGAAACGCTAAACTGCCTCCTATGAACAAGTTAATGTGAGGTGGAATAAATATCTATCTATCTTTATATATAGGCTGCGTCTCAATTCAGGGGCTGCATCCTTGGAAGGACGCATTTGAAGACCTCTTACGTCACAGCGGCGCGTCAAGGCTGTCCCGTTTCGAAGGCTCCTTCAAATGCGGCTGAGATATGCAGCCTTCGTTTCCTGGATTTGAAGGACCCACCAGGTGGATCCTTCACGGCCCAACGTATATAACGTTAAACTAATTAACGTTAAGCCAAGTCCTCTCTTCCTCTTCACCCGCCGGTGAATCTTCTCCCAGTCCTCCAATAAAAGATGAAATATAAATAAAATGATGATTTCTGCCTCCATATTTCTCCTCCGCTGTCCGGTTTGAACCGCAGCTGTCAGGGTTGCTAGGAGACAGGAGCGGCGTGTGGTCACGCAAGGTAAAGGACGTTAACGGCTGGTTACGCAATCTGGAAATGCTCCATAGGCTAGACCGTCTCATTCCACAACACTCGTTCAGCCTTCGGTTCGGCCTTCACGGTCTACGAAGGCCACACCTTCATAGAGCGCGTCCTTCCAAGGATACAGCCCCTGAACTGGGACACAGCCCTACTGTATATACACTAGGCCTGGGCGATATGGCTGAAAGACATATCACAATATAACTTCATCATATTGATCGATAACTATTGATCATTTTAATGACCTAAAAAGACTAGGAATTACCATGCTGGATTTAAACACTTCTATTTAACACTTAATACGACCTTCCACTGTTCTTCATTGATCAATACTCCAATGTCGACACAAAAATGAAAAACACTCAAATATAGTAAATAAGTATGGAGCCGTGTTTGTGTAACAAACCAGCCGCTAGATCCAGTGGTCCGGTCTCTTATCGATATATATTGAACATGTTTTATATTGATCAAAAGTCTATCACGATACGATAATTTATTGTTTTATCGCCCAGGCCTAATATACACATAATATACTCGGGATCCTCCCTCTCCCGGTCGAAGATAGCCTGTAACTATTTCACCTGTTGCTTGGCAACCACAAGGGATGTCTAGGAGACATATCCCATGTCCTGTGTGTGTGTGTGTGTGTGTGTGTGTGTGTGTGTGTGTGTGTGTGTGTGTGTGTGTGTGTGTGTGTGTGTGTGTGTGTGTGTGTGTGTGTGTGTGTGTGTGTGTGTGTGTGTGTGTGTTTAGGACTCACCTATGTTTGGGTGTTGGAGCAGGCGGCAGATCTTGGCCTCCCGTTCTAGTTTCTGGTGATCTGGGGAGAGACACAGTAACCACGGTAACGTCTTACTATTGACACAGTAACCACAGTAACATCTTACTATTGACACAGTAACCACAGTAACATCTTACTATTGACTCAGTAACCACAGTAACATCTTACTATTGACTCAGTAACCACAGTAACATCTTACTATTGACTCAGTAACATCTTACTATTGACACAGTAACCACAGTAACATCTTACTATTGACTCAGTAACATCTTACTATTGACACAGTAACCACAGTAACATCTTACTATTGACTCAGTAACATCTTACTATTGACACAGTAACCACAGTAACATCTTACTATTGACTCAGTAACATCTTACTATTGACACAGTAACCACAGTAACATCTTACTATTGACTCAGTAACATCTTACTATTGACACAGTAACCACAGTAACATCTTACTATTGACACAGTAACCACAGTAACATCTTACTATTGACTCAGTAACCACAGTAACATCTTACTATTGACTCAGTAACCACAGTAACATCTTACTATTGACACAGTAACCACAGTAACATCTTACTATTGACACAGTAACCACAGTAACATCTTACTATTGACACAGTAACCACAGTAACATCTTACTATTGACACAGTAACCACAGTAACATCTTACTATTGACTCAGTAACATCTTACTATTGACTCAGTAACCACAGTAACGTCTTACTATTGACACAGTAACATCTTACTATTGACACAGTAACCACAGTAACATCTTACTATTGACACAGTAACCACAGTAACATCTTACTATTGACACAGTAACATCTTACTATTGACACAGTAACCACAGTAACATCTTACTATTGACACAGTAACATCTTACTATTGACTCAGTAACATCTTACTATTGACACAGTAACCACAGTAACATCTTACTATTGACTCAGTAACATCTTACTATTGACACAGTAACCACAGTAACATCTTACTATTGACTCAGTAACATCTTACTATTGACACAGTAACCACAGTAACATCTTACTATTGACTCAGTAACCACAGTAACATCTTACTATTGACTCAGTAACCACAGTAACATCTTACTATTGACTCAGTAACCACAGTAACATCTTACTATTGACTCAGTAACCACAGTAACATCTTACTATTGACACAGTAACCACAGTAACATCTTACTATTGACTCAGTAACCACAGTAACATCTTACTATTGACACAGTAACCACAGTAACGTCTTACTATTGACTCAGTAACCACAGTAACGTCTTACTATTGACACAGTAACCACAGTAACATCTTACTATTGACACAGTAACCACAGTAACATCTTACTATTGACACAGTAACCACAGTAACATCTTACTATTGACACAGTAACCACAGTAACATCTTACTATTGACACAGTAACCACAGTAACATCTTACTATTGACTCAGTAACATCTTACTATTGACACAGTAACCACAGTAACATCTTACTATTGACTCAGTAACATCTTACTATTGACACAGTAACCACAGTAACATCTTACTATTGACTCAGTAACATCTTACTATTGACACAGTAACCACAGTAACATCTTACTATTGACTCAGTAACATCTTACTATTGACACAGTAACCACAGTAACATCTTACTATTGACTCAGTAACCACAGTAACATCTTACTATTGACACAGTAACCACAGTAACATCTTACTATTGACTCAGTAACCACAGTAACATCTTACTACTGACTCAGTAACCACAGTAACATCTTACTATTGACTCAGTAACCACAGTAACATCTTACTATTGACTCAGTAACCACAGTAACATCTTACTATTGACACAGTAACCACAGTAACATCTTACTATTGACTCAGTAACCACAGTAACATCTTACTATTGACACAGTAACCACAGTAACATCTTACTATTGACTCAGTAACCACAGTAACGTCTTACTATTGACACAGTAACCACAGTAACATCTTACTATTGACACAGTAACCACAGTAACATCTTACTATTGACACAGTAACCACAGTAACATCTTACTATTGACACAGTAACCACAGTAACATCTTACTATTGACACAGTAACCACAGTAACATCTTACTATTGACACAGTAACCACAGTAACATCTTACTATTGACACAGTAACCACAGTAACATCTTACTACTGACTCAGTAACCACAGTAACATCTTACTACTGACTCAGTAACCACAGTAACATCTTACTACTGACTCAGTAACCACAGTAACATCTTACTACTGACTCAGTAACCACAGTAACATCTTACTATTGACTCAGTAACCACAGTAACATCTTACTATTGACACAGTAACCACAGTAACATCTTACTATTGACACAGTAACCACAGTAACATCTTACTATTGACTCAGTAACCACAGTAACATCTTACTATTGACTCAGTAACCACAGTAACATCTTACTATTGACACAGTAACATCTTACTATTGACTCAGTAACCACAGTAACATCTTACTATTGACACAGTAACCACAGTAACATCTTACTATTGACTCAGTAACCACAGTAACATCTTACTATTGACTCAGTAACCACAGTAACATCTTACTATTGACACAGTAACCACAGTAACATCTTACTATTGACACAGTAACCACAGTAACATCTTACTATTGACTCAGTAACCACAGTAACATCTTACTATTGACTCAGTAACCACAGTAACATCTTACTATTGACACAGTAACCACAGTAACATCTTACTATTGACACAGTAACCACAGTAACATCTTACTATTGACACAGTAACCACAGTAACATCTTACTATTGACACAGTAACCACAGTAACATCTTACTATTGACTCAGTAACCACAGTAACATCTTACTACTGACTCAGTAACCACAGTAACATCTTACTATTGACACAGTAACCACAGTAACATCTTACTATTGACTCAGTAACATCTTACTATTGACACCGTAACCACAGTAACATCTTACTATTGACACAGTAACCACAGTAACATCTTACTATTGACACAGTAACCACAGTAACATCTTACTATTGACACAGTAACCACAGTAACATCTTACTATTGACACAGTAACCACAGTAACATCTTACTATTGACTCAGTAACCACAGTAACATCTTACTATTGACACAGTAACCACAGTAACATCTTACTATTGACTCAGTAACCACAGTAACATCTTACTATTGACACAGTAACCACAGTAACATCTTACTATTGACTCAGTAACCAGTGAGAAACAAGTAGCTCACAGCTTACCATCCTCATCTTACTATTGACTCCCCCAAGGCACCTCAAAGCCATGCCCCCGCTGGCCCAGCTACACCCGTCTCACAGCCCAGTCTGAGTCTACATTGATACAGTGACTGTACTGTACTGTACTGAGAAATAACATGGTTAAAGTAATCACTGAAAATGACTTCAGCAGTTCTTCTTAAAGGACAATTCCAGTATTTTGAACATTGAGCCCCCTTTCTGGGTTTAAAATTTTCTGGTAAAAAAAATAAAAAAATAAAAATTAATAGAAATTGCAGAACAGCTGGATTCATATCTGGACTTTATTTTCTATTTGGGGGAAATTTCAAAGTTCTCATTTACAAAGTGTTTTTTTTGGAGAGAAATTATGAATAAATGCATCATGTTTTCAAACTCAAAAATAATCGTTTGAATAATCAAGATTTCAATATTGACCAAAATAATCGTGATTATGATTTTTTCCATAATCAAGCAGCCCTAATCAGCAGGGCTAGAACCGAGCGAAAAGACTACAACCAAACATAAACAGCCCCTGTTCCGATTCCGCCCAACAACGAGTCTTCCAACAGAAATCAATGGGATGTACAAAATGCCAAATAAAACACGACAGAAACTGTATTTCGCTACGTTACTTGATTTGGAACATCAATGCACACCACTAACCACTCGGTGAGTTGCACATTTCTGAAAACAAACGTTTAGGGTTGTTTTAAGGACAGGTTTGTGAATGCCCGTAGCCAGCCATTCTGAAGCAGGCAGGGGCGATTCTAAATGAGCCAAATTCCCGAGACAGGACCAATAGCCAACAGGTCGGTGTCAACCACTCTATTTCATCCTAGACAACCCAGAAAGGGGCTCAATGTGCTAAATACCAGAATTGTCCTTTAACATCTAGATCCCGAGATCCCAAGTACAGTCACCTCTGACCTTTGTAAAGTCCCGTCGGTCAATGGCCACAGACGGATTAGCTCTCCATTTAATCTGTTGGGAAGGGATCCAATGTACCAGCTAGGTTGTTCATTTACTTTCCAAGTAATTGGTTTACCCATCAACCAACCGCTAAGGCTGTAGCGCTTTGTGAAACCACCACCATTAATAGTGTTGGAGACAACTTCCACCATCCCACGCTGCTCCCCACGTCAAACCACGTATTACGTTATTGTTTTGATCGACCCTTAGCTTCAGAAACGACATACATTACCTTTTAGTTGAATGTTCTTTAGTTAATAAGTAGTTCATGTTTTTTGTAAATGTATTTTTTGGCTTCTATTGATGGTCAGTTGACCATCTTGCCATATGTACCAGCAAATGTTGAGTGTTTGTGTTAATGTGTTGTTCAAAATCCGCAATCCTAATATTGTGTTAACTGCATTATTATTACTACAGCAAGAACACATAACGTTGAGCATTCGCTATCGAAACGTATCATTTCATAAACAAAATATTGTGAGGGAATTGTGGAAGAAACTATGAGGACACTTCTTTATTATACATTATTTTTGCATTTAGAAATAACAGCTCAAACATATTGACGATTATGTTTTGTAGTATTTCTTGTATTTCTTTTGGTCTGCTGCACTACATGTCACACTAAGGCTTTCTCTCTATATCGTAGTAATCAAATATCCAATTTGGTTAAAATTCCTAATTGCTCCATTCACCCTGAAGGAAAACTACATAGAGCAGGCAAGCATCACATAGGGTCGTCATTAGTAGGTTAGGTTCTCCTTGGTACGGCTACTCGGGACCAAATAAGAGGGGGTACACCATTAGCAAAAGGGGTAAAGAGGGTGGCCTTCAGAACAATAAAGGTTGCTTTTGATAGCATGACGTGTGCAGTTGTACCGTTTAAGTCTTAGTTTTGTAGAGGCTATCCCTGCTAGGATCCTAGCCCTGCGTCCTGCATTACTTTTCAATCACCTATAAACCCATAGCTCTTCTTTGGCATGACATCTTGAATTCTTATATTTTCAGTCATTAGTCAATAGTGTGATATTAACTGTTGACTGTATAACAACCTATTTAGCATAATAACAACCACAGATCTCAGACAAATACATGCCCCAGAGCATGCTGGGAACAATCTAGCCCACTCTGGGACGCTACACAATAATACATGATGGCATTTTAATAAACCTGTCCCCATCGCACAGCCCTACAGACCAGGGTACACTAATCCCAATCCAATCTTGTTAGGGCACTTACCAGACAGTAGCGTACTCAAAGTGGCTTACGAATCATGCCATACACCTGTGGCAACGCGGCAGGAGGAGGGAGCAGAGGAGTTCCAAAGCTGGACGAGAAACAACGGCAACGCCTGTAAACCAGGAGGCCTCGACCACAGAACAACTGGTTCTGTAAACCAGGAGGCCTCGACCACAGAACAACTGGTTCTGTAAACCAGGAGGCCACAGGACAACTGGTGTCCGTAAACCAGGAGGCCTCGACCACAGAACTGGTGTCTGTAAACCAGGAGGCCTCGACCACAGAACAACTGGTGTCTGTAAACCAGGAGGGCCTCGACCACAGAACAACTGGTTCTGTAAACCAGGAGGCCTCGACCACAGAACAACTGGTGTCTGTAAACCAGGAGGTCTCGACCACAGAACAACTGGTTCTGTAAACCAGGAGGCCTCGACCACAGAACAACTGGTTCTGTAAACCAGGAGGTCTCGACCACAGAACAACTGGTTCTGTAAACCAGGAGGCCTCGACCACAGAACAACTGGTTCTGTAATCCAGGAGGTCTCGACCACAGAACAACTGGTGTCCGTAAACCAGGAGGTCTCGACCACAGAACAACTGGTGTCTGTAAACCAGGAGGTCTCGACCACAGAACAACTGGTGTCTGTAAACCAGGAGGCCTCGACCACAGAACAACTGGTTCTGTGAACAACTCAGCATAATGTTAAAATGGTATCTTCCATTATTACTCCTAGATCTACCGTCTCTACTCCTACTCAACTATTCTCCTTCTCTCCATCACTTTCTTTAGCACCCAATGAATAGCATCATTTCCTCCATCTCTAACTGTCCCCTGTTCACTGTCTCTACCCGAGTAGCATCTGTCTCCCTCTCCCTCTGTGTCTGTCTGTCTCCCTCTGTGTGTCTGTCTGTCTCCCTCTATGTGTCTGTCTCCCTCTCCCTCTATGTGTCTGTCTGTCTCCCTCTGTGTGTCTGTCTGTCTCCCGCTGTGTGTCTGTCTGTCTGTCTCCCTCTGTGTGTCTGTCTGTCTCCCTCTGTGTGTCTGTCTGTCTCCCTCTGTGTGTCTGTCTGTCTCCCTCTATGTGTCTGTCTGTCTCCCTCTATGTGTCTGTCTGTCTCCCTCTGTGTGTCTGTCTGTCTCCCTCTGTGTGTCTGTCTGTCTCCCTCTGTGTGTCTGTCTGTCTCCCTCTGTGTGTCTGTCTGTCTCCCTCTATGTGTCTGTCTGTCTCCCTCTGTGTGTCTGTCTCCCTCTATGTGTCTGTCTGTCTCCCTCTATGTGTCTGTCTGTCTCCCTCTGTGTGTCTGTCTGTCTCCCTCTGTGTGTCTGTCTGTCTCCCTCTATGTGTCTGTCTGTCTCCCTCTGTGTGTCTGTCTGTCTCCCTCTGTGTGTCTGTCTGTCTCCCTCTGTGTGTCTGTCTGTCTCCCTCTGTGTGTCTGTCTGTCTCCCTCTATGTGTCTGTCTGTCTCCCTCTGTGTGTCTGTCTCCCTCTATGTGTCTGTCTGTCTCCCTCTATGTGTCTGTCTGTCTCCCTCTGTGTGTCTGTCTGTCTCCCTCTGTGTGTCTGTCTGTCTCCCTCTATGTGTCTGTCTGTCTCCCTCTGTGTGTCTGTCTGTCTCCCTCTGTGTGTCTGTCTGTCTCCCTCTGTGTGTCTGTCTGTCTCCCTCTGTGTGTCTGTCTGTCTCCCTCTATGTGTCTGTCTGTCTCCCTCTGTGTGTCTGTCTCCCTCTATGTGTCTGTCTGTCTCCCTCTATGTGTCTGTCTGTCTCCCTCTGTGTGTCTGTCTGTCTCCCTCTGTGTGTCTGTCTGTCTCCCTCTATGTGTCTGTCTGTCTCCCTCTGTGTGTCTGTCTGTCTCCCTCTGTGTGTCTGTCTGTCTCCCTCTGTGTGTCTGTCTGTCTCCCTCTATGTGTCTGTCTCCCTCTGTGTGTCTGTCTGTCTCCCTCTGTGTGTCTGTCTGTCTCCCTCTGTGTGTCTGTCTGTCTCCCTCTATGTGTCTGTCTGTCTCCCTCTGTGTGTCTGTCTGTCTCCCTCTATGTGTCTGTCTGTCTCCCTCTGTGTGTCTGTCTGTCTCCCTCTGTGTGTCTGTCTGTCTCCCTCTATGTGTCTGTCTGTCTCTCTCTGTCTCACTCTAGTTCTCATCTAATATTTCACAGTAGGTTTCATTAAACATTCACGCCGTAGCCTCGCTACGTTTGTCCTTCATATAGCAGCTCACACACACACACACACACACACACACACACACACACACACACACACACACACACACACACACACACACACACACACACACACACACACACACACACACACACTTAAAGTAGAGCAGGGCTGTTGGCGCCTTCTTTCATTATTCAGCGGTTGATGAGTGCCACCAGCCTCTCTCTACTGCTGCCCCAACATCTTCCTCCTTCTTTCTTTTAGGCTCACTTTCCTTCCTCCCGTCAAGTTTACTAAAAACTAAGAAGGATCAAGTTGAGTCTTCAAGTGATAATTTTAAGTTGTGTATATTCTGGATTAGTGTCTAGGGTCATTGTACTCAACATGATTCTACATGGTATCTTCCGCTGGCACACAATACATCAATGTTGAACGGTTTACAATTGATACTTCTGCAACGTGTCATTACACAGCATGACCACTGGGGTGGATCTGCAGGGGACCCCATGAACAGAATGAACTCCGGATTAGCCCCACGGCTAAAGGTACATACAGTCCTCTACGTGGAATGCTATTCCATGTAATGTGAATGTTATGTTAACACATGAACGATTCTGCATTCTGAACGATGAAGGGACAGAACATAATCGGGAGTTTGGAATCAGTTGTACATGAAAAACAAAACGTTGTTATGGCTGTTGACTATTGTTTAAGAGCAGGGCACTCTGTAATTCGCCTATTGTGTTGAAATACTGAGCAAACGATGGCTCTTTAGAGCGAGCTACTGCCCGATGGCTTCTCTAGGTCATAATTATTATTATGGCTCTGTAGAGAAGCTGATGCTGCCCATCTCCTCTATATGTAAACACCACCAGAAATAGGAACCCCTGCTAGTGCATTTAGTTCCCATGATGATGACGATGACGATGGCCATGCCCATATGCACTTCTTAATAAATATGTTTAATTGGATAATAGTTTGAGCAGTTGCCTTTTCTTTGAATCTGATCAATGAACTTGTCATGGCAGGGCCCAGTGCAAAGACTATGACAGGTTAGCAATGAAAAACACACAATACAGTTGCAAGTTATCATAGGCAAATGAGTTATTTGACCTGTGTGGGTAACAGGGATCAAGATCATCTGATTCTCTAGTAGGCCAACCCAAAACTGCTTTTGCACTAAATGCTAAAGAAAAAGTACAAAAGTATTGCTGCTCGTGCACAGCCACAGCTGAAACTAAGACATACCGTTGCACATCTTTTGTACAATTTCTACGCTAGGTTACTCATAACCTACGTGAATTGTTTGGCAGGGCTCAAGACTGTGCCCAAAATGGTTGCATTTGCATTTGCGGTCGCATTTCCTAGGTCACAAAAAAGTGCTGTGTGCAGGAAGTCTGTGGCTTTGGGATGCACTCTCCAGCTGATTTAGGGCCGAGCTTCAATGTGAAGCCTCAGAACTGGCAGCCTGTAGCAGTATAATGGACTGGCATAGGGCAGCCTGTAGCAGTATAATGGACTGGCATAGGGCAGCCTGTAGCAGTATAATGGATGGTGATGAAGGTTTGGAGCAGTGCTGGAGGCACATCCTAGAGCGTTTCCAGCGCTGGTGTTACTGCTGTCACACCCACTAAGGCTTTATGGGTGGGACATGATAGATGACATGCCAATACTGCGACAATCTGCCAAAAAAGGGGTGCAACCAAATTTGTTTGGGGGCCACCAAATAAAAAGTTTGTTGGACCAGGGAAAAAAATGTTTTAGCCCTGTTTAGTTTTATCCTTTTATCATATGCTGAATTCTTAGTGACTTCAGACCATGAGTTAACTGAGCCAAATCTTTACCGTTTTCTGGTTCAGTGCAACGGAGAAGCAGTAAATACATTCAGTATTCTTGTTATAAAACAAACGCTGTGGACGCTATAGTGGTGGTTAGGGCAGGATTAAAGCGGTGTTAAAGCTACATGGAACCCGTCGGTACAGCATGTTAAAAGAGAACCAACATTAAAACAACAACGCAACCAGACGCCAAAAGACAGAAGAATTCAAAAATATAAACTTGAGGGTTAGAAGAATGAAAAAGATAGACGAGCTCTTAGGTGAAGATATCATTGACTGTCGAGGACCACGAGCTAGGAGGTCCATATCAAATATCTAGACAGACGAAGTGTGATTGCCTTGTTTGGTTTGAATCTACTTTCCTTTTAACAGGCAACACGTTTAAAGACCTCCTCCACTCAAATGTTAACATCTTAAATGTATTTACCCCAAAAATAGTTTTCTATGTTTTTGCACCATTTTCTTTCAATAAATCACGGAAATTGCTTTAAAATCAAATTTCTCTGCCCGGTAGGCACATGGGTGACCAGTCAAAAACTACAATCAAGCATCCAATCATATGTTTCAACATGAGTGGGATTCCCTGCTTGGTCTGCTCCTTTCAATGTATCCATATTGAGGCATTATTGAGGCATTAGACCTTCTGTGTAATCTGTGGGCAGCATTTGATGGACCCATCTATCGGGTAAAACGTGAAACTGAGGACCAAGATCTAGGGATGATACTAATACCAGTACTCTGGTTATGGGTCACTCATAAAAGGCATCTGATACCGTACTTGATACCTGTTTAAAGCAACATGAAGTTAACCTCTCGTCAGTTGAGCAGGTAGCAGAGGAGCAGCATATAAATGTCTGAATGCACATTGGTATGTGGGCGTTTGGGCATTCATACCATTTATTTAAACAATCCAGACACACGCAGTATAATCTATACACACAAACAACAACCAGAATGACCATGGAACTGCCAGTCATCATTTGTTATCCAGCGTAGTTACCACAACCGCTGCTGGTGACCCGAGCACAGCGGCCTGTTCTCTGCTCATAGATACTAGGGCTGCACAGGTACACAAACTGTGCTACATTGAGGTAATACCGAAACCAAAAATAAAAAGGCTTGTAACTGCAAGGGATTTATACTGGTATATGAAAGCGAAAGGGTCTCACTGTCACTCACTCACACACACACACACACACACACACACACACACACACACACACACACACACACACACACACACACACACACACACACACACACACACACACACACACACACACACACACACACACACACCTTAAGGAAATGTAGCGCTAGCGAGTGCTGACTGGAGCCATGGTATCTTCAGGCCTACAGGAAGGGCGGCACTTTAACTGTGCAAGGAGGCAACAACAAAGACTGTAACTGTAACTGTAACTGACCTACCTCTGGCTGAAAGCTTCTTGGTGTTGATGATTTTAGCTGCATACTCCTCGCCAGTGGTCTTCTTGACGCATCGCCGGACAACTGAGAAGGCCCCCCTGGGGAGGGAGGGGAGAATCAGTAAAACAGCATGTATTTCACCGGAATGAGGAACGGCCACAGAGCCAACATCATAACGCTGGGCTAAAGCTGCTACAACTCACCAACTACATACACTAGTTCATTCATTAATTATATGAGATGTAAAAGACATGCTACTAGTGTCTCCCTACAGACTAGTGTCTCTCCCTACAGACTAGTGTCTCTCCCTACAGACTACTAGTGTCTCTCCCTACAGACTAGTGTCTCTCCCTACAGACTAGTGTCTCTCCCTACATGCTACTAGTGTCTCTCCCTACAGACTAGTGTCTCTCCCTACAGACTACTAGTGTCTCCCTACAGACTAGTGTCTCTCCCTACAGACTAGTGTCTCTCCCTACAGACTAGTGTCTCCCTACATGCTACTAGTGTCTCTCCCTACAGACTAGTGTCTCTCCCTACAGACTACTAGTGTCTCCCTACAGACTAGTGTCTCTCCCTACAGACTACTAGTGTCTCCCTACAGACTAGTGTCTTTCCCTACAGACTAGTGTCTCTCCCTACAGACTAGTGTCTCCCTACAGACTAGTGTCTCTCCCTACAGACTACTAGTGTCTCTCCCTACAGACTAGTGTCTCTCCCTACAGACTAGTGTCTCCCTACAGACTAGTGTCTCTCCCTACAGACTACTAGTGTCTCTCCCTACAGACTAGTGTCTCTCCCTACAGACTACTAGTGTCTCTCCCTACAGACTAGTGTCTCTCCCTACAGACTACTAGTGTCTCTCCCTACAGACTACTAGTGTCTCTCCCTACAGACTAGTGTCTCTCCCTACAGACTACTAGTGTCTCTCCCTACAGACTACTAGTGTCTCCCTACAGACTAGTGTCTCTCCCTACAGACTAGTGTCTCTCCCTACAGACTACTAGTGTCTCCCTACAGACTAGTGTCTGTTCCTACAGACTAGTGTCTCTCCCTACAGATTAGTGTCTCTCCCTACAGACTAGTGTCTGTTCCTACAGACTACATGTGCGTGTCACAGGAACAGAGGTTTTGTTGGAGGTTTTGAAATAACCAAGTCCTCATTTAACATAAAAACATGTGTGCAATCTCTAACCATCTCTAACCAACCCTAATCCTTACTAACCCTAGCTCTACTACACAACAACAGACACACACAACGAGCTACTAGCTCTACTACACAACACCAATACACACAACGAGCTACTAGCTCTACTACACAACACCAATACACACAACGAGCTACTAGCTCTACTACACAACACCAATACACACAACGAGCTACTAGCTCTACTACACCAGAGAACAACAGACACACAACGAGCTGCTAGCTCTACTACACCAGAGAACAACACACACAACAGACACACAACAGCCTCTCCGGGCGGATGTCGCTTACTTCCCGAGCTCCTCGTAGAGCTGATACTCGTCTGTGAATCTGGTCGACGTTACGATAGCCTCCATGTTGAGCTCCAGGGAGGCGGTCGCTGCTGCCTCTGGTCCGGGAGGAGAGAGGAGGCGGAGGGTCGGCGGAGGCGGTCGCTGCTGCCTCTGGTCCGGGAGGAGAGAGGAGGCGGAGGGTCGGCGGAGGCGGTCGCTGCTGCCTCTGGTCCGGGAGGAGAGAGGAGGCGGAGGGTCGGCGGAGGCGGTCGCTGCTGCCTCTGGTCCGGGAGGAGAGAGGAGGCGGAGGCGGTCGCTGCTGCCTCTGGTCCGGGAGGAGAGAGGAGGCGGAGGGTCGGCGGAGGCGGTCGCTGCTGCCTCTGGTCCGGGAGGAGAGAGGAGGCGGAGGCGGTCGCTGCTGCCTCTGGTCCGGGAGGAGGCGGAGGGTCGGTGGGGCGGGAGCCTCCTTCGAGCTGTAGTCGTGGAGGGAGGGAGGGGGGTGCAAGCCACGCGAGATCTCCTCCTTCGCGCTGTCGTAGTGGAAGGGGAGCGAGATCTTCTCTCATGTGTACCGCGAGGCTACAACAGCTCTAGTGCAGTTCTAGGTCCATGAGTTCTAGACCTTCTTTATAGGTCCATGTTCTAGACACGCCAAGTCAACAATGTAACGTTACCTGGTTACATGCGAGCTGACCTCCGAGCAGTTATCGGTTTAATCCGGTCATAATATTGTAACGTTACCTGGTTACATGCGAGCTGACCTCCGAGCAGTTATCGGTTTAATCCGGTCATAATATTGTAACGTTACCTGGTTACATGCGAGCTGACCTCCGAGCAGTTATCGGTTTAAAGGTATAAGATAAGATAAGAACTTTATTTCATCCAATACATGAGAAATTCACACCATGGAATATAAAAGATGCAATAATAAAATTAAAATAAATAAAGTGTATAAAGTGTCCAGCAATACATACATACATCAAATAAAACAAAATTAAATTGAAAAAACACAGCGATTACGATGTCATGCCATAAGGGCATAGATGTACATGCCTAGGGGTTACACAATGAGGCTAAGAGGTCCTTCACTACAGAATAAATACTTAATTACACATGTAGGGGAGAGTCGCCATAATTGTAACATTTTTCACTTTTCACTCTTTTACCCTGAGATTTTTTTACCTACTATGTAATATTTTCAGGCAAACGACCTACATGTGTCTGCTATCATAACCTACTTAAAGTTATTCAATAGAGAAAACACGTCGTGAGGAATTAAACCAAACATTGACGCTGTCCGATGTTACAATTGAAGCGCATGAGTCTCAATTGTAACAGCGTGAGTTACGGTTGTAACACGGCTAAAAAACAGCATTAAACAAATAGTTTTCATGGCAAATCAACAATATTTCAGTCAAGCAACTGTTTTTACGTTGATTGCATACCAAGGATGTGATCAGATAATGTATAAAACATATAATTAAAACTTATGTAACTAATGTACCAGTTGGCGCATTCCTGTCCTTCCTTGTTGGCAAGTAGCCTACACTGATTACACCTACATAGTTAGCGAATTTGATTGATGGAAGTTGTAAAAATACTATAGGCCAACAACCCTAATCTGATTTAGAATAGCCTATAATTGAATGACAGCTGACTGAACACAGAGTAGCCTATTGGCCAATACGGCGCATGCTTTTTGGGGAGGCCCACCTAATTGCGCACTGAGCCCTGGAGGGTCTGTAGCAACACCCCACTTAGCTTTACAGTCTATGCCACACAGTCCATTCATATTTGCAGTTTTATTGACAAAAAACTGATATACAAGGCCATAGTATGAAAAAAACTGTCAGCATTTAAACATTTCATTAAACAGTAGGCCTATAATTAATTAAAAAGTTCATTAACATTTTTCATAACATTTCATTAAACAGTAGGCCTATAATTAATTAAAAAGTTCATTAACATTTTTCATAACATTTCATTAAACAGTAGGCCTATAATTAATTAAAAAGTGCATTAACATTCATTAACATTTTTCATAACATTTCATTAAACAGTAGGCCTATAATTAATTAAAAAGTTCATTAACATTCATTAACATTTTTCATAACATTTCATTAAACAGTAGGCCTATAATTAATTAGTGCATAAACAATATTTCATCCACACACACAACACAAAACATTAGAATGTGTGTGTTCACATCATAACATGACACACATAAAAGTGCAACAATATTTCATCCAGGAATGCTCGTGAGCTGGTCAATTACTTTTTTCATAACATTTTTCATAACATTTCATTAAACAGTATAATTAATTAAAAAGTTCATAAACAATATTTCATCCAGAATTGCCTGCTGTTGGTTTAACGAGTTAACAATTGTGACATGTGTACATTTTCCCTCCCTCTGGGCCCACTCTTTACAGCTCCAGCATTGCACCCACACTTCTCCAGGCTTCGATGAACCAAAGTCCTCCCCACAAACCTGGCATTCGTCATTTCTCTTTTCCAAGGTAGCTGTTTGCTTTTTCTTCTGGAGCTTGGAACTGCGTGGTGCAACTCGCTTTTCTCTCTCCTCTTCCAAGGCCCGTTTTGTTGGTGTGTCTGTTAGTATAGCTGTTGTCCTCCTCTTTCTTCCCTTGGTGGTGGCTTTTCTGGGTCCAGCCTTCGCGTAAGGGCGAACAGGAACAGGATTGAAACACCCTGTACTTCCAGCTGATGTGGATGGTCCTTCAGCTGCCCACTCCTGAAATGGAGAGCTAGAACACTGAACCCCAGGAGAGGCAGGAGAGCCAGTGGGACGAGCAGGACTTGGGCCCTCATGTGCAGGAGAGACAGCACTCACAGTGGTGGAGCAGATCACGGATGCTGCAGCTGGCTCCAGTGAACTGGAGGGATCAGGCCTGTCTGTAACTGAACAAGGTGCATAGTCTTGGTCTGTGAAGATGTGCGGGTTGAAGGGATGAACTCCGGTACATCTGAACCCAGCCATTATGTTGGCTGGTGTGGCGGCATATGGCAGAGCTGTTGCCACAACAGCTGGGACGTCATAGATCCCCATAGTCTTACCTGGATTGTTCTTCATCCAGCTGTCGATGGCGGTGTTGACATACCTCTTCAAAGGCCCGTACACACTCCTGTCCAGGGGTTGGAGTTTGTGGGAGCAATGGGGAGGGAAAGACAACAAAACAACTCTGTGTTCCCTGCAGAAGTCAATCCCCTGGATGGACAAGTGTGAGGCATGGTTGTCCAGGAGAAGGATCACCTTGGCCTGTGGTGATGCATGGGTGTGCCTCACAAAGTGCTGGAGAAACACGATGAAATCGTCCTCCTGCATCCAGCCTGACCCATTGCATGTGCCAATGCAACCAGTGGGTCCGCCATTAATCATGAAGGGCTTGAACTTCTTTCTGGGAAAGATGAAATGGGGAGGTATGCTGTTACCTTGTGCATTAACTGCAAAGGCCATGGTGATGAGGGTGCCCCTCTCTGCTGAGGTCATTGCCCCTATTTGTTTCACCCCCTTGGTGGACACTATTTTGTTTGGTGTCTGGACTGTCGTAATACCAGTCTTGTCCATGTTCCACATATCCTTGGCTTCAAAGGGATGGCGTTGCAGGACATCAGCCAGGTTGTTGAAGAAGGCTTGGACGTTGACTTGGTTGAAGCTGGTGGCACGGGATAGGCTAGTGGCCTGTGGACGCCGTATTGACAAGCGTTGGTGCCTCTTCATGAATCCAACAAACCAATCCTTCCCTGACATTTCTTTCTCTCGCCATGCCTCTGGGTATTTGCAGCCGTATTGGTTTGCCAGCTGGTATGCATGTCTACGGACCTGAAAAATGTATGGTTACATTATATGTAAATAGCATTCATATTTATTTGTATTGCTTCTAATTATCATATTTAATTGTAGCCTATTGTTCTTTTTCCACACATGACACTGATTTATTTAAATTATGAATTTAAGTTAATGAATTTCTTATGTTACTTTTTATTACTAATTTATACCATTTATTCAAAATCATGAAATACAACAACAGCCTTCTACTTAAATGTATGATGACCAACCTACTGCTGTTTCAATCTATTCTCACCTCCTTGGGGCATAATCCAAAATAAAGTTCAGCTGCCCTCATCAAATAAGTCATTCGTTTCTTCTCCTGCTCATCTGAAAAGACTCTAAAGTGGTTCTTATACCCTGACTTTGGAAGCTCCTGGCTCCCCTTCTCCTCCAGGCTCGTCCTTGCCTTACAATACCTGTACAGAGTGACATGGCACATGCTATATGCTTTTGCCACACTTCGTACAGAGAGACCCTGTCTAAGGACTTCTATTGATGCTTTTTCTAGCATATCCCTGGGCACTAAGCCTCTCTTCCTCTCCCTATTTGGTGGCATTCTGGAAAAGCAAACAAACAAGCAAACAAAGGGGAAAACCAATCAAGCTGTGCTCGCAAATCTAGGCAGTTACAAATGTAACATGTGTTACCAATGAGCCGCTGGTCGCGCCCATGCTTTGGCGTTCCTTACAGACCAGAACTAGCATGACGAGTGAAAACTATGCTAACTGACGAAGAACAGATACATGCAGACAGCCGTGTGGATTCTAGCTCCACAACATACAAGCAGAACTTAATGTTCGAAAAAGACCTCTGGATCTTAATTTTTACTTACTTGGTTCTAAACCGGTTTTCCCGCCGCCATTTCCTGCAGAGTGGACGAATCCTGTTGATAATTCTCAGGGACGTTTAGCACTGCACTGGCCACATGCCGACGTGATGACATCATGATGGCATTTACGCAGCAAGAGAAAACGTGCGTGTTACAACTGTAACGCGTTACATTTAAGGCGACTCTCCCCTACAGTGGAAAGTGCACAAAGTATTACATTGTACATAATACAAGTATTGCAGTATTTAGATGAAGTGATTTGTGACAGCACAATATTTCATAACAGATGTGTTATAGAGTCTTATGGCAGATGGAATAAAAGACCTTGGGAAACGTTCCTTCTTACATGCTGGGTGTAATGGTCTCTTACTAAAGGAACTGCTCTGTGCTGCCACTGTCTCATGCAGAGGATGAGAGGAATTGGACATGATGGATTTGTCCAACATCCTCCTCTCCCCTACCACCCCAACAGGCTCCAGTGCACAGCCCAGGACAGAGCCAGCCCCGCCCACCAGCTTATGAGTCTCTTCCTGTCCCTCTCAGAGAACCCACAACCCCAACAGACTACTGCATAAAAAATGACAGATGCAACAACAGTGTCATACAGTGTCCTTAACAGTGGCCTGCACACCCCAAAAGACCTCAATCTGCTCAGCCACGACTTTGGCCCTTCTTGTACAGGGCATCTGTGTTATTTGACCAGTCCGGTTTATGGTTGAGGTGAACACCCAGGTATTTGTACACTGATACCACCTCAATGTCGCCTCCCTGGATGTTCACTGGTGCCTTACGGCTGAAGTCACCATCTCCTTTGTCTTCCTGGTGTTCATCTGAAGATGTTTTTTTCCAACCATTCAACACAGCTGGTGATGCCCCCCCTGTCCTCCTGCTCCTAATATTGTAACGTTACCTAGTTACATGTGGGCTGACCTCCGAGCAGTTATCGGTTTAATCCGGTCATCATATTGTGAAGCTGTTATATTAATATTGGAAGGAGATGAACTGCAAGGCCACTACACGTTGTCGGTAGACATCGTTTTACGACTGTATATTATTTGTCCATATACTACAGTGTGATCGTACAGTTAATAGACAATAGGCAAATTTATAGGCCTAATTTACTGGCTTCTGACATTTTATTTATATTTGTGAATAAATATTTACAGTGCAAAACTATAAATAAATAAATAGAAATAAGATACTGTGGCCGGATAACCCCTCACACAGTGCAGTACAAAGACACCTAACTCAACTCGTGGTGTGTTCCAGAGGCCTGGTACGCCACCCGCACCAGCTGCAAAGTGGGAAACCTCCCAGCTTTCTTGGGGCATTTCACCGAGGCACGCCCCCTCTTAACCTGTCCCACTCGGGCTTCTGAGAGTCCACCGAGTTCAGCGAGGTTGAGGAGTGTCAGAGAATGTCTACTGGAGCGTTTCCACCGGTGGGTGCGGTTCGGCGAGGTATGAATAGGTGCGGAGCGGTTTGTGTTTCCACCGCCAAAAGTGGGCGGGGACCGGACTTAGCCGTGATTAGTCGTACTCATCTCTCAGTGCTCCTCCGTTGGGGTACCAAGCAGTCTGAAAGGGTGCCAACAAGTTCGAGCTACACACGCCGTCCGTTGATTGGTCGACAGAATCACTTCCGTGCGACAGGGGGATAATATCAAACAAACACAGTACCCGCAAGGTATTTCTGGACAACAGCGAAAGCTTTGTTTATTGAAGAAAATGTTGCACAAAAGTTTGCCGTCCTTCTTGGATGTCCTACATTGTTGCTCTTTGTTCATTGTGTCATGTTCTTCTATTCCTTGGATTTATTAACAGGCTACACTGTGTCGGCTGCTATGAGGTCACCATGCTTACGTAGCTGCCGCGGCTATCGCTGTCCGGCTTAAACCCCGCCCACCATAAGGGTACTGTCTTAAAGCCCGCCCACCATAAGGGTACTGTCTTAAACCCCTCCCACCATAAGGGTACTGTCTTAAACCCCTCCCACCATAAGGGTACTGTCTTAAACCCCGTCCACCATAAGGGTACTGTCTTAAACCCCGTCCACCATAAGTGTACTGTCTTAAACCCCGCCCATCATAAGGGTACTGTCTTAAACCCTGTCCACCATAAGGGTACTGTCTTAAACCCCACCCACCATAAGGGTCGTGGCAGTGGTGGAAATGCAAGCCGTAACTGAGCTGCCCCTAACCTCACCTACACTACCGGACCTACAGTACTGGGCCTAACCACACCTACACTACCGGACCTACAGTAGTGGGCCTAACCACACCTACACTCAGGGCCGGCTCTAGGCATAGGCGACATAGGCGGTCGCCTAGAGCGCCATCTGCTGGAGAAGCGCCGCCAGAGGGAGAAAAAATAATAATAATTTTCGATGCCCATTGGCACCCTCCCTTCGTGTTCTGTCTTGAAAATAATAAATATTAACAAAATAAAGAAAGAGATAAACAATGACATGTTTCTCACTCATGGTGCTGAGTCACGTGACGTGTGGTCATTGGCTGCACACCTCAGAGGGTCAGATGTCACAGAGGTCAGGTCACGTCAAGTGACAGTGGGCTATGTTTTGATAACGTTATATCGTTGATAACGTTGACTTGCGAGATGAAACGGCCGTCAAAGCCCTCGGGTGCGCAGTACAGAAAGAGAAGAAAAGAGGAGGAGAAGAAGTCCAAATATAAAGAAAAAAATATAAATAAACATTAACGTCATCTTTTTTTAAATACCGCTTTGTGTGAAGATGTTTCATTTGTATTAACGTTAGCTTGCTAGCTAGGTTGAAATAAAGCAACGCTAGCTTAACACTAGAACGGCCAAGACGGTCATTTTGACCGTTTTCAACGTTATATGTGCAATAACTTCGTTGAATGAAAAAATGCAATACTGCTGTTTCCTGACTTTTCCTAAAAGTGTCTGTATTTTAATTTAGAATATTTTTAATATAAATTACACATATGATATGTTTTACCTATTTCGGCCATAAGCGGTCATATTGACCACACATCATTTCGCGGGGTAAAGCCAGAGTCTGTGATGTACTACAACAACTTGTACAGTAATAAGTGAATCTACTCTATATCTGTCTAGATGTGCTCAAAAAATATTTCCAGACGCCCCTAACAGCTGCTGGAGAGGGGCCTTCTGATGCAACATCCACACCACTCTCTGAAGCATGTAAGTTTAGCCAATTGTCTGTGGTCTCTTACGCACTGCTGTGTTGTTGTTGTTGTTATGATTATTATGATCATTATTGTTGTTGTTGTTGTGACTAAAAGGTACAAGCTTGTTAGCAATTACAGTAAATTTAGGTTTTAGGCAAATAAAATAAAGTTTATTTGTATATCAAACCATAATTTATTTATTAAATGAAGTAGAATGACACAACAAACTTAACAGTATGGATGTACTCTATGTTTGAATACAGCTACAAGTCAGGCATCATGCAGCAGCAGCGCTGCCACATCAACGACACCACCCACCTCTGAAAGTCAGCTTGAAGCAGGTGAGTTATGTAATTGCATGTTACAGCTGCAGTCACATCACTGAACAATACTATGGTTATTCATAATTTATGCTTCAGATGCGCTGTTATTTGTAAATCACTGTGTGACCTTACTGAAGGATTAATATCTATATTTGCATGTGTGTTTGATTTGCTTGCAGGTGAAGAAACAAGCACAGCATGCACTGTTCAACAGCCTGATGACACCCAGTCAACACATCCTGAAGGACACAAGGCAGCACCTTTGGACCCTGCTGACTGGCCATCCCTGTCTGATAAGGTGAGGGTGGAGTTAGTCAGCAGAGGGCCATATCAGCTTAGCCTGGTCGCGCCCACACTAGTGACGTCACGCCTCGCAAAAGCGCTGCTGACTTCTAGTCTGGCCAACCGTGCTATTAACTCGATTTCTGTCTCCCGAATTTTCGGGAACTCCACCCTCTTTTTCGAGAGCCAATCAACGTCGAGCCTCTCCAACGGCTCTGGGTAGAGGCGTGTTCAAGTAAGTGACGCTGTAGAGCAGCGACCGGAACCTCATTGTAAACAGCAGCATGGAGCAGCGGACAGCGTTCAACACAGCAGTCGATGCTGTGTTGAAAGATTTCAACCGGACATTTGTATTGAAAACCGAGCAGAGAGCAGCCCTGGAGGCATTTATAGAAAAGAAAAAGGAAAGAGCGGTGTGATTGGTTTAAGCTTCGACACCGCCTATTCTGGCTTCGACCAATAGCAGACTGAGGCATTTGAGGGGGGCGGGTAAACCAGGTTTGAAGGATGCGCTTTGAGAAATGGATTCTCTTAACGTTTTGGCCAGACCCAATGCTGAGTATCAACATTGGAAAGTCGTGCCAACCAGGCTAATATCAGCTAACATCAGACTTTGAATTTCGAAAAAGAGAAGATGGGAGAAGTTGCCATCATCACTACTTCTACAGACAGTTAATCAATGGAGAAAGGATTAAGAGAAGCTGGGTGGTATATTCCATCAAAAACAACAGTTTATACTGCTTCTGTTGTAAGCTGTTCTCACAGAAAACGTACAAACTCAACAGTGATGGACTCAATGACTGGAAAAATTGCGGCGACATACTAAAAAGTCATGACGCTCCACGCGTGTTATATACGATCCCTCTCCTTTTGTTTCATAGACGATAGACAATAGACCAATAACCTTAACCAAATAAAGTGAGTTAAAAGCGATCCTGTCTCGGCGGCCTTTCCTGGACCAAAATCCACAACAATTCAATCTCTTCAGCCAAATCATTGCAAACACATGACCTCATGGAAAGAACTTGAGATTCGTCTTGAAAAGGGCCAAACAATAGATAGAGCTGAAATGGCACTAATAGAGGCTGAAAGGAGGAGGTGGCGTGATGTCCTGACCAGGTTGGTGGCCATCATACAGTCATTGGCAGAGCAAAATATTGCTCTCAGGGGAACCACAGACACACTTCATGAACCAAATAATGGCAACTTCCTAAAAGAAGTAGAGCTCATGGCCAAATTTGATCCTGTATTGAAGCAACATGTTGCTGACGTGGAAACACGAGTTAACCGTACATCCTACTTAGGAAAAAATATTCAAGATGAACTTATTGATTGCATTGGTGGAAAGCCCCTGGAAGCTATAGTCAAAGAAGTTCAAAAAAACAAATACTTCTCAATCATTTTGGATTGCACCCCTGATTTGAGCCATAAAGAGCAACTGTCGCTCATCATTCGACTTGGGGGAAGAGGAAAGGTGTCCAAGCCAGACTTCTTGAAAAAAATCCCAGAGCTTTATTTGTGCCATGCGGAGCACACACAGTGAATCTGGTGGTAGCTGACACAGCAAAAAGCTCTGCAGATGCCACCAGCTACTTTGGCTACCTGCAGAAGCTTTTCAAACTATTTTCTGCCTCCACACAGAGATGGTCCATCTTAAAAAAACATGTGTCCGTAACCCTGAAATCCTGGTCAGATACTAGATGGGAGAGTCGTATCAACAGTGTAGAGGCTGTGAGATACCAGGCTGCAGTCAGGGATGCACTTATGGAGGTGAGGGACAACGCCACAGATCCAGTCATAAAAATCGAGGCATAATCTTTGGCTGAAGAGATTGAATTGTTGTGGATTTTGGTCCAGGAAAGGCCGCCGAGACAGGATCGCTTTTAACTCACTTTATTTGGTTAAGGTTATTGGTCTATTGTCTATCGTCTATGAAACAAAAGGAGAGGGATCGTATATAACACGCGTGGAGCGTCATGACTTTTTAGTATGTCGCCGCAATTTTTCCAGTCATTGAGTCCATCACTGTTGAGTTTGTACGTTTTCTGTGAGAACAGCTTACAACAGAAGCAGTATAAACTGTTGTTTTTGATGGAATATACCACCCAGCTTCTCTTAATCCTTTCTCCATTGATTAACTGTCTGTAGAAGTAGTGATGATGGCAACTTCTCCCATCTTCTCTTTTTCGAAATTCAAAGTCTGATGTTAGCTGATATTAGCCTGGTTGGCACGACTTTCCAATGTTGATACTCAGCATTGGGTCTGGCCAAGACGTTAAGAGAATCCATTTCTCAAAGCGCATCCTTCAAACCTGGTTTACCCGCCCCCCTCAAATGCCTCAGTCTGCTATTGGTCGAAGCCAGAATAGGCGGTGTCGAAGCTTAAACCAATCACACCGCTCTTTCCTTTTTCTTTTCTATAAATGCCTCCAGGGCTGCTCTCTGCTCGGTTTTCAATACAAATGTCCGGTTGAAATCTTTCAACACAGCATCGACTGCTGTGTTGAACGCTGTCCGCTGCTCCATGCTGCTGTTTACAATGAGGTTCCGGTCGCTGCTCTACAGCGTCACTTACTTGAACACGCCTCTACCCAGAGCCGTTGGAGAGGCTCGACGTTGATTGGCTCTCGAAAAAGAGGGTGGAGTTCCCGAAAATTCGGGAGACAGAAATCGAGTTAATAGCACGGTTGGCCAGACTAGAAGTCAGCAGCGCTTTTGCGAGGCGTGACGTCACTAGTGTGGGCGCGACCAGGCTAAGCTGATATGGCCCTCTGCTGACTAACTCCACCCTCACCTTATCAGACAGGGATGGCCAGTCAGCAGGGTCCAAAGGTGCTGCCTTGTGTCCTTCAGGATGTGTTGACTGGGTGTCATCAGGCTGTTGAACAGTGCATGCTGTGCTTGTTTCTTCACCTGCAAGCAAATCAAACACACATGCAAATATAGATATTAATCCTTCAGTAAGGTCACACAGTGATTTACAAATAACAGCGCATCTGAAGCATAAATTATGAATAACCATAGTATTGTTCAGTGATGTGACTGCAGCTGTAACATGCAATTACATAACTCACCTGCTTCAAGCTGACTTTCAGAGGTGGGTGGTGTCGTTGATGTGGCAGCGCTGCTGCTGCATGATGCCTGACTTGTAGCTGTATTCAAACATAGAGTACATCCATACTGTTAAGTTTGTTGTGTCATTCTACTTCATTTAATAAATAAATTATGGTTTGATATACAAATAAACTTTATTTTATTTGCCTAAAACCTAAATTTACTGTAATTGCTAACAAGCTTGTACCTTTTAGTCACAACAACAACAACAATAATGATCATAATAATCATAACAACAACAACAACACAGCAGTGCGTAAGAGACCACAGACAATTGGCTAAACTTACATGCTTCAGAGAGTGGTGTGGATGTTGCATCAGAAGGCCCCTCTCCAGCAGCTGTTAGGGGCGTCTGGAAATATTTTTTGAGCACATCTGGACAGATATAGAGTAGATTCACTTATTACTGTACAAGTTGTTGTAGTACATCACAGACTCTGGCTTTACCCCGCGAAATGATGTGTGGTCAATATGACCGCTTATGGCCGAAATAGGTAAAACATATCATATGTGTAATTTATATTAAAAATATTCTAAATTAAAATACAGACACTTTTAGGAAAAGTCAGGAAACAGCAGTATTGCATTTTTTCATTCAACGAAGTTATTGCACATATAACGTTGAAAACGGTCAAAATGACCGTCTTGGCCGTTCTAGTGTTAAGCTAGCGTTGCTTTATTTCAACCTAGCTAGCAAGCTAACGTTAATACAAATGAAACATCTTCACACAAAGCGGTATTTAAAAAAAGATGACGTTAATGTTTATTTATATTTTTTTCTTTATATTTGGACTTCTTCTCCTCCTCTTTTCTTCTCTTTCTGTACTGCGCACCCGAGGGCTTTGACGGCCGTTTCATCTCGCAAGTCAACGTTATCAACGATATAACGTTATCAAAACATAGCCCACTGTCACTTGACGTGACCTGACCTCTGTGACATCTGACCCTCTGAGGTGTGCAGCCAATGACCACACGTCACGTGACTCAGCACCATGAGTGAGAAACATGTCATTGTTTATCTCTTTCTTTATTTTGTTAATATTTATTATTTTCAAGACAGAACACGAAGGGAGGGTGCCAATGGGCATCGAAAATTATTATTATTTTTTCTCCCTCTGGCGGCGCTTCTCCAGCAGATGGCGCTCTAGGCGACCGCCTATGTCGCCTATGCCTAGAGCCGGCCCTGAGTGTAGGTGTGGTTAGGCCCACTACTGTAGGTCCGGTAGTGTAGGTGTGGTTAGGCCCAGTACTGTAGGTCCGGTAGTGTAGGTGAGGTTAGGGGCAGCTCAGTTACGGCTTGCATTTCCACCACTGCCACGACCCTTATGGTGGGTGGGGTTTAAGACAGTACCCTTATGGTGGACAGGGTTTAAGACAGTACCCTTATGATGGGCGGGGTTTAAGACAGTACACTTATGGTGGACGGGGTTTAAGACAGTACCCTTATGGTGGACGGGGTTTAAGACAGTACCCTTATGGTGGGAGGGGTTTAAGACAGTACCCTTATGATGGGAGGGGTTTAAGACAGTACCCTTATGGTGGGCGGGCTTTAAGACAGTACCCTTATGGTGGGCGGGGTTTAAGCCGGACAGCGATAGCCGCGGCAGCTACGTAAGCATGGTGACCTCATAGCAGCCGACACAGTGTAGCCTGTTAATAAATCCAAGGAATAGAAGAACATGACACAATGAACAAAGAGCAACAATGTAGGACATCCAAGAAGGACGGCAAACTTTTGTGCAACATTTTCTTCAATAAACAAAGCTTTCGCTGTTGTCCAGAAATACCTTGCGGGTACTGTGTTTGTTTGATATTATCCCCCTGTCGCACGGAAGTGATTCTGTCGACCAATCAACGGACGGCATGTGTAGCTCGAACTTGTTGGCACCCTTTCAGACTGCTTGGTACCCCAACGGAGGAGCACTGAGAGATGAGTACGACTAATCACGGCTAAGTCCGGTCCCCGCCCACTTGGGGGGGCGGGGACCCGCCCACAGCTGTTCTCAAGCAGAAGAGGTTGAGAACAACAAAGAGACAGTTCTCCTATGAGGCTCCTGACCAGGAAATGACCAATGCACTGAGGAAAATGGAAATTTCCTTTTTCAATGTGGTGGTGGACGTCTCCATTGTGTCACTGCAGGACAGATGCAAGACTTTAGGTGAAGTTGAGAAGAACTTTGGTGTACTTGACAACTTCCCTGACCTGCCCAAGGAAGAGATACAAAAACAGTGTGAAACACTCAGCAACACCCTAAGCTGTAATGGGCAGTCAGACCTGGACTGGAAGGAACTGGCACAGGAACGGCAGCTTTTCCCAGAATAGCCAAAAGGTAAAATGACCACCATGGAACTTCTCAGCTTCCTACAGGAGAGGAAACTGAAGGAAATGTATCCCAATGTGTGGGTCGCCCTGAGGATGGCTGTCACCATTCCAGTGACAGTTGCTGCTGCAGAGAGGAGCTTCTCCAAATTGAAGCTCATCCAAACATACCTGAGATCCACCATGTCTCAGGAGCGTTTAAATGGACTTGCACTGATGAGCATAAACCGCGAGGTGTCTAGGCAGGTGTCATTTAATGACACAATAGATGCCTTTGCTGCAAGGAAGTCCAGGCGTGTAGAATTTCCTTGAAATTTAGTTGAAACATGCTGGAAAGAGTGACTTGAAAGTTCATTGTTGTTCAAATAAAACTGTTAAGTGTTCAGATATAACAATACAAGCACCTTATATGTTTTTACATAATCTGTTCACTGCACTTTATATTTTTACTTTGCACTTTTATTAGACCGCTTATTTATACATTTTTTATATTGCTTTTTCATGTCGTGTTTTTTCATTTGGTGCTCATATGTGGGCACCAATAGGAAGAGATTGGTGACATTGGGCAGTAGGCTGCACATAATGTTGAAAGTGCATCCCATCACAACACATTTAATGAGACGAGCTAGCTCTGTAGGTAGAGTCAAAACCCGTATTTTGATTGAAAAATATTTAATAAGATGCAGGCCAATGTAAATTTCAATTCAACACAATCACAAACATTCAAATCATTTTGTCCTGCCACCACACACTTCCCTCTGGAAGTGACATTAAAAGCCTCCCTTGAGCGACGATTCCCCCCCATGTTTCTGACAGAACTCAAAACCCGCCCACTGCGCTGACTTTCATGGTGCAAAGCCACACACTCCCTTGGTGACAGCAGGAAGTTGTGCAAAACACATAAACTGACCACCAACTTCTGATCTGACCTGGCATATGAACCTACTTCACTGGTGCGTGTCTGATAGCTGAGTCTGAGTTTAAATATGCAGGTAGGGGTGGGCATGTTCTGTGGCTTTAAGGGCTCGCCCCCTTCATCTATGTGTGATCAGCTGCTGCCCCCTCATGGCTATGTGCAAGTGTTAAAGCTTATATTATATGTACTTGGTACTACTCCTTGTGGCTATGTAAGGATATTACTTCCTAGCTTTTATATGTACTGAAATGTGTCACAGGTCCTCCTAAGGTACCCATCTCTGACAGCTTCAGGTGCTGTTTTACAATGTTCCAGACAGAAGGCTCAGCATATTTAAAGGCCTTTTTCCCTAACTCAGTTCTAGCCCTGGCTACCAACATCTGTAACACATCTCTAGAGCACAAACCATAATTACCTTTGTTTGCAGACATGTATACACATAAATAGGAGGGGACCAGTCCAATAAGACACTTATAAATAAAAAACAACCAGTGTGAGAGTCTGTGTACAGAGAGCGATGGATATTTTGCAATGGCATATAGGGAACAATGGACACGATTTCCACAGCCAGTTAAAAATCTCAGGGCACAGTGGTAGACAGTATCCAATTTCTTTTTTTAGGTACTGGTCAGGTGCGTTCATAAATAGCACCGTAATCCAACAAGGGTAAAAAGGTTGCAGTGAACAATTGTTTCCTGGCCTGCAGTGTGAAGCATGATTTATTTCAAAAAAAAGAAACCAAATTTAATTGAATATGGAGACAAGTTTTTCAATATGTAGTTTAAAAGACAATTTTTCATCAATAATAAAAACCCAGGTATTTGTACAAATTGACCCTTTTAATTTCGACCTTGTGGATTGTTAAGAGCTTTGGCAGATGTTTTGGTAGCTCTTTACCATTTGAAATAAACATTAATTTTGTATCTAATCTGTATTTAAAACCAATTTCAATTCTGACAGCTGTGACTGTAAAACATCCAAAGCAGACTGCAGGAAATAAAAAGTTTCTACCACTAAAGGGGATGAACAATAAATAACAGTATCATCTGCATAGAAATGACAGGCAGCATTGGATATTTTGTCACAAAGATTGTTTACATATATTGAGAACAACAATGGCCCTAGTATGGAACCCTGGGGCACGCCCTTTGAAAGAGGGAGGAAGGAGGACGAAGACCCAGAAAACTGAGACACACTGTGACACACTGTGTTCTCACTGACAAATAATTTGAAAACCAGTTTACAGCCTGCCTGGATAAACCATTTTGTGGTCTATCTGCCAAGGTGACATGGTCAAGTATATCAAATGCCTTGGAGAGTTCAATAAAAACAGCAGCACAATACTTTTGTGTTTTCCTTGGATTTTGGCACAAGGGATTATAACATCTGATCCTGTGTATTAATGAAATACAGTCCAGTGAGTCAATAATATCTTTAACAACTTTTAAGGCTTCAGTAATTGTGCTATGTCGTTTTCTAAAGGCTGACTGGTGTGGGATAAAATATTATTCATGTCTAGAAATTCTTTCGTCACTGACACACTTTTCAGGGACTTTAGCTAAAACACAGTTTAGAAATTGGCCTGTAATTGTTTAACACCTCATTTCAACAGAGGCAGGACATAGGCAGATTTCCAAATGTTAGGAATCTCATTGTTGAGAAATGTCAGATTAATAAAAATATATAATAAAAAAAATATTGGTCAGATGTTCAAAAATAATGGCTCAAGCTTGTTAGGACCTGCAGATTTAGCAGGGTCCAGATGTTTTAGGGCTCTCTGGACCTCAATTATGTCTAGTGGAACTATATGAAAAGATTGACCAGAATAATTATTTGGGGGTGGAGATGGAGAAGTATTCTGCATATTATTAGCATCATTGAAGCAATTTAGAATTTCTAATTTATATGTTAGCCTACATGAGTCTTTTACAATACATGTTGGTAGGTTGTTTAAGTCCACATTTCCAAAAGAAGATTTGATATTTTTCCAGAATTTTATGGGATAATTGCTAGTCGTTTTTAAGAGGTAGTACTCTCCCATTCTCGTGGGAGTTTTCCAAGATAAGTCGGTTGGTGGTGTTGATGATTGTAGCATGGTGGTGCATCCATGGATTTTTTTATACTTGAATTTATATTTACCACTTTATATGTTTAAATTGCACTTGTGGCTCATATTATGGTCATCTGTGATGACCAAGGAGGGAATTGTGACGCATATCAGCACATATGATAACAAGCTGTAATATCCTCACATAGCCACAAGGGAGCAGGACCGAGCACATATAATAGCCAGCTGTAGTAACCGCACATAGCCACAAGATGTCAGCACCAGCATGCATACAGGGAACTAGGAGGCGGGCGCTCAACCCCATAGCCAATCAGAGCATGTTATACGTCAGAGAGGCCACGCCTGCCAAGTACCAAGGAGAGAGCACACTCCAGATCAGAAACTCTTGAGGCTGCATATCAATTAGATATACTGACAAGAGAGGTAAAGCGGTTTCGCAGCTGTCTGAAAATCAACCAGTCAGCCTCAGAGTTGGATTTTCTGGCCTTAGCCCAGGCAATATCCCGTTCTTGTTGTAGACTAGACAGCTGAGAGGCAAACCAAGGATTGTTTCGACCTTTCACTCGAAATTTGCAGAAAGGGGCATGTCTATCAATAATATTGCTTAAAGCATCATGGAAGTATTTCCATGCCAAATCTACATCATTAACAAGAGAGATCCTGGACCAATCAAAGTCCTATAGGTCATGATGAAAAGCTTGCTTGCAGAAATGCTTAAAATCTTGTTTAAGAATAATTTGTGGTCTTGCTTTTGGGAGCTTGGCTTGCCTCACTACTGCTATAGCACAATGGTCACTCATATCATTAGCAAAAATGCCAATATGTGAATATTTATGAGGAGTATTTGTTAAAAATAAATCAATAAGGGAAGATTTCTCAGGACATTTAATATTTGGACGAGTTGGGCTATCGATTAGTTGAGTAAGATTAAGTGAATCACAGGTGGATTTAAAACAGAGGATCAATCCCAGTTAATCCCCAGTGAGGAGAATCTCCTTAAAGTCTAAGGTTACATGATGACGGTCTAAACAGAAGACGCAAAAGTGGCGTCGCGTCTTCACTTTTTATTCTGTGCTTAGACGAGCGTTTTCGGGAGGAAATCTGCGTGCATACGGTGACGCAAAAGTGTGTGGAATTCGATTGGGTATGCATGCCAGGCGGCAAGGTGGAGCTGTGATACACTATCAAACAACACTGCCATGTCTGAGCGCATGCGTAGAATCTTCCTTCTTCTCTTATCTGCGCCGCGAAAATCAAACATGGCTACTGATGGGCAAAACAACCTAATGAGCACACCACATGATATGTACATTACGAACACACCACATGATACGTACATTACGAATATAGTTAACCCTTGTTCTAACTAACACACACATAACCAGCTATTCTTCAGGTCAAGGCCTGAGCCAGAGGCCGCATCTCCCAACATGGAGAGATGCTAGAGACTCAGACAATGCACCACACATTCGCAAGAACAGGAGTCAGTCTGCTGACAATATTCGGCCATAACACTGGGTCAAGATACCCCTCGAGAACCCCTCGCACCTGGTTAGAAACACAGAAGACACTCATAAACGAGATCAGTGCCCAGAGGCTCAAGGTCAAGCTAAGCATCCAGAAACACACACACCAGCCCGAACGCACACACCTCGTGGGGAGGGAAAATACAGCATAAGACTATACCACACAGATCACCTCATGCTCTTCTGAAGCAGAACTTCCACGGAGGCGAAGCTCCAGACGACCTCAGCGCTGATAGGGACTTAGAAATATTCGATCTTTCACGCTTTATGAACCTGTATCACTTTTACCACTTTACTTAATAAATCCGAGGCCCTCGTGCTGACAGACTTTATTACCTCTCCGTCTCATTTTCTCTGGTCAAGTAACTAGACAGACTGATTTTCCCAACACTACCGCCGGTAACAAGAAGAATTTTGTCTGGTCAGACGAAGTGGAATTATTGCTTCAAGTTACACTAGACTACAAAGCAACGAAGGCGCAACGAGGCGTGGACTGGGAGTCCTGCCAGACAAAATACACGGATATATGGACCGCATTCATAGAGCTGTATCCTACTCCCCCAGACGGCCAACCGAGAGGAACTGCCTATCCACATGCAACTGACGAGATCATTAAAAAATTTCATCTAAGCTTAAAGCCGTTAGAATGAAGTACAGGAGTGCCGTGGATACGCAACGCAGGAGTGGCCATGGGCGAGTTATCACACTCTTTTTTAATTTGTGACATATGGGGTGGGTCGCCAGCCACCACCTCTTAGGAGAATGGTATTGAGACTGCCGAGGTCAATGGCGACACTGTGGACTCTTGCAGTGAATCGAGCGTCATATTTGATCAAACAGAAGAAAGTGTCAGCTGCCAGGCCTCGAGTACCCAGACCCCAAATACCCAGACCCAGACGAAGAGGCCTACTTCAGGTATGTTAGACCTAAGACCTGTGGAGTACACTTAAATACTGTAATCAAGTTCCTGTATCTTTACTTTGTTCCTTTTGGGGGAAAACCCTGTCAAAATTCAAGGTTACTTGACATCAAACATGACAGAGCATGTATTTGTTTTAATAAGCAAGGCTTTAGAGAATGGTGTTACATGCTGTTGTTATATTCACGACTACTCCCAGCTAACGCAGTTACGTTGCCGCTACGTGGCGGTTACGTAACTTTATGACCAAACATACGTTGCCGCCACGTAAGTTCTAACTTTGCCGATACGTGCGGCTGAAAGACGCGATCACGTTGCCGCAACATATCTTGCCAACGTTGCTCGTCCGTAACCGCCACGTCCTGGCGACGTCGTGGCAACCAAAAGACATACTGGCGACATTGTAGCAACCTTCTTGAAAAAGGTTGCCATAACGTTGCAAGGACGTTGGGGCGGATCTGTATGGTGCAGTCCTCATTTGCCCTTTTAGAACCCACAAAATCTAGTCTGAAATCGACAAGCCACATTCATATTTTACCTGCATTTTGGCTGGTGGCTGTTACTAATGTTAACACAAGCCTATTCAAAAGACAAGACAGCTGTACACTTAGAAATATCAATTTATTATATTTTTATTTCAAATCAATTGGAATTTAATTTTGGGGATGTTCTTCCGCCTGCCGTTCCATCCGACCCTGTGATGAGCAAAGAAGAGAACATGTGAGTGCATTTATATTCATTTTACATTCAGTCAAAACGTAAATAGGTTATGCCGAGGTTACACTAGACTCGAGCGTGAGCACGTTCTAGATAGCAGTCCAAGTGGCTATGAAAGCTAAGCATTGCATTAATCCTGCAGTATACAATGTGTATTTACACCAATACTACACCGCGGATCAATAGCGTCATCATGCGCATGCGCATGTAACAGAGTCAATAAAATGAGTATGTAAATAATATTGAATCCTGTGTCATTGGGTCAAGACTTTTATTTTGATATATTGTAGGCTACAGTGTTGCATCGTGGGTATCTTGCAGCAGAAAAGACGGTATCTGCTGCAGGTAGGCTGAGCAAGAAACGTGTCCGCATGAAAAATCAGTTAAAGTCATGTTATCATTGTTTTATACAAGTAATTTATCTCTAGACAGTTGTTACAAATATATGCCATCATATAACTTCTTGGGATATTTGGCATAGTATTGTTTCTTTTATTTGATTTTCTATTTTCGTTTGCACGCACATGGTTGTCGTGCCATTCGTAATATTGTATTTATTTTGTCTAGGCGGACCAGCTCATACCCTTTCTGTATTATTTGCTGACCCATTGTGCAGGTAACCAATAAGTTATTTTGGTTCTATGTTTCTTGTACGTTTTAGAATCGTAATCGTGGTGTTGCATTCTCGACCGCGAACGTCTAGCCGGTCACGTGGTTATAACGTCTTTTACATGCAATACCGTTAGTCGCCACACGAGTGGAGAGTTCACCTGTTTACCAGCGTTGTTCAGCGCGACTTACATTTAAAATGTATTTTTCTTATTTGTATGCTGTATGTTAGATTATCATAGGAATTGTATATATTGTTTGTGTTTACTAGTTTGTATAACACACTATGGTGTAAGAGCAGAAAAAGACGGTATCTGCTGCAGGCGGACCAGAGCAATACTAATACCCTTTTACCCTCTGTATTATTTGCTGACCCATTGTGCAGGCAATAAAACCTGCTGCATCCAATGCTGATGAGTGTCCCAGTCCATACCGCACAAATTAAACACAACGCAGGTTACACGCAGACCACTAGGTATCAAAATATGATAGGAAGCAGAAATTGGCAGAACACGTGTTTGTCAACTAGCTCTAGAATATTTAGTTGCCGGTGGACCTGTTCGGGATTTGGTTGTTAAGCGAACCAAACGAAAATAGTTAAAGACCGGGTAAACCAAATTCAGTATTTTTCTTCTTATCATATTAATTAGGCCTTAAATGTGTCCAGAACATGAACCAAAACATGTAAAAAATATTTTTCCCATTCATCATTTCCTTGAGGAGCTAGGCCTCAGAGAATGTTCTGTGTGCAGGTTTAAAATGGGCGGGTCTACATCGAGGACCGCGTTACGTAAAGCGGTCTTACTCACATAAACCCGCCCCCTGCTGCCCTCTAGGTATAAATACATTAACCGCGCACTAGCATTCTGTGGTTTCACCCGTCTATGGTTTTACCGCTCACGAGTCTGATTTGAATTGTCAGTTTGCAGCTAGCTTGCCCGTTGGACCTCTCCGGTGATGGGCGTGGTTTCCTGGCCTGCAGCGCACACGCCCCCACCGTCCTGAGCCAGGGATTACTGCTCATTTTTCATCAACTTTGAAGCATAATTTTATATACTTCGCGATTTTTTTAGTCCTTCAAATTTGGCAGGGTGGTTAATAATATATTTTCCTGTGGTATTATAAACTCAAAACCCATAATTATTTTTGGTTTACCCGGTCTTTAATGTAATGTTAATTTCATCTGCCAAAAAAAACAAAACACTAAACCGTGATTAAACCAAATATAAAGCCTATTGTATTGCAACGGAGATTTGTTAGTGAACGTGTTATCTCTGCTCTATAAGGTGTCCGCCATCCCCTAGTTACGTGATCACCAGCTTTTGTGTATTGGAGGACCTGCTCAGCAAGCTGCAGTCTGCAACTTCTGCGGGAGGTATGTAAGTTACTACAGGGTTGCCAACTCTCACGCATCTGGCGTGAGTGTCACGCCTCATACCCACTGTACACCTCCGTTGACGGAAGAGAGTGGGCGTGTCCGACACATGGGGTAAAACACGATCTGCGTATAACGCGATCTGATTGGCCAACGGAACCGTCGCTGCCTGAAAAGTAAAACTTTTCTCAACTTTTGGACGCAAGAGACGGAGCCGATTTGACGGACGGACCCACAATGCATTTCGGGAGCGTCCCATGTAAAGTCAATGAGATCCGTCGACGGACGTGTACAGTGGGTATGAGGCGTCACGCCTCGTACCCACTGTACACGTCCGTCGACGTCAAATCGGCTCCGTCTCTTGCGTTCAAAAGTTGAGAAAAGTTTAACTTTTCAGGCAGCGACGGATCCGTTGGCCAATCAGATCGCGTTATACGCACGTTATACGCAGATCGTGTTTTGCGTCGGACACGCCCACTCTTGTGGGTATGAGGCGTCAGGCGTTAAACTTTTCTCAACTTTTGGACGCAAGAGACGGAGCCGATTTGACGGACAGACCCACAATGCATTTCGGGAGCGTCCCATGCAGTGAGATCCGTCGACGGACGTGTACAGTGGGCAAGGGGCGTGTGTGACACCCCCTACCCACTGTACAGCGACATATACGTCACCCAATCAGATCGCGTTATGCAAATATACGCAAGTGCACTGTCCAATGAAATCGCCTTTGTTATACAACCCGGGAAAACACAGATGCTTCAAAAAGCCCCCATCCGTCGACGGACGTGTACAGTGGGCAAGAGGCACACGCAACAAATGTCACGCCAAAAAAAGAAAAATACCCGTAACGCCTCGTACCCACTGTACACTCTCGTTGCTTCGAACGAGCGCTAAATTGCTGTGGCTGCCCCCCCCCGCCAGCCCGTAATCCCGTACCACCCTCCTCCATTTTGATAGCGTATGCCTCTATCGTTTAAACTCACCTTCAAGCTTTTGGAGTGGGCTGAGGGGGAATGTTTTAAGACCTCGGCTATCAAGAGCTCCACCTCCTTCTCTTCCAGCCCCGGCTTCCATTTCATGATCGCCTCTGTAATTAGATTGGATTTGTGATCAAATGTTAGGCGTGTCACCAACACTCAGGGGACACATTCTCAAACATTTTTTTTCCTGAAAGCTATTTATCTCTGGAGGATATTTTTGTGTGATAGTAACAGCCCCTCAAGTAACCTTCTCATTAAAAATGAATGGGATTGTATGGATTCAGATGGAGTACACAGCTAATACATCTTGGTCTGTATCATAGAAAGAAAACTGATAAACTGAGGACAATGAGGATGTTTTCAGCTCATGTTAAATGACATCTAGAGGGTATATGCTTTAAGAAATGTATAGTGGTTTTATAATTTTTGCAAACCAAAACACAACAGTATATTTCATACACGTGTATATTAGTTATGCACTTCTTTAATTTGAATCCAGACAATTATGCAATATAGCATGAGTGAGAGTGGGGTTGGTAATGGATAATCCACTGGTGTTGCTCTGCCGTAGTCACAAGGACTTATACAACAACTCCACTGCCAGCTAATTAACTTTAAATTGTACTAAAATGTCAATGGGGATGTCCCACCCCCCCCCCCGCTAACCCTCTATCTGTACCAGCTACATACCTCTGTCAATTGTAACTGCACGATGTGTACAGATGTGTGATGTCAAAATGTCTTGCACTATTTAATTCCCTATCAGGTCTAATTCAAATTCAGTGTTTCAGCAAAAGCACAAGGGCAAAAGTCTTTGGTCCCTTTCACTTCTGAGCAACAACAGCAGGTAATACATTCAAAATATACCAATGATGAAGTGCCTCTGTTAAAGAAAGTACACTCAATATATGAATAAATAGATGTGATGCACTGAAAAAATTCCATTAACAACACATCCTACAATACAAAGACAAAAAAGAAGCCAGGTAGCAGCCAGCTTGTCATGGTACCGAGGTCAGTGATAATGAGTAGTCTTTGGAAGAAACAGATCACATAAGCTAAAAAGTGTAGAAAAATAGCTGAAACAGCTAAATAGATTTGTTTGCACATATTTGGACTTACGTTTGACGGTACTGCCCACTGCTGTGCCAAGCAGTGGCATCTTCCCCTTCTTTCCTCTAAGGCTGTAGTTGCTCCACACATAGTTTGAGGCCACAGAGCGCAACACCCTCCTCACACACTCCCCAGGATTGGACCCGCCAACTAGGCTCAGATGGGAAATCTAAGGAAATCAAACAACCATGGTTAAGGTATTTAATGCAAGTATTTGCATTGTATTTTTCATGTGGTGAAGTGTCACTTCACTATTATTTGTACATTTACCATTTTTTTTGGTGAAATCTCTATTTTCAAGTTGCTCCTCGAGTTCCTTCAGTTCGGCCTGAGTTTGTGCCTGCCGTAACTCCACAGTGGCTTCCCCAGGGTCCCCACGTCGATTTGCCCGTAGCAAAAGTAGAGCCTCTCTCTGATTCTGCTCAACAGTCTCCAACTTTCGGAGCAGAACCTCCAATGTCGCTGTAAAAAATATAAGTTGAGAAGAGAGGAGTGTATTTAGTAGAAGTTGGTGTCATTTGCACATGTATTACCGTTGATATTCTTTGCCCAGATGGGCATTGTTTCTCTTCGGTCACCTAAGTAGTGTGTAAAAAGCATGTGTTGGGTTAGTATAGACAGATAACTGTCATAACCTGTGGATAAGAGTTACTAGTTTGCTTTAAACCACCCTCTCCACCCGCCACTTTACCGTCACCAGCAGAGATAGGCGATGTTGGTGCAGTTGAAGATGGAATTTAATAATCTACAGAAAGTACAATAGTTAATTGTCATTTTTTTGGTTCCAAACTCTTTGTTGTCTTGGCTCATAGAATTACTGTTATATGTCATCATCATTCGTCATCAATATCATACATAACTTTACCATCATTGTCTGTAAAAAGTTGCAGTGATGATGGAAGCGAGTTGTCTACAGAAAGTACAAGATAAGAATTTAGGTTATGTGTTTTTCTTTCAAACCATAGTGTCTTCTTGACTTCTATACAATTATTGGTATTTCTTTTTAACCATCATTCCCTTGCATAACTTTACCATCATCAGTCACAGGGGGTGAAGTTAGTTGTCGAGGCTGTGGGTTAGGCCGTGTAGTGGGGTATTCTGTTTGGGGTGGAGGTGGAAGGGAAGTCCTGAATTGTTGACCTGGCTTTTTTGTGTTTTGTTTCTTTTGATTTATTTTCTGTGTTTTCTTTTCACCTGAACAGAATCATATTAGCCGAACGTAAACAACAGTGTTACAAGTTAACACATTGTTTAGAATTGCTGCTTGCACTTTTAACACTAAGTTACTGCAGTACACAAGGATGTGCAGATATACCATTGTGAATAAATCTTTTGGGTTTCACAATGATGCGCCTCCCTTTGTCCTCCTTTCCTGTCTCCACACAGGACTTTGTCTCCGCCCTCTTGTTCCTCCTGACGGCCTGATCCCAGTCATCTAAACAGGTTAGGTTGACCAAAACAATTTGTGGGAATTTTTAGCTAGAAATCACTCTTTTAAATGTCTTGCTTTTGTGTACATCACCACTTGTTATTGCCGCCCATTAACACACCTGTTGAGGAGAATATTTTTATTGGCCGTTTTAGCCATGTTTTGGGATCATGTAAAGATTTTTACTTTGCCCTCTGTGTGGGGTTGTGGAGTGGCCAGTAGCTGCATGTCTTCTGAAATGGAAAACAAAAATAAAATAAAAAATGTCACAACAGCATTGGTGTTTTGCAGAACTTGCAGAATGTGTGACATGATTGACATAAAGGTTTTTAGCATGTACTTACATCTCCCTCTTTTGCTATCCAATTACTGGCCACAATACCAACAGTCTTCTCTCCTAAAAACTCCACGATACTATACTTTCTGTAATCAAGAACAGAGAATTTAATTTGATACAGTAAATAATTATTGTGTCTGTATAAAAAATTGCAATGATAATACACTGATGAGAGCACAAATGACAACATACTGCAATGTCATGAAGAATGGCCATGAAGATGATTTTTTCTCTAACAGGAATCTTGATAGCACTTTCTTTCAGATTGTCTTTTGGGACCCATCTCAAAACAGTGTCATTGTTCTTGAATTTCAGTCCTCCGACTATTGTGGAGTCACAAGGGACACTGAAAAGTGGCTCTGGGTGCTGGAATACACAGCACAGCTGGCTTCCATCCCTCTCCTCTATGACCTCACAGCATTCGCGGTGATTCAAAATAAAAGAAGAATTGGAGCTCTGCCTACCATACTCCATTGGCTGTCCAGCGCATTCCTCAAGCCTTTTCACCACTTGTGACAGGGGGCATCTTCCACTCCTTACCATCCTCTTTATTTTCTTGAGACAGTTTTCAAATTTAAAAGCGCTACAATTGTCCAATCCTTCAAAAGTCACGGCATCCTCTGCAATGTGCAACATTGAGTGCACGTTGTAGACAAGAAACTGGTTACCGTAAAGTTCTCGGCCTCTCTCAATGAAGAATCTGAGGAGATCAGCAGCATATCTCCAGTGATTCTCGACCAATGCTGGACTTACGAGAATGTTCATTGCCACACTGAATGTCATGAAGTGGCCGAAGAATTCATCTTTAAGGACCCCCTTCAGCACAATCTTTCCGGTATATAACATAAACTGCCTATATTCCGTTGCCTTCCATCTCTCCAGCTCTTTAAGATCTCTCGGTTTGCGTGCAAAGCTGGAAGGGATGTGTGGACGGAGGTTGGTGAGCCTGCTGCTGACCTCCTCTATTTGGGTTGCTGACATCTTGAGGCCCTTCACTCCTCTGCACCACATGAAGAGAAGCCTCTTCATTACACCCAAGCATGCCTGGTGCATGTAATCAATGGGAAATGCTCTGATCATGTTTATGGGCAAATCCAAACGCGGGGTGCTACCATGATGATGCTCGCCCTGTGTCTGTTGGCGGAAGGAGTCGTCGCTACGAGCCTCCACCTCTGTGTCTTGGTAAGTAACTTTCTCATTCCACTCCCCCCTCTGCATACACCGGTCACACCCATAATAGCCTGTGCAAAGTTTTACATTCTTCACAAAAGCCTTCGCAGGAGCATGTGGGATTTTATTGTTTTGTTCCTATGTTGCAGGCCACCGGACAGGAGGTTGTTGACGTCCATCACCATGTCTTCCATGAATTCTAGATTCTGTGGCTTCGCACCTCCACAAGTTAGGGTGATGGGGAAGACTGACACTGGCTTTAAATGGACAGCACAAAGGATGGGCCACATTGTTCTTCCTGAGCTCTTAAACAGAGGTAGCCCATCTACTTTGAAGGAAAGGTCAACACAGTCAGGGACCTGGTCTGCTGGGTATCTCAATAGAGTCTGTTGCAATTTGTCCTTGATAGGAAAATGGACATACTCCATACCAGACTTTGATGTGATCCTGACCTCCCTGGGTGTCTTCAGGAATGTCCTGGTGGTGGATGGCAGGTCAGTGTGTCCGTGACTTCTCAAAAGTTTCAAAAGGTCATCAACAGCATTGTGTTTCACCTGAAACTGGCAAGCCCAGCTAGCGAGGTCAGACGCGAGCAATGCCGGACGCTTGTCGGATGCCTCCAGGTCATCCCCTAAAGCCTCTTCCTCATCAGAGGGATCAACATCCATCCAGTCATCCTCCAAAGCAGAACGATCCTCAAAGGACCCATCCAAGTCCAAGGAGTTGTCCATGTCACAAACAGGCGCAAGAACACCGGATGGACTGCTGGACAAGCTGGCATCAGCCACAGCGTGTTCTTCTGTGACACAATCACTGGCAGTGCTTTCAGCTATCCTACTCATCACTTGTTTAGCTGATCTCCATGAACGCAGGTACTGCCTTGCACGTAACTGTTTTTCCTCACTCATGCTGTGAAATAAAATGTTTCACATTTTACAGTGCGATTGAGGTTCCAATACAATCTAGCCATAAACAATGTATTCTAGCATGCTTCAGACCAAAGATTCATGATGCAAATGCAGGCTTCAGACCAAAGATTTGCAATGAAAATACATGCAACATTCTACAAACCGGCAATATTTTACCACAGATTCCAAAATTCAGAAGGGTTCACACCCATGCAACCTCTATCAACATCACTACCGTTTCCATAACGACACCTTTACTATACCACTCTTTTTTACTAACTAGCTTGCTGGTGAAGTTAACCAATAAAGCATACTTGTTACGTTCACACAAAGTGGATAATTATTTTCTCCTAATCACCGTAGAGCCTCTGCTGACTTGATTGGCAAGACTTCATAAACACTGAAGTAAAAGTGTTGTAACTGTAATTCAACATGTCAAATGTCTTGCGATGAATTGCAACGTTCAATTCACACTGCAACTTCTGTCTGCAACGGAAGGCTTTTTATACATACCTGACAAGAATGAGGTCAACAGGGACTGGGGGTAATGATCTATAATGCAAAAAGAAATGTATAGGAAATGAATGTAATTGTTTTGATTAAGCTTTTAAACAGAACAGTTCATGATACACACAGTGTGTGACAGTAAAGGACTAGGCCTAGGTTTTTTGCAGGTAAAGAAGATCAAAACTGAAAGGTCCTAGAAAACATTGGGCCAGGTGGTTTAAAGGTGCCATGACGTGCCACCAGGTGTGGTGTGATTAGCTGTTAGAGGGCGTTTTGGAAATCTGCCCCTTATGACATCACAGGTGGGCGTGTCCACCTAAATGTTTGACTGATAGATGAGCAACGCTTGCTGCAGTCCAATGGCTAGGCTGATCTGTCCAGCACATATCTAGGTGGACACGCCCACTTGTGATGTCATAAGGGGCATATTTTCAAAACGCCTTGTAACGGCTAATCACACCACACCTGGTGGCATGTCATGGCACCTTTAATGGTGCCGTGTTCTGGCTTTGCATGACCTCTATACAATTGCATTACATTGCTATACAATTGATTAGCCTATTATAGTGATTGGTAGATTTCTTTAAACTTGACTGACAAGTGATCACAAGCTCGGATTGGCGCTATTAATTCAGGATTAGTGTGATTGGTAGATTTTTATTTAATTTTTTATAACATAACGTCACACAAGCGTCCTCCTAGACTGGGTGCGATGCAAAAAAGATATCGCATACTGGGTACCCCCAGCACGTTCTGCCGTCGATTTGAATTCGCTCTGCAGCAGGGGCTTGAGAGGAGCAATACATTTATTTCTGTTCTCGATGTGGTTTTACTTGAGCCAATCACCAAGCTGGCTTTTCCCCCTGGTGCGCTATTGGCTGGTTTAACACAATAACTATAGGAAAGCGACGGCAAGCAGCTTTTTGATCATTGGTCTGATTGGTTGAAGGACTATCCAATTGCGTACAGAGTCATTTGAACTACGCCACTATATCACGCCTCTTGTGCTGCTGTCTGCAGACCGAGGGACACATAGCTAACCAAATGCTTATGAACTTCTTGCAGTTTGGTAACACCTGCCATTTGCTACCTATCAGATTTTGCTACCTAGTAGTTCTGCACATGTGCATGATGACGCAAAATACACATGCTGTACCCCTGAAATCTCCAATAAAGATGTTATAATTAGGGCCGGGACTTTAACGCGTTAATTAAGATTAATTAATTACACAATAATTAACGCGTTAAAAAATTGACGCATTTTAATCACACTTATTTTTGCACCGCGGAACGTTTCTCACTGGATGAGTTTCAGGCGGACCGATTATACTGGAGCACCAACTACGAAGTAGCTTATAGCCGTTTCTCAATACCAAGTACGCGGACTACGTTCTCGCGGACTTGGAAGTACATACTTGGCAAGTCCGGACTTTCAAGTACAGACTTCCGAGAACGCGAGTACGCACCTGCAATTGGAACAGCAGCGGACTCGATGATGCATTCTGGGATATTTAACGGTCCCAAGTCCACACGAGTCACCTCCGATGCATCCTCGGTAGAACGGCCTCATCGAGAACGCATCGAGAACACACACGGGTTTTACGACAGTACTCGCGTACTTGGAATTGGAACAGTGCTTGGGCTACCACTGATGACGTTTATCGAGAACGCAAGTACACGAGAACACACGAGAACGCGAATTGAGAAACGGCTTATGAGACCGCTTTGGTTGGCCCCGTGGATGGGAAATTTTGTTACAAAAAACGAACGGATGGAAGTGTCGATAAGAGCATGGTTGTGTGCAAGCTATGCAACAAGGAATTCACATATCACCGCAGCACAGCGAGCCTCAAGTATCACCTCAATGCAAAACATATAGCAGCTAGCGTGGTCACTGGTCTGTTGGACTTGAACAAAAATAAACAATATTTTTGTTGCTTAAGCTTATGTATTCAGTCATTATTCAATGGTATACTAAAAATCGATGTGAAAAAATTACTTCTCACTGTTCTCAGGTCAAATATAATATCAAATATAAATAAATATGCGATTAATTTCGATTAATTAATTACAAAGCCTCTAATTAATTCGATTAATTTTTTTAATCGAGTCCCGGCACTAGTTATAATACAGTATCAAATTATGCTCCCCATATTCTTACAGTGTACAATGACGTGATTATGTAGTGGGAGCATCGTTTGATGGAGGCAGTTGGTCTACAAATGAAATATGGTACCAAACACAAGGGAGCATTTTTTTGATAGGGTAGTTGTATACATTGTTCTGCCAATGTATGTTACCTTGTCAGACTGTCGATTCATGCTACCCTATCAAAGAGTGCTACCTTATGTGTCAGGTAGTGTATTTAATCTGTTGACCAACTGCCTCTATCAAACGATGTTCCCACTACAGAATCACGTTATTGTACACCCATACTCATCCCAGGTACACTGTAAGAATATGGGGAGCATAATTTGATACTGTATTATAACGTCTTTATTGCGGATTTCAGGAGTGCTTATTTTACACCAATACCACTCCGCGGATCAATAGCGTCATCATGCGCATGCGCAGAACAAACAAGGTAGCAAACTCTGATAGGTAGCAGAAATTGGCAGAACACCCGGCTTGACGGAGTCAAAGAAGACATGGCGAGGAATGGAAAGCTACGGTATGTAGCTATCCTTTGCTTAGACCGTTGTTTTTTCGCGCCATGTAGTCATTGCCCTGTCATTGCTCGTGCAACAGCATTAGCTTCTAGTTAAAACAAATAAATACATCTTGACTGCAAGCGACAGAGGCGGGAATCTTACGCGACAGAGGCGGGAAACATTAGCAAGTTGTGGTCATTGCACACCCGAAAGGCAATAGGCGATAATTCCAAGTATAATAAGGCGCAATTAATGCCATCTTAAAACTGTTAAAGTCTGTTAAATCATAATTGACCCTGAATGACAGGATAAATGTGACGGCAATTTACAGAGCCTACAGCTGGCTCACAATGGCATTTTATAGCAATGCTGATAGCCCTATCGGCCTGTTAAATTAGCCAAGTAGCCTGCTAAAGTTTAAACACTTCTTGTTGTCTTCATCATACTTCCTTCCTTCCCTGTCCATTAGGCATGGGCGATTCGCGAACGATTCGTTCAGAACGAACGAATCCCGAAGGTGAACGACAAGAACTGATTCCCAAAACAAGTGAACTGATTCTTCTATTCCTTTTTTTAAACATATGGTCACGTAAATAAAATATACGAATGAAGCTACTAAGCTAGCTTTGTCTCCCCGCGACCTTATATTGATTGAGTCTAAAACGTTCTCAACGTTTCAGCCAATGAGAGCAGGTAGCAATCGCGTTGCCGATTGGGTAATAAGGCACCACCATACAAGTTAACTCTAACGTTCGCTGTAGGCTTCAATATCATGCAAGCACTTTATATTCGTTTTATTTTTATTTTGCTTACATCACAATTGCATGCTTTAATAAAGTTTTTTTTTTTTTTTACCAACTATTACGAGTCTCGTTTGGTCTAGTAGGGAATTCGCGCAATGGTGCGGCTTGCTTTACTTTGAAGACGGCGACGCCATTCTACTCTAGTGCACCTTTGTATTTTAAGGATTTTTTTTTTTTTAAAGCACGTACGTGCTTTATATATATATATGCTTAATATTTACACTTAACCTGGGTAATTTCGCCACAACATTTAGAAAGTTAAGTAGGCTAAATGCATGCTTGATTAACATTTATTCCATTATTTCACCAACCATATCCCCCTGACACACTTGGTATGGGCCGAGTTGTTCGGCACCAACCTTGAACATGAATTTGAGGGAGTAGATGGGGGGGGGGGGGTATATTTTTGATTTATATTCTAATGTCAAACTTTTTGTTTACAGAACTTAAACACAAACAATAAATACAACTTTTTTATTAACTCAAAATCCAATTGCCATTGTTTGATTACACATAAATATTAAATAACTATAAATTGCTATTATGGTTACACACAACCCTCAAACCACCACCCCCCTCCCTTAATGGTTTATCCAAGATGATCTAGAGATCAAACGTGAGTAGGGCGAGGCAGACATTTTGACCTTCAACAATGAATCCATCTCGTAAAAGAAGTGCCGTGTGGAACGAATTTGCTGTCGTCATTGATGTCCTGGCGTCATGCAAGGTTTGCAAAAAGAAAATTTCATATAAAGGAGGCTCGACTGCAAACCTTTTACGCCACCTACGGACCACGCACCCCACAGTCCATGCCAGGCTCACTTTGGAGCCGGGGGGACAGGAGGGCACTTCTGCTGCTGCTGCTGCCATCCCTGCACCACCATCTGCACCAGGAGCCTCAGCACCACCACCACCGCCACCCGCAGGACCAAGCCTAGTGTCTGCCGGACAGACCCGGCTGACTCATTTTGTCCACAGGCCAATGGCTCCCCTGCAGAAAAGGTCAGTTGATGAGGCCCTGATGCTGATGTTCGCAAAAGACCTGCAGCCCTTTTCCATGGTGGAGGATGCAGGCTTCATGGCATATACCAAGGCCCTAAATCCTTGGTACGTTCCACCCAGCCGGAAGACCATCTCCAAAACCATGATTCAGAGTACGAAAAGACAAAAGTGAAGGTGGAGGACAAAGTCAGTCAGGCGACAGCAATCTGCCTAACGACAGACGGCTGGACAGCTCGTACCACCACCAGCTTCCTCGCTGTGACAGCACATTTCATTCAGAACTTTGAAATGGTCTCTTGCCTGTTGGACTGCTTTGAGTTCGGTGAACGCCATACAGCAGCGAACATGGCGGAATCGATGAAGAGGATTGTTCTGGAGTGGGGAATTGAGGACAAAATTGTGGCATGTGTAACAGACAACGCCAAAAATATGGGTCTGATGGTGAAGGTGCTAGGCTGGACTCACCAACCATGCTTTGCCCACACGCTGAACCTGGTGGTTAAGTGCGGCCTGAAGGTCATCTCTGCCACCGTTGAGAAGGTGAAGTCAATTGTTGAATACTTTCATAGGAGCTGCACATCTGCAAAGAAGCTCCACGACACCCTGAAGCAGATGGACCTCCCCGACCTCAAGCTCATTCAAGAGTGTCCTACTCGGTGGAACTCCACATTCTACATGCTAGAAAGAGTCTTAAAATTGAAGGATGGGGTTATCTCAACTCTGGCACTGATAAACCCCAGAATGGTGACATTGTCCGAAGAGGAATGGTTGGCGGTTGAAGGGGCCTGTGAGGTACTGAGGCCATTTGAAGAGGTCACCAGAGAGGTCAGCGCTGATGAGTAAGTAAAATTCATCTTTAAAATGAATTAATTTTTGTTAAAAGCAATAAATAGGGGATAATTAATAAATAGGGGAATAAATAGGGGATAAGTAATAAATAGGGGATAATAATAAAAATAGCTAAATCCATACTAATTATAAACTATCTACAAAACTATATACATTTCCCACACTTATAAATAGCTAAATCCATTACTAAATAATGCTAAACTATCTAAAAAAACCTACAAAACTATATACATAAAAATGGCTAAATCCATACTAAAACTATTTACATAACTTTATACATTTCCCCACAGGTATGTGACAGCCTCAAAGGTCATTCTTCTGGCAAAGGGTCTGCAGAGGGTCACGGAGCGCCAACTGAGTTCAAACCAGTTCGGCCAACCAGAGGTGAAAACTCTGCTGCAAGTCCTGCACAACGAGCTGGCCAACCGTTTCCATGGGCTTGCTCAGGAGGACCACCTAACTGAAGCGGCTCTTCTTGACCCAAGGTTCAAAAAGAGAGCCTTTTCCACCAGCCAAGCAGCCACTGAGGTGGTAGAGCGCCTCACTCGCGCTGCTGCCAGGGTGGTCATCTCCAACCCAGAGCAGCAAGAGGCTGCAGGAGAGGCTGCTGGGGCTCTGCAGAGGAGAGCTGCGTCTGGGAGGAGTTTGATGTTGAAGTCTCCTCTCTGGTGTCTGGTGGGCAGAGTGCTTCAGCTGAAGCCGATGCAACGCTGGAGATGCGCGCCTATCTGGAGGAGCCCTTGTTGCCCCGCTCATCAAACCCATTGGCCTGGTGGAAGAGCCGTGAGGTATTCTACCCCCGGTTGGCTCAGCTGATGTTGTCTCGGCTGTGTGTTCTGGCAACATCTGTTCCATCTGAGAGGGTCTTTAGTAAAATGGGGATGATCATCTCACAGCGTCGGAGCAGGCTCAAGCCTGAAAAAGCAAAGCAGCTGATTTTTTTGAATGGAAATCAAGTTTGTAATTTCTAATTTGAATCTCTTTAATGTTTTTTAAAGAGGACAGTTCATTGTCTGATTAAATGTTTTTTCCCCCAATATGTTTGTTATGTTACATTTGTTACTTTACATATTTTTATTTTCCCAGCAGATATCGCCATTTCCATATAGCCCGGGGTCCAGGCCAGCCCACTTTTACATTCACCCCCAGAGACTCCGAGCGGGAGTAAATTTATACAATGACCGTCGATAAATATCTGATTCTATACGAACTAGTCTTCAAGATTAATGTGTTCTAACGCAATTTTAGTCGCTGAAATGTTGACACAACACACATATTTGACTATTAAATGTTTTACATTTATGAGGAAGCCGAGCTTCCCTTGCAGTCTTCGAGAAATTTCCTCACGTGTTTCACGTGCACTGCTCGTGCTGCTCAGCATATCATCCAGCAAACCAATTAAGGCCTATAAAAGTCTTACCAGCAAGGGATGCATGGGCCTCATCTCTTAACCTCATTTTCTTGCACTACAGGTCCTATTGTCGAGTAAATGTGGAGATTAAGCTATTTAAATACGGGATAATTATTTAGGCCTACAGGAGAATATTTAAACGGGAAGACGGCGAGGAATAAGTTAAAATAAGGGAGACATAGTCCTTCCAAACTATCGTACAAGACTTTAGGGTAACTGAAGAAAGATAAAGAAAGAAATAAAGAAAGATTCTTACGTTCGTTGTTTGGTGCCAGGATGTCATTTGGTGGGTTGTTGGCTGCAGCACGCGTGTAGGCCTGCCACACGTGTATGGTCTTGGTCGAGCAGTGTCGAAGCCGAAGGCTAATGCGACCGTCCGATAATTAATTGCGGTTTTCCGCGCAAAGCACGTGACCGTGTTTGTCCGTGAACTGAACACTGGACTTAAAGTGCGGTTTGCCGCAGCTCAATTAAGGCTGGCGTGCGCGCCGACGGTACCCTTTCGGTAGGGAAGAGTATAAGCAAATGCATTGCGCGTGGGCGTACCCATATTTATAAGCAAAGGGGTGGGGTCAGACACCTGTCAAATGACGTAACAGACCATCTGACTTAACGACCTGAACGAATCAAACGAACGAATCAAACGAACGAATTGTGACAGTGAAGGGAACTGAAAGAACTGATTCCCGGAAAAGAATCGTTTTGCCCATGCCTACTGTCCATTGATGTTGACTTTTAAAAAATGACTAGACTTGAATATTTGTTAAGTGTCATTTGAGTAACATTAGTGTTTAACTAGCTAGTTCATTAGCTATTAGCACATTAGCTAACGCCAGGATATCGTTGTCATGGTGGTAGTAGGCCTACATTTAAACTAAATAGCTACTTCAAATTAACTTACCTTGCCTAATAACTAATAATAAAAGTAATGATAATTTTCGAAATTCTTCTGTATTCTCTTTATTCTGTATTCTCTCTCTCCTGTCTCAAAACCCACAAAGGCAACTTTGAATGTACTAACTGACTATATCGCTCGAGACCTCTAATACCTGGTATTAGAGGTCTCGAGCGATATATTAGAGGTCTCGTGCGATAAAGTCAGTTAAATATCAAATTCTATAAACGTCATCGCATTCGCGGGGGTCGTATTGTTGACATTCCTGACATACGCGACACGCGCTACCTTGCCAGTGCAACTTATTTCCCAGATGATTTGTCGTGTAATCCACGGCTGTTCTAACAGCAATACAAAATCATCACTTATTTTGTATGGAATACCAACAGTGAGTAAACGGGAAGGGAAAGTAACTGAGGATTTGAGCCAGCGTTTCAACCTTTTTTCTGTTCCAGTATTTCATTAATACACAGGATCAGATGTTATAATACCTTGTGCCAAAATCCAAGGAAAACACATATTCAGAGGCCCCTGTCCAAACCAACCTTACAAGCACGCTGGCTACCAAACTACCAACCAAAGGTGAAAAGAAAAGAAAAATAAATAAATAAATAAATACAATACAATATACCTATCCTATCCTATGGCTATCATAGCCTAAAAAACAGCAATGCCACCTTCAACAGACCCAGGCTCCGTTTAAGTGCAAGCTCCAGGTAGTGACAATGCCCCCTGACCAATCCAACCTTATAAGCACATTGGCTACTAAGCTACCAACCAAAGGTGAAAAACACACGGCAACTAGCCCAACTAACAGCAGTAAATACAGCAGTATGCAGTAAGCAGAATATCATTGGGGTTATCAAGTGGGCACCCTCTTTCACAGATGTATCGTTAAGTTAGGCCCACGACACCTCCTGAAGGCTTAACAATGAAACCAGCGTCCTGGATTCACCCCCCTCAATGCTACCACCACATTGCCACATTTAATGCATCTAAACACTCTCTTGCATCGTACCCCTAGCCCTACCACTAACCCTGACCAAACAAACACGTTAACACAATAGCACACGTTAGCACATCTAGCTTACCTTAGCTTGGTAACCCCAGGAAGTATGTTTTCTCCTTACCCACAGCCATTCACTTGCTCGTTCTGCTGCCACGGACATGCTACTAACCGCCTGCCTCAGACTTCGTCCACAAATACCCAGTTCAGTCAGCAAGCTAATAGCAGATCTAGCCATGAACCCCCGTGCACCGACTTCAATAGGTCTTAGTCGTGTAGACCAGCCTCGCTGTGCTGCCTCTCCAGCCATCTCAGCATACTTCGCTTTCTTAAGCTCATTGGCTACTTCAACTCTGTCTTCCCAAGGAACTGTAAGCTCAATAAAATAAACAATCTTCTCTGAGTCTGACCACAATAGCATATCTGGTCTTAGCCGAGTGCTAACGATGTGTGGAGGCACAACCACCTGCTGAATAAGGTCCGCCTTCAATTCCCAGGCTCCTCCATTACTTAGCTGCCCGACTCTATGCCTGCCTCTAAATGGTCTAGCCTTTTCCCCCTGACGCACAAAGTTAATTTGCCTACCCTCTTTACTAGCGGCTGCTGAATTAGCTTCTCTCCGTTTAACATCAACAGCCTCTGCCAAACATTTCAATACCTGATTATGACGCCACGTATAGCGCCCCTGGGAGAGACTTACCTTGCACCCTGATAGGATATGGCGGAGGCTGCACACACAGGAACATAGTGTGCATGTCTCATCCTCACCAAACCACTGATTTAAGTTCTGGGGAGATGGGAGAACATCATAAGTGGCACCTATCATAAATCTGATCCTGCTAGCCTCCATGCTCCATAGATCTCTCCACTTTATCTTCTTCTTCTCCACTCCCTCCCAATTCACCCACTGCCCTTGTTTAGCCTGTGCCAGTGTTCCTTTTGCGTCACGTTGTGTGATGATAGAATTCTATATATTCGGGTTTATAATATAGTAGGCCTATATAATAAATGATATATATATATATATATAATTTAATTTAATTTAATTTGTTGGTATAAAAAAGGTCTTATTTCAACTCAATTGTGATAAATCTCTTGCATGACAATGTAAAATATTTTGATGGAAATCAACTGTAAAGTTAACCAAGAATGGTAGGCCTATATAATCTAGCCCTATGGTATGGTAATGGTAGGCCTATATAATCTAGCCCTATGGTATGGTAATGGTAGGCCTATATAATCTAGCCCTATGGTATGGTAATGGTAGGCCTATATAATCTAGCCCTATGGTATGGTAATGGTAGGCCTATATAATCTGCAAGAACTGTAACAATAAAGGCCCGGGGTAAACGTGAGATTCCATGGGGTCCTTCAGATGAGATTTAAAATATCTATATATATATAGTGAAATTATTTTTTACCCCATATCGCACAGCCCTACCAACATGTGCCCTTCTGTTGTACCTTTTGATTAATTGGTTGTAAAACAGGGTATGAAAAGGCTTGAACTGATCACAAGATCCAGTATGAAATTAAAGTTTTCATTTCAGACATGTAGATATCAGCCTTTAAGGCATTTTGTTATTCAATTTCATTTTTGTTCAATTCAACCACAAAGAATAGACCACCAAATTGCAATGTACTGTGTAAATCCAAAAAAAACCTAATACAAATATAAAAATAAAAAACGTTGACATTGAGATACTTACTTATCATGTGTCATGTGCCTACTGTATAAGAATAATCTTAAAGGCAGCTTTCTGTAACTTACGATTACCACAGGTCACGTGTTAGGGATATCATTTTTTTCATGTGGTTTTAATGGTGTCATAAATTATAACATTAGAATAACAACAAAACAACAAACTGTAAAACTAAATGTGGAAATGGTGCCATCGACTTTATTTGTGCATGCACATAAAAATGTTGAAGCAAAATAAGATTTAGGTAAGCATAGACAATCGACTCTTAATCAAATGTTATGTCAAAGGAAAGTTTGCATTATCAATGTTTGGTCTCCTCTTTGCCAGTAATGCACAGGCTGCCAAGGGCAGCATGGACATTACTTGGTCACTCACATCTGGTGCAGCTGTGAGCTACTCAGTAAACTAGACACAATTGTTCTTGTATAGCTGTCCTTGCACACTTTTTCATTTAGCTTGACATGTTATTCAACTGTTCCTCAGCATAAGATATGTGTGTGTGAACAGAAAATATTAAATTCTTACCTTTTTTCTTTTTCCAGGGACTGGACTGAAGACGCTGGGATCCACCAGCTGGGATGCAACAGGACATTTTCACAACCCTGACTCAGCAGCAACTGCTGAGCTAGCCTCTCTGCAGCTTAAGGATAACTTCAGCTTGATCGAAAACTGAGGGGAAATAACCTTTAGGGTCTATTTGTGTTTCCCTGTCCATTATATACCTTGTGAATCACTGTTCTAAATGGGAGATGCCAACCAGTCTTTGTTTGTCGTTTAATTTTTTGAAATAGCCCTTTACATAGTTCTTCTAATTAGGCAAAATGTCCATAGTGCCTGGGATTGTGATTAGTAAATTATATACCATGGCTGTATTTAATTTGTGCTGCACCATAAGCCTTGTACATACAGCCACCAGCTTGTTTCAACGTATCTCCTGTCATGGCATTTATTCCTATGTCTACCTGTACAAGTGGAAGCATTTGGATAGGTTATCACCTTGGACCATGGAGAGTTTTAGGGTGTGCATGTGAGTTTATGCTGTGTATTCATCTTTTTTTGGTGCTCTTGGTCCTTTGTGAAATAATTTGGTTGGCCTAGGCCACAATGTTTCATTGTGTAAGGTTGTGTTTCGTACACTTGTTGGGTTTCAGTTCTTTCGTTGAAAGAATATTGGCAGTGGTAAGATTGCGTACCTGTAAAGCAGCCCTTGAATAGCGTTTTGGTGTGGCTTGATATAAGCACGTTTGTGAGGGAGTAGGCTTTTTTGCTCATGCTGTCTATTGTTGGCGGGCTTGGATGTAATCCCAAGTGGTTATTGGGGGTCAAGCAGCGAAGCTGCGAGACAACCTATTGTTTTTGTAAGTATTCCTACTATTATTATTATTTTCCTGACATTGGAGTCTATGGCAGCCCATAGAACCCCATGGTAAAAAGTTGTGAAATTTGGCACACTGATTCAGGACAGTCCCATAAGCCCTCACAGCAAATTTGAGGTCGCTAGCCCATGAGCTCTAGCGCCACCAATAGCTCAAAGTTGGACATGCATTCATGTTCATAACTTTTGACCCATTCATCCAATATTCACAAACAAGGCATCATTGGAATCCTTGGGCCAAGCCGAGTTCAACGCACCCTATGACGTCATTTTGCGTCAGGATAGATTTTCCGCCATCTTGGTTTATGTCAAAAACCTTCAAAATGTTTCACACATCACAAATTTTGTCAAATCATCTCGAAACTTGGCACAGACCATGGTCAGACCATGCTTCACAAAAGTTATCCAACAGATTTTTGAATTTCAAAACCGTTTGGCCGTGACACCCAATCAAATTTGACCGCAAAGCCTCCAAACAGGAAGTAAGCCAATTTCTCAGCAGCCCTTTGACATATCATAACCAAACTTGGTACATAGACCCATGACACCATCACAGGGACGCTCATTAGGTTTGGTGACCTTTGACCTCTAGGGGGCGCTATAATTAATGAATATGTGTTTTAACTCCTCTCTCTTCACATGAGTATATTTCAAACAAATTTCCAATGTCTGGTGATACTATCAGACCTCCCCATAGAGCTGGTAAATGAATTGTCACGAAAATATACATGACAGCCAATCAAATTTGACCACAAAGCCGCCAAACAGGAAATAAGCCAATTTCTCAGCAGCCCTATGACATATCATAACCAAAGAGACCCATGACCCATGACCCAAGACCCATGACATCATCATGGGGACACTCAATGAATTTGGTGACCTTTGACCTCAGGGGGACGTCAAACAGGAAGTGAGCTCATATCTCTGCAAGGCCTTCATGTATCCAAACCAAGCTTGGCTCATAGTCTTATGACCCTATCCTGATGATGCCCAAATAATTGGGCACCATTAACGCCTAGGGTTGTTAGCAGCAAGTCTATTCCGACCCTTAGAAAGCGACTTCAATGTATTTTCATTGTGATAACCATTTGCCAATAGCTTTCATTGTCAGTAAAATGATATCTAATCATATGCATTTTATCATTGTCATCATATACTGTGCTATATAAAACTGACAACATATCAATAATTAAATCATCACTTAAATCTGACATACAGCATACAATCAGAACACTTCATTTATTTCAATGTTTGATGCGCTGAACAGCGCTCATTAAAGGGTAGACACTCCACTCGTGTGGCGACAAGCGGCACTGCATGCAGAATGCAACAATGACGTTATTTACCATTCCGCCCACTTACAATATAAACGGAATTCTTACTGGATTAGATGCTTCATGAACCACCTCTAGTACGTTGCGTCTCTGTCAGGGATAAACCTTGTGTTGAACGTTTACCACTCTCCAAGTCATACCTAGCCCGAGACGACCATACCACAAAGGATCAAAATAGTTTTTCATCATTACCTGCACAAAAGGTAATCAGATAAACAAATGAACAACAACCACGACAGCAACCCAAACGTGCACGTCAAACGAAAATAGCAAATCAATCGAAGTTACAATACTGTGTCATACATTGCAAGAATTTGATTTATAGGATGGCCAATCCAAATCTTGATTTATTTGGTATTGATTCATTCAGAGTATGTTCACTTCATCCTGATGGTAATTGGGATTGTACCACAGCTTAATTAAGACCCAGTCAGTCAATGGTAGGAAAAATCAGGAAGAGATTAATTATCGTGGTTAATACTAAGAGATAGACAGCATCGTTTCTGTTAAGCCACTCTAAATAAACAAGCAAGTAGTCAGGGTTTAAACATATAAGTGATGAGTGGTGTGGACAATACTGAATCATTCTTCAATTAGTGCTAACCTGGCAATCCCTAGCAGAAAACTACTGATAAAAGGTAGTAACAAACACACACACACCACCTGATTCTAATACTCTCAATGCATATATACGACATTGTTATGTTGTCTTATCCATCTTGTGACATGATATCGTAGATACTATACAAACTAATGCGATCTTAAGGAACAACAATTCAATTCAATTTTATTTGTATAGCCCTTAATCACCATTACAGTCTCAAAGGGCTTAACAGGATAAATATTTATGACACCACCATTTACCCAAGGGCAAGAAAAAACTCCCTTGAAATTAGCAAGGAAGAAATCTTGTGAAGAAACGCATAGTAGGGGATCCCTTCTTCCAGGGATGGTCAGGAGTGCAATGGGTACCATAACTGACATACAGGTAAATACATGCACATCATATTAAATTGGTGATGTGGTGCTGGCCGGTTAACCATGAGGAGAGTCCAGGCATCCAGTCCAGTCACCGCAACACGCTAGAATAGACAAAATAGTGAATTAGAATGGAAAAATACATAGTGGGAATGTATAGTGTATTAACAAAAGCACAAACAAGCCCAAAATGTGCATGAACACTGAAAACGCACCTTTAAAAAATGAAGGAAAGTGATCTCACAAGACCATTATGGACAGTCAAACTTCTAGCAGCAGTGGTTTTTGTAGTTCAGATTGGTCTTGGAAGTTTGGGATACAGGTAAAGATGGATGAGCTCAAGCAAGCTCCAACGACGGAAAACGCAGATGGCTGTGTAGACATAAGAAAGCATGTTCATTTGTTAACAGTGTGTAGTCATTTACAGCATATGCCATTCAAATGAATAACATTTAATTAATAGCCTTTGTGGTTATTACATAATCCAATAAGATCTCTGAATATTTCTTATGACATTCAAGCACCACTGGTGGAAAAGCTAGATGAGTGTTGTGATGGCTGGAGGAGTTCCTGCAGCAGCTCATCAGCCAGTTCATCAGGCTGATGAATGGCACCTGGTGGGGTGTGGCCTGGCCGGAGCAAAAGGCTCAGCACTGGAACATTCATTCTCCCTCTAGACTCCGGCTGGGGTGGAAGCCCTGCTCCACCTGTGGACTCTTTTGTTCCATCTTGTACTTCATTTTTTCTAACTCCTTTTCATGTTCAAATTTCAACATTAACAATTCCTTTTGCTGTTCAAAGGTTAACCCCGGCACAGAAGTAGTAACACCACTCTTACCATCATCGACCATCAGGACTCCTTCCTCCTGCAGATTTGCCTGTACAATACTCATGATGGTCTCCCTTGTACGTCTGGCATCCACAGCAACCGAATAATGATGTGCCACCTTGAGAAGCTGCTCCTTCGTATATTGCTCTAGTAACTCATAAGAGGGACATTTAATGAAATCTTCAACCCTGGCAGCCATACCTGAACCCAACCCAACAGTCTAGATAAACAATACAGAATGTGGCGCCCCCACTGGGTCCCCCCTACTAACTGCCTAACCAAAACCTACTTAAACTCAACCCTAGTCTTCAGTGGCATTGCTGAGTTCGCCAAGGGCCCTCCCAGGATACCACCCAAAACAGTAAAGGCAAAAAAAAACTGCAGCAGAGCCTCTATTAGGGACTGCTGCTACGCCTAACAGAGGGGAACACCAGTGAAAAAATTTGCCACACTTACTTTATCTCCAAACTCTGTACTTACCAACTCAGTATACGTCTCCACCAACCTGCATCAGCAGACCAACAATTCCTACCCAAAACACTGGCTTTAGACGAGCCCCCATTTTGTCACGTTCCATGTTCCAGGAACTGGACAAAAGGTGGAGAGACAACTGAGTTTTGCAATTTTAACAAAAATAATTTATTAATGAACTTAAAGACAACTCAAACCAAGACAAAACAAACCAACAAAACAAAGAAACAAAAGAGTCCACAGGTGGAGCAGGGCTTCCACCCCAGCCGGAGTCTAGAGGGAGAATGAATGTTCCAGTGCTGAGCCTTTAGCTCCGGCCAGGCCACACCCCACCAGGTGCCATTCATCAGCCTGATGAACTGGCTGATGAGCTGCTGCAGGAACTCCTCCAGCCATCACAGTGTTAACAGGCTTTATGACTGAAGAGTTCACAAGAGCGATTCTTACTATCTGTTTCTGAAGGTCTGCACCACACGTGAAAATAGATGAGTTTGATCAGGCGTCAACGATGAAAAAGGTAGATGAGCAGCAACAGGTATTTCTCTCTCAGCAGGCTGCGTAAAACAAAGCATGACCATACATTAACAGTGTTATGCAGTTTATATGCAATTCATATGAGTACTTTTTAATCTACAACCCTTTTTGGATGCTCATATAATCTGATCTCACAAGAGTGTTTCTGTCAGACTTCTTACGTATGTATAGTGTTTGTAGTTTACACAGGTCTTGCATGGTTGAGCCATAGAAAAAGGTGGATAAGTGTCAAGACGCTCTGGTCAACAGGCTGCACAGGCAGAACAAATGGCACTGTCATATTTAATGTGCAAAGAAGGAAAAGAAGATAGATACTCACATATTGGTACTGCTTTTCATGACAAAAGATGCTTTAACAGCATTGCAAAGTCCATGACTTTGAAGCTGTATGTCCTCTGGGTTCATAAGCTGAGCCAGGTTTTCTGTCTGAGCGTGTTAGACAGCCTTCTCTTGTCTTACAGAGTTACTCTGCATGGTCAGACCATCCTTTTGTGCTACTTAAATTGACTTGTAAACAAATACATCTCATATACCAGCAAGTATATCCCAATACAAAGAAAAAATTAAATGCACAGAAGCGACTGTATGACTGTTTTTGCCAAACAAAACTGCTGTGCAGAAAATAATAAATAATCCCAAATGCAAAACAAAGATAATACATCACATAGGTTAAAAAAGAAAACAATTAAAACATCCTGCCCTAATCTAACACTTTTAATGCCTATTATTACTTTTACACAAACTAAATGATCTGTACTACTTGTTAGTAGTAAAGTAAGCCCAATCTCTTTGCTTATAACACCCTGTTTACAGAAATGGATCACAAGTAGAAAGCGTTAAATACAGGTGTACATTATGCCAATTATTTGCATCACTCTAGTGTAATGTTCTGGGTAGTGTTCTGGGATGCAGTAGGCAAATCTCTATTTTGTTAAGAAAAATGTGTCCTGATTTATCCTTGAAAAGTCCACATCAGGTCTGTAGAGGTAGCATCACTGCTTAGTGTTCAAAAGTCATTGTAGTCCTTGGCAACATTTGAAACTACATTTGTTTGCCGTTGCTTTGTACTGATTAGTAGCACAATACATCATGTCTTCACGGATACCGACAGTGGTGAACATGAGCAAGCCACTTCCAGAAATGGCAAAAAAAATAATAATAAAAACAAAAATGCTACATTGGGCTTTTCTGACCTGTCTCAGCCTTACAAAGGCCACATAACTCATACACAGTAAATATCACACATTGCATGTAATGTTTCAGTATATATGAACTGATCCTGTGCTCGTGGACTTTTCCCATCAGTTTAAGATTCAAGAAAGATTTCAACATTACAGATAACACCAGATTGATGGTGCACAGACATGATCCACTGGCATGGAAATGAATCCTAGCATTACTAATAAAATCACCTTAATAAATATAAACTCACAATCACGTTTTTTCTTTGGCTTTGTGTTGAAACTTCCATTACATTGCTTGCCTTCATACACATCCATTCTATTTTCATGAAGTATAAGGATTAGAAAACACTGTTTTTACTGCTGAAAACATCCTCATTGTACTGGTGATATATTCGACAAAATTGATCAATTAAGAGGGCGCAAAAAAGACAACATAAATAAAACAATTCAAACAACTACTATTGATAATGCATATCACTGCCTGATTGGAAGTTCCAACACAAAGTATCATGTCCTCCCCCCCCTTGTTGCCTTGGTGAATAAGGTGAATAACAAAAAATGTAAACAGGGTCTCTTTTTTGGCCATTTTCCAAAAGAAGTTGCACTTAAGCTGTTTTTTTTTATTTTTTTTGGTTTGTTTTCACCATCATGTCAGACTACTATCAATGTACCATAAAACATTTTGGTATGTTTTTCTACCAATCAGCTTGTCTTTAAAGACCGTGATGAAAACAAGTGTCCTATCATTTATCCAACTATATTATTATTATTATTATTATTATTATTAATTCATTTTTTGGATCAAAATTTCATTAGTTTATAACATACAAAACATACAAACAACAACAATATTATTATTATTAATAACAATGTAGGATTCCTATTATGCATATAGCATTATTTTCTTTTGTTTTTAGTTGAATTAGGGTGTTTTTTGGTCTTTTTGTGTGTGGGGGGTGGTGGTCACAATGTGAAATCACTGTGGAACCACACATCAGCATGTCTTTACCATTATTTGCAACTTCTTTTGGAAAATGGCCTACCCTTACCCTCCCATCCACTGCAAGAAGCCGTCCGGTGTTAAGCTCTCTCCTTGCCGTACCCACCCAAACCCCAGTTGGCGGACGGAGTATATGTGGAAGTGATAACAACACATAATGTATAACATAATGACCGGTTAACATATTCCTGAACATCTCACGTTCTTCTAATGCAAAACAATGCATCACAACAGTGAGATAAGTATTGCTTCATGAAAACTGAAGTATGTCGGTACAACTTCGACAGTAACATCTCCTGCATCTTTACAGTACACGTGATCGATCAACGTACCTTTTTCAGTTGTGGCTGTGTGCACATGTTGACTGTACCCATGCTGTTCCAGTAACTTTGCAATTGTAGACGACACAAAGATATCCTCATTGAAGTCTCCCATGATGAGTTTCCTCCCTGGATGATTGTCGAGGTCAGAGACGAGCTGTAACAAATTTTGTCGAAAGGCATCAATCTTATAAGAGCTGGGTCTGTATACAATGACAGCAATCAAATTAACATGAGGTATCTCAAAGTTTCTCCCTGGAATTGACACCCGCACATCAATTTTGTCTGAAGAGTACATGCCAACACCACCTCTTTGTTGTTGTTTCAACTCTGCAAAGACTGGTTCAGAATCATCGTAACAGTTTTCTCTTGGATTGTGATTGAACGTGTACCCTGGAAGTCGCGGCTCTTCGGAAACTGCATTGAGCCACGTCTCTGTTAAACAAATACAATCAGCTTTTGTGAGGGACTTGTGTGCTTCAATATCCTGAATGTGAGCATTTAAACTCTGTACATTATGAAGAGCTATTGTGCACACAGGATTCACATTAGACAAAACCGACATTCCATAGCTGAACTTTTGCATGCTTTCGAGGGCAGACTTAACTTTCTCGTCACAAAATATAGCTGACTCTTTAAAGTCCTCAATTATCAGTCCACTGAGAGTTCTGACACGACTCAATGCAACATATGCTTGACCTGGAGCAAACATCTTTTTGAGTGATACAACAGCCCTGTCAACAGTTAAGCCTTGAGATTTGTGTACAGTTTGCGCCCAGGATAAACCCAAAGGTAGCTGAATTCGAAGTCCTCCACCAGTCGTCACTTGGTCTTCTTGTTTTTCCACCACTGATGAACGTTCAAGAACCCTGTTTGACTTTGATCTCTGAATCTTACCAACATTAGGATCGTCAAAGTCAACATGGATAGCTACAGGAATGTCGTTATCTTCTTTACCTCTGATGATTTCCACAACTGTGCCGCATGCTCCGTTTACAAGGCCGTCAGACACGTCTATGTTCTTCTTCAACATGACCCTTGCTCCAATGCCCAACGAAACGCAGTTTGGCAAGCACGAATTGAAAATCTTTCTGTGGAGGCCGACTTTCCGCTCAATTCTTCCGGTTTTAGGATTCCGTACAAAATCATGAGCCTCTATGCTGATTGCGTCTGGACAGGTGTCGTGGAGTCTCTTCACATTATATTCATTGACCTCTGCGTTTGTAGCGTATATGTGAATGTCAGTTGGGTCTTCACCGGTTTCACGCTGCTTCAGTGTGACAACATCATGGTTGCTGAGCGGTTCCTTCTTTTTATGGAGTCTGAGGCGGTTTAGCATTCCAGCAAAGGCAGCATTTTCTTGTCTAACAACTTGGGTCAGCTCAGCGACTTCAAAGTTACCTTCCCACAGGCTGGCTCCGTTGTCAGCATAAAGAGGTGTGCCTTTTACAGGTCTCAACTGGTAAAAGTCACCCACACAGATCACAGAAACATTCGCAAACAGAGAATAATCACCGGTCTGCTTGATTTGACGTAGTCTACCATGAATGTATGTCAAAAGACGGTGGTCAACCATGGACACTTCGTCAATGATCAGGATTTGCAAGTTGCCCATTCTGCTTCGTAGAGAATTCACTTTCTCATCCCCGAGAGGTTGATAAGGTATCTTGACATTTGCAGCAATGGAGAAAGTGTTGTGAATGGTCGCGGCACCAATGTTGTATGCAGCCACACCTGTAGGTGCCGTTAGAAGCACAGTGATATCCTCTGGATTTTCAGCAATCTGTGACAACAGCCTGGTAGATTCGTAATGTATTGCTTTGATTAAATGGCTTTTGCCTGTTCCTGCTCCACCGGTGATGAACAATCGCAACGGATCAGGATTCTGTCCAAGAAGTTTCTGCAAACACCATTGACGAACGGCGTAGAATACAGCAGATTGCTCTTCGTTCAACGATCGCAATAAATTTAATGCATCTCATCTCGGCATCGTCACATGATTGGTTTCCAAAGTGCATGCGGTGTGTGGGTTAGCTGCCAGGTCAGGGATACGTTCGGTGCCATCAGCATCATCTTCCTCATCTACAACTTTGTCCTTCATGAGTTCCAAACAACGAAGACGCTCTCTTTCTGTTTCAGGACACAACTGAGCCCATGCATCTTCCAGATCAATGTTGTCTTCCAGCAACTGCTTAGCTCTGTCAATCTCATCACTCTCTTTTTCAAATAGAGCTTTATTGTAATCCACAATGGACTGCACTCGTTGAACATCACTGCCACATTTAACAGCACCGTTCTTGTAGAAATGCTCGTATGTGTCAAACTGGGACGGTTTGAGGTGATATTCTTCGTAGTGAGGCAAGAACAGTTGAAGCAACGAACTGAAGTACTTTTCTGGGTCTCTTGTGGGTGAAAATCTGGGATACCTTACGACAGCAGGTTGCGTTCGGGTTCTTCGTTTCACAAAGCCACAGTTGTTGTTGAGCTCTATTATCTCCCCTGAAGCCTTTTCTGCCGAAAGCTGCGACTTGTAAATAACTCTGTATTCAGAGCAAAAACTGGCCAGGCACATATCTTGAAATTCTGCTGACTCAGGTCTGTTCTCATATCTCTCAACTATGTTGGTCATCCAAATGCTGCTGTCTTCTTCACAACGAGCTTTAGATTGGAGCACATGCAAAGGTAAACTCATCCTGACAGGATTGTCGCCAATAGGAATGAACTGTACATTGCGAGAGCATTCTTTCAAGTGCATATGTGTTAAGCGATACACTGCCTCTTGAGCTTTCTTGCTCTGCCTTTGTGATGTAGGACAGTATATACACAACAACAGAATATGCATCAGTGACATATTGGATATCCATATTGCCTTGCCAAGCACGGAGTAAGTCTTTGTTGTACTGGTTTACCCAAATGTCTGCAGGATTTCGTTTCAGGACAAGGGTTTTCTTTGTCACACAATTGTTGTACGCCCTTCCTTGCAGACTTCACTTTCTTTAGGATGCCACTGGCGCTCGTATTTCCATCGTTGCCGTTCAAGTCCTCAGTGTTCCCGCCTTTTGTGATGAAAGTACGGCTCGATGGTGGTCGTGGGAAATTGAACCTGCACAGTGTTTTTCTTGCGGCAAGTCTTTGAGTGTCTTTTGCTGTGTCTTTGTACGCTGTTCACAATCTCCTGAAGTTCTGCGTCACTGTCTGGTGGAATGTCACAGGTAATGTATCTGTCTATGAAACTTACCACTTCGTCATCAGTCTCTCTATCAATCCTTGGAGCATTTTCAACCCAAAAAAGACAGTGGACATGAGGAGAGCCACGCTGCTGGAATTCAACACGGTAAAAGTAGTCCTTGATTTTGCCTATGGGTTGAGCTGGCGACAGGATTACATCACGAAGGAAACAATGCCATCGGTGGTCAAACATTCTCGCTGCTGTGACAGGATTTCGTCGTACGAGTCCACATTTATCAGACCAATCGAGATCTTCGACAGGTGTTTGTTTTCCTTCTATTCTTAGAAGAGAGCTGAGCATGTCAGGCCATCGCATATCAGCACTACTGAAACTTGCAAAGAAAGTGGGAATTGAAAGCTGACGTATCATCGCAAACAAGTCTTTCTGTACTGACATCCAGTATGGAGGTGTGCCACGAATCCCTCGTAAGAACTTGTAACCTTCTTTGTTGCGTAGGATTTTACCGATCGAATCAGAATCCAACAACATCTGTGGTGATGCTTCTCTCAGAGACGGGTTTCCACCACCTTTGCGTAACGCCATCGACACGCTGGATACAACCTGTTGCACCTCTGACATGTATTGCGCGTAAAAAATGTAGTCTGTGTTGCGTGCAAATCGTCCATCGGCATTCATAATCCGTGTGTTCAGGTATCGTGACAGAGTGATTCTGGACTCTCTTTCATCGTGGAATGTAGGTCCACCAGAAGGGAATAGAACTGGGAAACATTTGGCCTCGTTGGTCTTATCATACAGCAGCCTAACTGGACTGTTGCCTTCACCTGGTGCCATGTTCAGTATGTCCTGGAAATTCTGATCAATGATCTCTGTACCCAGATCCACAGGTTGCAAAGATGTATCTGACAAGAGCCCACCCTGATCTTTAATGTATGTCAAATCTTCCTCTTCTTGCTCTTCATGGGTATTTTCATCATCGCTATTATCAGCTGGCTCTTGTCTGCTGTTTTCCTCTGCGTCAAGCTGATCAGTTCCATTCAGAGTGTTTACCCATTCGTCGTTCAGTGTCACATCATCGTACCACTTATTGTTTGCCAGCAAATATCTCAGTGCATTTCTTACACGATCAGTGTGGACAAACATGTACTCATAATGGCCCTTGTACGTCAACTTACGTTTAAGTTTCACACGTATCATCTTGTCATCGCATTCGTTCCTTGGAAGGATATTTGTCACATCCGTGTTGTTAATCGGTACAGAGACACATGGACCGTGGCAAGCTCTCTGGCGGCCTCGAGGCAAACACAACAGCTTCATAAAAGGAATATGACGTGCGATGAGATGTTGTTCCAAAGAGTTGAGACGTTTCAGCTCAGCAGGAATTTCAGACAGATGCATGCTGTTGGCAACACTTTCCTCTGGCAGTTTTCCTCCAAGTATTTTCCGGTGACATGTATGGCAAATCCATAATTTGCTTGATGGACTATCAGACAAATGGCATTCCTGCTCGCATTCCATATCACAGATATGTAAATATTGCAATGTAATGCACCTATTAGCCAGCGTAGCAACCTCTGCTCCTTTGCGTTCATAGCATTGTCTTTTACACTCCAAAACCTGCTTCCTGAAAAGTAGACGGATGACAAACAGAGCATACATACTCAGGACCACAGCTGACTTCCTGACGGAAACGACCAATGACAACATCTATCTCAGTTTGTCTATTTTTCTGAGTGGCATATCTCTTACAGCTACGTTTTATTTTATTTGCACGGACGCTTTTGTTATTTCTGTATTTGCTTTTGTTGTTCTGATTTATTTTGTTCCGAAATAAAGTGTTTCTCTTGTATTTCATATGACTGTATTCACGAACATGACTCTGGAAGTTCTTGTTTGACATATATTTGGTCTTGGAATATTTGCGCACCAGAGCTTGAAACCTGCTGTTGGTCTTATATTTAGCCTTTGAGTAAGTCCGCACAAGAGCTTGAAACCTGCTGTTGGTCTTATATTTAGCCTTTGAGTAAGTCCGCACAAGAGTTTGAACCCTGCTGTTTGTCTTATACCTGGCTTTGCCTTTCTCAACGTGCCGTTTTCTGTCATTGCTGTCACTGTGGTAGTGCTGTCGTTCTTTTTTAGCCTTCACATTTTCTGGTTCAGCTTCGGACTTTCTTTTCCGTAATGACCTGAAGTTGCCGTCATTGTTCGTGGGCTGGCATGTTGCTGCGCAAACACTTGCTGCATATCTGTGTTGAACACATGTTACGACTTCATAGTGGTTTCCAGTGTGATTCAAATAAATGCAATTCTCTGACTGTGGTCCTGCAATAGGTGCATGCACATTCCATCTTCCATCATTAAAAGTAACGATAGCTGTTTGCAATAAATCCGCAGCAGCAAATATATCAATCTCTTTTGCCCAAGAACCACAGTAGTACACTCTTGATTTTGTTACGTAGTCCGGCACGGACGTGTATTCGTCTCTCAAGTATGACTCAAAATCGTTGCTGTTTTTCTGGAGATGTTTCACAACTGCCCGTCTTACTTTCAAGTGCTGGTTCTCATCACAACATATACTCCAGGCAAGACTACGATAAAAACAGTTTCCGTCTGGTTTGATACTATGTATCTTACAAGGACTTCCCATATCGTCAACACTGCTCATTGTCTTTGGCCTTTCATCAGAATGTACAGTTGAGAGTCCAATTTTTTTGCACAAAACATCGTGATCCTCACGAGTTAAAGGTTTAAAGGTCCGTTTGGCGACTGTTACCTCGCTGATGATATCGTCTGTAGCGACCAAACCACACAGTGATTGAAAGGACTCTTTGGCCGTGTCTGCATCCACATGGATGACATCGTTCATATGGGATTTAATTTCTGTCTTGACACGTTTGACACGCTGACGTCGCTTACCCTGATCAGAACTGGGCCCTCTTTTCAGACCTTCACTGTCAAGCGATCGTGCGGCCGTGTTTGCATCCACATCGATGACATCGTTGACCTGTGACTTGGTTTCAGTTTTTACACGCTGACATCGCTTACCCTGATCAGAACAGTAACTGGGCCCTCTTTTCAGAACATCACTGTAAAGCGATTGTGCGTTTCCCTTGGATGAACTTCTTGTGTCTTTACCAAAATTACCAACTTGACTTACGCCTGGCTGTTGTCCACACACTTCATGCGTAGGCTTACCTTTTACTATGTCACTGTACAGTTGACTGCTTACCATTGGACTGCGGTTTGCGTCGTCAGGGTCGACATGGCTTATTGCCGCTTTCACACCAGTTACCTCAAATCGTGGTGTACTTACACCAAACAATTGTGCAAAGTCATACACATGACGGCACAGGGTCTCTACAGAGTCGAAGTATGCAACACAGCTTACTCTCTCACCTTTCCAGTTGACATTTTCGTTAGTGTGCGAATCAACAAATGCAAACTTGCCTCCTCCATTCACTATTGCATATGTATTAGCACAAATGGTTAACAAACAAGCATCATTACAGTATAGTGAACGCTGTAGTGCTTCATCAAAAGGCATTGCCACATCACGTAAACTTTGGTCATAGTCATCAACGCTAATCAATCCAGAGTAAGACTCAGCATAGTTTATTGCAAAATTACAATTCCATACTTTGTAGTATCTAGGCAATTCAGATACAGCAATGTAACCTCTTCCTTGGTCTCTTATTTTACCCTGTGCCCTCATTGATCTGTAAAGTACAGTTCCCTTAATCAAAACATCATCCAGATCTCTGCTTGACCAGGTCCACACATCGCTCATCTTGGACTTCAGAACTGCAGTCAGGCTGATGGCACCACATTGCTTGTTGCGCTCCTTTCCGAACTGTGAATGACCTTGATGAAAAGACCCCATCAGCACAGATCTGTCAACAGGCTGAATCAAACGATCATTAGTAGCATTACTTTCTGTCATGTAAGTCACAGTACTTGATGGTGGGTTTGGTAGGGTAGGGTTGTTTGTTTTGGTAGTTTTGGTAGTTTTGACAAGTTTGGCAGAGTGTACTGGCAAGTTACTGGCAGAGTTACAGGCAGAGTTGAGGCTACTTGTTTTTTACGAGTAAGCACAACCTCGGCAACTTGTTTTATACGAGTAAGCGCAAACTCGGCAATAGACCCCAGGTCTACTGCAATCGGACCTCCTTCAACACAGCGCCGCTTGGCTGCCTTGGACTTCTTACTGCGAGCTGGCATCTACAACAACAAACAACAAACACACACACAATATATAACATAATCATATATTGTTTCTTTAACTTATTAAAATAGATGCCTTTGCTGCCCCTATCTGTTTCTGCTTCTCCATCATATTTGTGTGATTTGCAAAATACCTATCATATCCTACATGTTTTATTGATTTTTATTGCTTTTTCTTATCCTTTGTTTTACCAGGGTAGTCACATTGATACAGAAGTCTCTTTTACAAATGAGCTGTGGCCAAGAAAGGCAGCACCTACCTAAAAGAAACATAAAAACAGAAAAAAACACAATGTTAACAAAACAGGAAACACATGCAGGCTATAAAAGACAACCTATTCACAATATTACACTATTCACATTTGTAATGTAAAGTGTATGCAACACATAATTTAAAATCAGAAAGGGGGATGAACATATTAAGTTTCAGTTTTATCTGGTGCGTTCCAAGTTGAGGGGGCATTATAACAATAGGCCATCTTACCAACTTCAGAGCCAACAGTAGGCACATTAAGAAGTATGCTATTGTTAGAACTGAGGTTGTATGTATCTATTGTTTGTTGCAAATGAGAACACTTATAAATATGATGGTAATAATCCAACAGCTGCTTTGTCAATTAAAATTAACAAATTATGTTGTCTGCATATTGATAGAGCCATCGAACCAGATAAACTGTACATGTTGCGGTGGTGTGTATCATAGCCAGCTTTTGTTATGAATCAATTATGCTGAATGATAAACAGAGTCCAGAAAACGCAATACAGACTTTGAAGCATGCATATAAAGAATGTCACCATAATTGACAACACATTAAAAAGGTGGCTGCAACAATTTTCTAGTTTCTAAAATAAAACAAGCCTTATTTATAAAATAGAAACCTAGCTTGACTCCAAGTTTCTTTACCAAATGTGTTACATGACAATTAAATGAATATTTTCGCCCAATAAAAAACCAGACTATGTGTAGCATGACACCATCTCTATTTATTGTCCCTGTGATGATATCATTTAAGGTAAAGATAGACATCACATAAGGGTGACCAGACGTCCCCGGTTTTGGTTGCAAGTTCCAAGTTTTGATCTCTGACGTTACTTTATATCATATATCAGAATATTCTATTACTGTTAAGCCCACTATGAATATTGCAACAAGCTGAACCATGTGTCCTGTATCATAGCTCCATGTATGACCTTTTCAGCGATAAAAACAGCCTGAAAATCAATTTAGTATTCAGTGAGGTATGATTAATTAAATGCACTGACAGTTCATTGCAGCTGCATAACAGATTGAGTGCAGCGGTCGACCGGTTCAAAATGGCGGCCCCACGGCTCGTCAGCGTGCAATGGTCGACCGGTTCAAAATGGCGGCCCCACGGCTCGTCAGAGTGCAGCGGTCGACCGGTTCAAAATGGCGGCCCCACGGCTCGTCAGCGTGCAATGGACGACCGGTTCAAAATGGCGGCCCCACGGCTCGTCAGCGCCAGTAAGAATTAGATACTAGATACTAGCAGATAGATACTTGTATTGATCTCCAAGGGCAAATTCAACAAGCGGTCGATGCGGCGTCTATTCTTTATCATGTCTATGGTTGTGTCCATCGATAGGCCCCCACCCCCCTCTTACAGTTATCATATCCATATGCATTTCTTTACGGCTTAATGGAAATTGTATGATTTTTGTATTTTAAACATGAACATGTTTTATGAACACAATATTCAGAACTATCCCCGAACATATTGATGTTGATGTCCTGTCATTAATGTAGGCCAACACAATATATCAAATGATTGGAAGCGAGTCGAGCTGAACTTGACTGCTGTACCCACGGCCCAAAATAAATAACAAGTCCAAACAATATCCTTAATTCAAACATACAGTTTCATTTTGCCTCAATAGGCTATGGATGCGAACTTGGAATGAACATACGCAACGGGGATTTCTAAAGGTTACTGTAGGCCTACAATGGCGGAGACGAGCGTCAGAAACTGAACCATCGTAGTGCTAAGGTTCTAGAGCGCTTCAGACCAACCAACAACGTACGAAACAGCGTTTATGGAAACACGCGAAATGTTAAGTTAGCGCTCAAAGATGTTATAAATGTAACCTTTAGTTTTCCACATAAAACAATTAACAGTTTCTTATTTTCAAAAGACACCGTGCACTGCAAAGCCAAGTAACCAAAGGGCCTAAGAGGGCCTCCGTATATAATACATATAAACAAATATGTCTAATGTTGCTTTTAAAATCAATTTTGCGGAGACACTCAAAAACACGTCTTACCTTCTCCTTCTCCCTCTACTTCTTCATGGTGGGTCATAGCTTATCACTATACCGCCACCTACTGGACTACTACACAGGAATGTTTATCATAAAATACAAATTCTAAATCCTTCAAATTAATTCAGTATCATTAAGATACAAACTCAAACAGTATGTTGCATTCACAAGACGAAAGTTCTATGGTAAAAAAAACTATTTGACAAAATAGCCAGACCTGTTTATAGGAATAGGAATAGTATAGGAGATATATATATATATATATATATATATATATATCTCCTATAGGAATAGGAATAGTATAGGAGATATATATATATGTATATATATATATATATATATATATATCCTATAGGAATAGGAATGTTCTGCACTCTGGTGTCTTCTGCTGCCGCACAACTAGGACTATGGCAGCTCCAAAATGGCGGCCGCATTTCATGGTCGATATTATTATATATTATATAATATTATTATATATTATATATTATTATTATATATTATATATTTCATGGTCGATACCTGCACTCTCATCTGTAAGCTGTTAAGGGGAACAGTATTTATTGTAAGCCAGATTGAATAGAAATACGCTAAATAACTGCAATACAAATAAAATTACTTCATTTTATATGGCCTATGGCAAAGAGTCTTTATTTTCTAAAGTAATGAGCCTTCAATTTTAGCTATTTAGACTAAATTAACACAGCTTGCAGACCTCCATGGACATGACAAATAATCCAGGCAGTTTGCTGCCCTTGCTCAAATTTTTCATTGCATGTACAACAATTGCTTACAATATTAAGGCCAAGACTGAATTGCCTATAGCCATTTTCTTCTTTCTTATTGTGTGTTTGTCTAACTGACCAATTCCCTTTAAGACAAAACAATCGCTTAAATCAAAACACAAACTTTATTATACACACAAAACACGGCAAACGATAAAAGTCAAGTGCTAAAAAAACAGGTCTACACAAAAACAAAAACACCACATCAAAACACTGCAAACTCAGTCCTCTTCAAAGAGGTCCGCCAGGCTGTCACTCTCCTGTTCCAAATCTGCCGTCTCCCTGGCATACGACGTCGATGGCTGCTCCGCTTCAAGGACGTTCCCCTGGCCGCCCTCAACAGTTGCCTCAGCAAACCGCACAACCAGCCCTTCAGCATTGATTGTCACCACTATCTCGGGCATACCAATGACAATCTCCTCCAGGGCGGGCCCGTCATGTGCACTGGCGGACAGGAAACGCTCCCTCACGAAACCAAATACAGCCGAGTTCGTCAACACCATGGAGCGCTCCTCCCCATCTCTCCCAGCCACAATGAGCAGTCCGGAATACGTTATAATATACGCTGCCGTGCGCTGAAGAATGGCACACCGCTCGCATCGGTGCGTTGACAACTTCACAGCCAGTTTTTCTTGACCAGCGTGGCATCTTGGGCACCGCGGCTTGGCCGCGATCTGGACCCCAGTCACTGGTCCACGCAAGGTCTCCTCGCCCCTGACGGGCATCGCGCTGACGGAGGCAGGCTGCCCTACATGGCCAGTGGTCGTGACCACTGAGGAGGGTGTGGTGGTTAGCACAGTGCGGTCCCCGTCTTTCCTTGTGCTCAATGATCGCACTGTGTAGCACTTTCCCAACTCTAGCGACAGGATCAAACGATCCCACACGGTGAGCCCCGTCTGCCCCGTCGCATCGCAGACCTCAAACGTCTTGAGCTCAACAGGAACACCCTGCACCTGCACCACCTTGTTTTCAAGGACCTGCGATCACCTCCACCTGTTGAAAAAGAACAAAGACAAAGAGGCGTTAGGATGCTGCATCTGTCTCTCTCCACAATACTTCTTTCAACACGCTTCACAGAAGCAAGACGCTTACCCTCTGCCTGGGTCCCAGAGCTAAAACATCAGCTACAGTGGGACGGTCAACGGTGTGAGGGACTCGGCGTGGGAATGGCAGCTCCCCAGCCACATCCAGTCTGCTGCTGCTGCTCACCAACACATCGAAACCCCCCGGATTGCTGTAGCCTGCAAAAAACAAAAAGAAAGAAATGTGCACTTAACATCTGCCCATAACGCATGTGCTGCCACTAACGACTCATTTATGCATTCATCTAAACGACCAATTTAAGCCTCAAAAGAGGCTGTATGCACAAAAACTTAACAGCCACTTCATGAGTGACAAAGACCCACGTCGCTTGTGGCAAGGGTTTCAGAACCTTACAGACTACAAGCCCATCCCCCTGCGGACATGCCACAGTGACCCCTCTCTACCGAATGAACTGAATGACTTCTATGCACGTTTTGAGGTCAACTCCATCATTCCAGCACAGACACTCCCACCATCACCCACTGACCAGGTACTCCAGGTGTCCACAGCTGAAGTGAAAAGGGTCCTCGCTAGCGTTAACCCACGCAAAGCTGCAGGGCCGGACAACATCCCTGGCCGTGTTTTAAAGGACTGCGCTGAGCAACTGTCAGATGTTTTTACAGACATTTTTAACACATCGCTCAGCCAGGCAGCTGTGCCTACCTGCCTCAAAAGTGCTACTATTATCCCTGTTCCTAAGAAGTCAAAACCAGCCTGCTTAAATGACTTTCGCCCTGTGGCCCTAACACCAATCATAATGAAATGCTTCGAGCGGCTGGTCATGCGCCACATTAAGAACTGCCTCCCTGCAAACCTGGACCCCCTACAGTTTGCATACAGAACCAACCGGTCCACAGAGGACGCCATCGCCACCACACTCCACCTCACACTGTCCCACCTAGAGAGGAAAAACACCTATGCCAGAATCCTACTTATCGACTTCAGCTCAGCCTTTAATACGCTCATTCCACAACAATTGGTGGAAAAGCTGAAGATGCTACAGGTGGACACTGGCATCTGTAACTGGATTCTCGACTTCCTGACACAGCGGCGCCAGGCAGTGAAGGTGGGCAGCCAAACATCAAGGACCATCTCAGTGAGCACAGGCTTTCCTCAGGGCTGTGTTCTGAGCCCTTTGTTGTACAGCCTGCTGACCCACGACTGTGCTGCTAGGCACAGTACCAACCACATCATCAAGTACGCCGACGACTCAACAGTGGTGGGGCTCATCAGTGACAATGATGAGTCTGCGTACAGGATCGAGGTGGAGCTGCTCACTGCATGGTGTGAATCCCACAACCTTGTCCTCAATGTGGACAAAACAAAGGAGATGGTGATTGACTTTCGGAGGGGTGGCAGACAACATGCACCAATAAACATCCATGGTGCTGCCGTGGAGAGGGTCAGTAACGTCAAGTTCCTGGGAGTCCATCTAGCTGACGACCTGACCTTCTCAACAAACACCACAGCGGTCATCAAAAAAGCCCAGAGGCGTCTCCACCCCCTCCGGAGGCTCAGGAAGGCAGGTCTGCCCACTCCTCACCTCACTACCTTTTATAGAGGTACCATTGAAAGCATTCTCACATACGGTTTCACTTCCTGGTTCGGGAGCTGCAAGGCATACGAACAACAGCAGCTCAACCGGATAGTGAAAACAGCCAGCAGAATCATTGGTGCCTGAAGGAGATCTACGAGCAGCGTTGCACCCACAGAGCTGCTGCCATTATCAGGGATTTCCATCACCCCTCTCATGGACTGTTCTCCCTCCTGCCATCCGGGAAGAGGTACAGGAGCATCAGCTGCAGAACAACCAGGATGCTGAACAGCTTTTTTGCACAAGCTGTAAGGCTGGTAAATGGACTGCGCTCCCTGCCCACACACACGCCCACACACACACACACACACCACACCCAACCCTCCCGCCCGTAGGTCAGTAGGTCAGTAGGTCAGTCATCCTGCATCTAATAGCACTTTATTATGGACATGTTCCCAAAACTGCTGCAGCTGTATGATTGTTTTTTTTCCGAATGATTTTAACATGTTTTTACATTATTTATTATTCTTTTTCTTTTAGTAAAGCACTGCTAGTAGGAGCTGGTGAGAAACGATATTTCGTTTCAGCCAATGTATCCTGTACATTTGTGTGAAATGACAATAAAGTGTCTGAATCTGAATCTGAATCTGACTCAGCTGCGTCGGCCATTTTACATGTCAAAGCAGTGAAGGCGGGGGGAGGGGGGAACAGGACGCGCACTGCCTTGCGTGCAGGTGAATTAGTTTGCCGTTTGGGACGTGACAAAACATAAATAGACGGTCAATAGTAAAACGACTCGTTAACTAAAAAACGCCGTAAACTCATTTTCATGGTCGTTTCCGTCGAGTAACGCCTCAAGCACACTACCTTCGTCCGTCGACGGACTTGGCATGGCACACATCAAACACGCCCTCGCACATCCCTCGACGGGCTGACGGCTCGAGAAGCAAGTCAACTAATTACTTTGATTAAGTCAACTAATCACGGCAGCATTGCGTCGCTCAGTCCATTTAAAAAACAAATGAAAGCAAGTCCAATACTTACTGATGCTCTTCCTCGTTCGGACCAATTTAACCGCTTGTCCGTTGTCGGCCGCGTGTATGAACTCGTCCCGCTTCTCGGGTGAAAAGCAGACGACACGGTTAAAGGCTTCACGTCCCGTCTGCAGTGTGGCCTCGAAGTACCGTCTGCTCTGCCTGGACGTCTTCATCGGCGAAACGGCATGAAGATGTCCCGTCACCGTCTCGTCGTCCAACATCGGACGCTTGGTTGGACTTGCCATGATTCATCTGATCTCGGGGCAGTGCTGTGGGCGACTTATATAGACACGTCGCCAGGTACCCGCGACAGTTCTCGCGACAGCACAACTTGAATTTGCTCAGCGAATCACTCTGGTTACCAGAGAATTAACCAATCACATTGGTGTATCTCATAATAGGCGGGCCAAAAGCGTTGCTGTTCTCCCCAAGAGTGTCTGGATGGAAATACGTTCACCTTCACTTCAATAAGGAAATAAGTTTTATCAAACCTTTCAAGCAGACGACATTGCGCCCTTAACACTAGGTGGGGTCGTTTTCCATTTTGTAAACATTGACTCGTAGTCGCATAATGTTCTACTTCATTCCACCAGCTGTTACTAATTGTTACTAATTACTAAGACAGTCATCATCACAGACATAATAAAGACCGCATCGACAGCTACTGGCCCTGACGAGCCGTGGGGTCGCCAACATGGACCGGTGTGCAAATCACACACTATAAATACGATACAGAATTACAAACAAGAAAGTGCAGCTATTTTAATAAGTTGAAAAAACCATATATGATTAGGCTATATATAAATATATACATTGCAAACACAAATAATATATGAATACATTACATATCTATAGGCTATATAAACACATGAAGGTTTTTCTATAAGCTGAAACCCCTGCAAGAAGACTGGATTTGCAGAGCTTCTTTCTACTCTTCCCTTTCTGCAGTAGGCTACAAGAGAGGCGAGTTTGCCGATTTGAGCAGGAATGTTCTGCATAGCGCTCTAGTGCCACCTAGTGTCTTCTATTGCCACACAACTACGACTATGGCAGCTTCAAAATGGCGGCCGCATTCCATGCGCCCAGCGCCCAATGCGGCGTCTACTCTTTATAGGCTAATGGCAGTGTGCGAAATACCCTTCAATATTCGGGGGGGTCCCCATCTCCTGATTGTTGCGCAATATCGATCTAAATTATTCTTATGCAGTAGGCCTATAGCAGTGGTTCTCAAACGCGAGCGTTCTCTAGCGGTACGAACGCGGAGTATGAACGATTTTTTTTTTTTTTTTTTAAGTTGAAGCAGAGCTGGGTTCACCGTTTGCCTGCTTACACACACGCCACACATCCAACAACAATAACAATCCTGATCGCTCCCCCCCCCCCCCCCCTCAAAAATCCCGATCGCATTGTTGACGGTTCATTTATTAGCCTACATAAATGAACTGGCTACAACAATGAAACAATAAATTATTTACAATGCTCCGAATGAGCACATGTGTGATGGCCGTGCAGTGTTTCCCACACATAGGCCAATGTGTGGCACTGCCCCACAGATTGAACAACGAGCGCCACAAATTGATTCCGCTTTTCTTATTTATTTTTACTTGAACGCGCCCCCGTAATGCTGCCAGTCCGACATGTTCCCATTCCGACAGTCCTGTGCGCGTATGCAAATTAGCCATGTGCGCCAAACAGAAGAAGGGCCCTATCTTGCGCCCGGCGCAATTGACTTTCTACACCGACGCATGTGTCGTTGCTAGTTTGCACCCGGCGCAAAGCTGATTTTCCCCTTTACATCGTCTATCTCCTCATCTCCGAGTGCCACCTTTTTCGATGTGAATCCGAAGTGTGCCAGTGATAAACTTTGATTTTGCTTTCGCTTGTTAGCCATTGTTATTGACGGCCTACGTCATTGCTCTGGGCTCTCGCACATGGCTAATTTGCATACGCGCAGGCGCAGGACTGGTTCAGCTTAATGTTAAACAAATTATTATTATTAACATTTTTGAATTATAAATACTTGACATGGTGATCTCTTAAACACATCATTAGTGACAATAAAATTATTATATCATTTTTTTTAATTTTTTTTTTTACAAGATTGAGACCCCCCCCAGATTTTGCTTTTGAGTCTTTCAGGGGGTCTCAAGGGGTTAATCGGGGGGGTCCGACCCCCCCAAACCCCCCCGTATTTCGCACTATGGCTAATGGCTATAGTCATCATGTACCCACCTACTCGATTACGTTTATCCACCTAAATTAGTTTATAAATTCCCATTCAGCTTGACCCCCACATTACTGCATGCAGTTATATTTGTGCTTGTTTTTTGTCTGTGTGAAGACAATTGGTTCATGTTAAATGGCTTGACTCTTGTTTGGTCTTTATCAGCAAACTTGATTGAAAGCTGTGTTTTCACTGTAATTATGCTTTGACCAGGGGATCAATGTAGCCCTGAGGTTAACTACTCATATTCTCATTTGGCTGCATTGTGTTTGGGTGCAGCCAGCACCTGGAAGTTCAGACAGTTGCATATCTATTTTACGGCATTCAAATTGTGGTAGACATTACTCTTGATCTTTGGGGTTTCCCCTGCAACACTTAATTGACACATGAACTGATGTTGGATTGGCACCACTTTCTGATCGAATAATTTGTTATATACAATAATAATTGAATTATATTTAAGCTGGTGTAATGTATGGTTATTTTCTCATGTAATTCCATACAACATTTTGGTTCTATGGAATCTGTTTTGTGATTCAACAAGAATATAATAATGGAAGATAATAGAATAATGTGGTGTTTTAAGGTTTATTAGTCTGCGGTAGAATGAATGTATTAAAGCAACACAGCACTCGTGATCGTGGGGTGGCTATCTGCGCCACTCAACCTCAGAACCTTGAGGTTGCAGCCAAACAAAATACCCGTGATTATATCATTGCCCAACCCCACTCTCACTCACAATTTCAAATTGCTTGACCTTATTTCAGCCTTGGTAACTGAATACTAAGTTATGCTCAGGTTGATTGTCAGTTCTGAATCTTATCCTGTGGGTCATGTGCACTGCTGTTGTTTTCTTGTAACTTAAAATTGCACTAGACAGCATTAACATTAGTTTGGATTGGATTCTGATTAGCAGTCACTGTTTTAGCTACACTCTCAGCCTCTATGCTCTGTCCTGGTTGACCAATGTATGCCTTCAATGTGGGTTGTTCACTTGAATCTGTGAAACGCATTAATTTACTTCAAATGTTGTGTTAATAGAAATATTTGGTCTAATTTAAAATAAATGTATCAATTCTGTATCTGAATATGTGTATATATATATTGCTATTTTTCAACTAGGTCCGACTTTGTGGAAATGAGAATTGTTTTGTAGTTCTGGATGGTCAACATTAATTCTAGTTGAGCACAAACATTTTTTGTGGGAATTGAGTCATCACTAAGTAGAAAATTAACAATAGGCCTTTCGTGCTGGACACGAAAACAGCCTGTGTAATTCTGAAGTTTGACATTACGGTAAGTAAATGACCACAACACTACGTCGCCGCGACATTACTTGCGTTACGAAGTGGCAACGTTAGCAAATGACCACAGCATTACGTTGCAGCTACGTATTTACTTTATGGCAACTTCATATAGGCTACGTTGTGGCAATGTCACTCACGCTACCAAGTGGCAACGTTAGCAAAATTACCAAGCCACTACGTTGCGGCAATGTTATTTGTTTACTTTATGGCAACTTCCTGTAGGCAACGTCGTGGCGATGTTGCCACAAAGTTGCCAGAAGGTAATGTTGCCATGACCAAATGGCGACTTATAGGCAACGTTGCCGTCTGGTCGTGTGTTAGCTGGAGTCGTTTCAGATGCGATAAGGTGTTGACTGGGAACATATTGCTGGTAATATTTCCATCCTCAAAGAACTAAGCTAACTTGCATGAATGATAATGCATTTTGTGTGATGAACCCTGATATGTGCTAATGCTTGCTTGCTTTGCTGCGGTGCATCTTTGTTTTTTCTGCAATGTATGATTGTTCATGTGACTGAAGGAATCCCTCTAGGTGGGGGCTGTTTTACGAGGCTTTGACTCCCACTAAGAGGAGTGGGAGAAGGACACCTCAGTTTTTTCTGCAGAGAGAGATTGTTCATATGTTGTAGGAATCCATCTAAGTTGGGATTGTTTTATGAGGCTTTGTCTCCCACTAAGAGGAGTGGGAGAAGTGCATGTCTTGGGGGTATCAATTTATGACCCCAGGTGCGGCTGAATGTTTAGAGTCAGAAAGGGAGTGAGGGACAGAAAGAGAGAACTCGCATTCCACTCTAAATTATAAGTCCTAACCAAATAGACAAGCACGTAAACACACACACACACATACTGGTTTTTGTTAATTAGGAGGACTACTTTGTCAAACCAGTTTTTCGCAACACTAAACAGTCACCCCTTTCCACTTGTGCTAGAAAGATGTAGTAAATCTTAAAAAATCCTATTTGAGCTATACAACACAAATCTCACTTCAAAATTTGAATAAACACATCAGAACTCAAAATACAAGAACCTGACACCATGCTGTATTAAGAGGACAAACGATAATGAGGTACTTAGCTCCACCCATGACACAAATAGTAATTACCAGGGGCAACTTTATTTGTCAGGACCATGGCCATACACATACACAAACATGTAAGCTATGTGTATTAAAGGGTCAAACAGACAAGTGGACTGTGTGATACAGTGCTCTATTAGTAGTATAAGTATTAGAGCAACTACTATTTGTGAACAGAAAAAAAATTGAGAGAGAGAGAGAGCGAGAGAGAGCGAGAGATGAATGTATGTATGTAAGTAGTGCATGAGTGATGGCGGAAAATCTATTCCAAGTGGAGAGAGCTGTAGCCTGAAATATGTTCAATCTATATTAGGTACAAACAAATGCTCCAAGTGATCAATTGACAGTATATCAAACGTGGATGTGTGTGTGCATTTGTGTTTGGGACATATTATGCATAAATAATTGATTTGATTTATGAACAGATGCATCCTCACCATTATATGAAAATGATTGATCATTGTCATATTTAATAGAACAACAATGGACATTCATAGTACAAGGTAAGAAATACTTATTCATCTTGAAAACATTTGCTATTTTACAAATATTCAACTGTACTGGCAAACTGCCTTTCACTCAAATGATCACATTATTGATGGAAGAACATTTATTTCCCCTCTTTTCAAAAGGCAATATCTGGGAGGTCTGTTTGTATGATCCCTTCCTCTTAGCTCTTGCGGGCCAGGGAACGGAACACAGTCACAGGCCAAGAGCAACACAATCATTAGGACCCTGATGGAGGCTAAACCAGGCCCCTGGACGGAGAGAGAGAGAGAGAGAGAGAGAGAGAGAGAGAGAGAGAGAGAGAGAGAGAGAGAGAGAGAGAGAGAGATCCTTGAGAACAGCCCGTAATTGGAAAACGTGAGGGAGGAAATGCAGGGATTTAACAATCAACAACACGACAATCAACAACACGACAACAAGCTGCCTGCAACCACTACAGGGCAACAAAGGCACGCAGACTGTGTCTGAAAAAAAAAAAGTGTCTTCCCGAAGAACTCGAGGGAGAAACACCTGCAAAAGGGTCAGAAGCTTCAACCCCCCCCCCCCTGTTAAGCCAACTGAAAAAAAAAAAAATTTTAATTGGATTTTCTTTTCTTTTCTAAGTCACACCACGATTCCTTACAAAGTCTCTTATGTTTGGAATAGAGCGACCAGCCAGAGCAGGATCTTCTGCCTCCTTGCATTGCTTGCATTCAAGCATAGTGGCCAGTTTACCTTTTTTTACATGTTCTCCAAAATGTGTCATTACCGCGGCAACCTCCATGGGAGACCATAGATTTTTTCTTCCTCTTCTAGCACTTTCCAGAGAAACTACAAAAAAGACAAAGAAATCATCAATGAAAACAAATGACTTTTAATTAAACATTTTTTTAAAGTAAGGAAATTTGTGTTAGGTAAGTTATGTATTTGTTGTAACAATGTTTCTTGGCTATAAATCATGTACTGATGTAACGCCTGTTTATTCCCCTTTTAAAATGTGCATTCATAAAGAACATGCATTAGTGGGACACAGTGGCTGCAGAATTGAGTATGTGGGTTGCACCGAAGATTAATTTTTGCCAATGCCAAAGAGCTTATTCTGACTCTTGCTTGGTAAGTTTGGTTGATTAGATGATTGAATTCTGAAGAAAACACATATTAGTAATTTAAAAATGTATTCATTTGACAAACCCTCCTCCTCATGCTGGTCCCTAGCCTTGTTTTTCCAGTGAGGGAGATCCCACTCAACACCTTCACACTGACTCCACCAAAAGATGTTTCTCTACAGGTGCAGCATCAGCATAGTGTTCTTCACATCTTCTCCACACTTTGACTACAATCCAACTGCCATAGGCAGAATCTTGACTCATCGCTGAACATTATGTTCCTCAACATGTTCAGGTTCCAGCCCACGTATAGCCAAACCAGCCCAAATGGGCGTGTCTAGTCCAGATTCTGCCTATGGCAGTTAGATTGTGTAGAGTGTGGAGAAGATGCGGAGGGCCAGTGGTTGAGAACCCTCGTTTACTAAATCAAACTTAATAGCCAAATTCGAAAATATATTCTCATTGCTTTGTTTATTACAGGTTTTTTTATGCTTTGCTAATTTGAAAAAGCTAACTATGTGAATGCATTACTAAACAGATTAAAATAGGCATAGACACATATTTTCTAGCATCTGAACATTGATAGTTAAAAAAATATTCATTTTAATACAAGGTACAGTTCTTGATGGTATGTACATGGTATTTTATCTAATTAAGTCAGTTGATATAATTGGCTAACTTAGTTGTAGGATTACAGTGTCCTGCAGAAAGACGAGAATGGTCACCATATTGCCTTTGGGTGGTGTGGATAATTTATTTTGACCATGCTTCAGTTATGCTTTCATACTTAAGTAACTTGGTGTTTAGTGACTTGTGTATGTGTAGCAGCATTTACCAGATTGTTTATTTGTTTTCTTTTTTCTGCTGGGCTCTTTTTCCTTCTTCCTTTGTTTTCTGCTGGGTTCTTTGCCCTTCCCATCTGCGTTTTCACTTTGTGCTGAAAAGAAGAAAGAAAAAATCAAAAAAACAAAACAACAATTGTCACTATAAGCATTTATTTGTTGTAGGTAGGTTTCTCAAATACTGTGAAGTAGAAGATGCTCCTTTATGGGGGCAAGCAACTAATGGACCCTTTAAATCATGAATTTAGTCTGTAAGGTGAAATCCAATTCTGAATCTCAATTGTTGCTGTGACAACTAAATTGAAACAAGTGAAGGATGTCTGAATGCACTGTGCATTATTTCATAAACTAAAAGCAATCAAAAAAGGTGACATGTTAGTGGACTCGGGATAAGGGCTAACCTTGTGATAATGGCGCAGACATGCCTGGAGGTTCCTCGACAGGTTGCCTAGCAATCAGCAGTCCTGCAGATCCTGTAATCAAATGTAATATACTCCATTAAATACATACACAAATAACAAAAGATGAGTAGAAGTATTACAGAGCGAGTTTGGTTAACTTGCCATGTGCAAATTAGACAAAGGTAATGTTTACTCTCCTGTATCTCGTTTCTCCTAATAATAATGAGATATCTTATGTTTCTTTGCCTCTTCCACTGAAACTTTTAATTCCATGGGACTGAATTTCATTTGGCAGTCAGTCTGCTTTCATCCAAACTAATAAACCAGGAAACGTTCAAAAATCGAATTGGCATAGTACACCCTTCACCATCTTTGCATGTGACCCTTATATCAGCCCACCTGTAAAATGCAAACCAACTGTGAGTGCAGTCTGTTTGCATGAGCAGTCAATTGCTATCTGGGACCTAAGTCAATAAGGCCCTTACTGTATTCTTGTATTTCAGACACAAATTAACATCCTCTCAATTTGTGTCTGAAATACAAGAAAACCGTAAGAGATTACAGTTACTGACTTGACAGTGAAATTACAATTGGTTAGGGATAAATCATAGCAAGTAGTTACACTGTTAAAAGTCTAACCATCTGGTGACAATAAATACGTGCCTGGAGCTTCCTCAACAGGTTTCGTCGTTATTTTCCTCGCTGCAGAATCTGTAATAAAGTTTAACATTAGTCATGTGATTTCATAAATAAAATAAATTCAAGAAAAATCACACTGTACTTACCAGTCTGTGGATATGTGAGATTTCCTTCGACCTCACTCTCTGCACTTGAATCGGTCTGTAGGTTATCTAAGAAAATAAATTATATTACCTTGATTAATAATGAGATTATATAGTGCTAAGTGCTATAGATTGCCTACATACAATGTGTGTTCCATTTTGCTAAAACAAATTTGCTAGAAACAGTTCTAATTTTTAACTTAAACAACTTTAAATGGCATTACCTTCGATTTGAATCTCATCAAGTGTCTTGCCTTGAAGGTTTTTGAGAGACCCTCTCTCCATGGCAAGCAGTAATTTTGAGATTTTGGCCAACTGGGTAGTAGCTTCTGGCAGTCTGTAATACTCGCGATGAACGCGAATATCGTGTCCAAGGAAGTCAGCAACCTGGTCTAACTCGTGATTTTGGAGGTTCAAGATCTGGGACAAAGTTGCAACATGTTTGCGTAATTGTGTTGACCTGAGGAGCTCAGGGTTTTCAGCCCCACATTCACTTGCATAGAGCCTCAAACAGTCCTGTCCTCTGTAGGGAGTCAGACAATAAGGTCTGGCAAAGAGGAACAAATTTTCTTCCAGAACACCACAGTCTCTTCTTTTTTCAATTAGCCGTGTTATGGCCTTCACCATGTCTGGTGAAAGTAGGACGGCAACTTTCCGGCCTCTTTTACCCCTTAATTCAACACGACTGAAGTGTTGACAAAGGTGATGTTCAAATTGTGTCAGTCCAAAAGCGACATCCTTGTGCAGGTAACTTTTGTCTCTCTCCAGAAAGCCATTCAGCGTCATCTTTGAAATTTCTCCCCCTCTTCTCCTGTTAAAAAGTATTACATTTGCCATGGTGGCTTTACAAAGTTCACTATATGATTTTGGTGAACTGTGGTCTTCCAAGTCCTTCAATGCTTGTTCTGTAGTCTTCTTCAGATGTCTATGAAGACGCTGAACATCTTCCGTAAAAGGAAGAGTGGAAGGCTTGTTAAAGTGGCGCTCATTCAGCGTAGTTAAAGCAGTGTGGGAGATGAGTTCAGACCACTTTTTAGCATAGAGGGTTTTGAAACTCTGGGTTGACTTGATCAGGTTACTGTCTTCTGCCATCAGTGCTCTGCAATGTAAAATGTCACTGACTTTCTGCAGTGAGTGACCCAACTTTAATGCAAGGCTTGGAGTATGGTAGCAGTGCTTTTCGTCATCGTACCCAGACACTTTCTTGACAGCTTTGATCACCACTTCAAAATTTGCAGGTCTCACAGCATCCTCAAGAGTATGTATTGAGAATTCCTTGCGAAGCGTAAGCAGAAGTCTTCCACTTTCTCTGAGTGTCTGGCGAATGTAGTCATATTTGGTGGGATCCTGTCCATGTTTGTGAAAAAATGACTGGGCCAGCTGAAGAATGGAGAAGTCACTTCGCACAGTAGCAGTTATCTCATCATCTTTCATGACAGCTAAGATCTTCCAAACACCTGGGGATATTTGCTGACACAGAGCTGACTCATTCATAGAGGCCAAAGACAAGACCTTTTTTCTTCCAATCTCTGAATTGGCTTCTACTGGTTTTGAAGAACATTTTTTAACATGTCGCCACAGATCTCTTCGGAGATATAATGCCTGGCAGTAAATGCAGTGAATATAGTCTTTTGCATTGTATTTTGTCTTTGCTGTGCGTCTTAGTTTTAGCGATCCAACTCCACTTGCTAAGACCTCTGAGTTATGGATGTGGTTTCCCTTGTTACGTAGCTTTATAAGCATTTTCTGGCGCCGATTGGACTTCTTGGGAAGACTTAAAACTTGAGCAACATCTGCATGTGTTTTCTCATGACGTTTTAGGTGACGTGTAAACTTTGTCTGTAGTTTTCCACAAATGTAGCAGTAAGTTTTATTTTTGAGAGAGGAGGTTGTGTTTGAGACCTGTTCAGCCCCAGCATCAGTGCCATCATCAACAATTATGCCTTCAGCATCAGCATTTCCTACTTTGGCAGTAACTCCTGATACTTCAAGCTGACTTGCACTGATTGAAACTGACTCTCTCTTCCTCTACAAAACTTTCTTGGTGGTGTCTTTTTTTTTTTTTTTTTTTTTTTTGGAGCAGATTTGCTGGTGGACACCTCACAATTCTGTAATTCTAAATGTCTGCGACTGTTTTTTAAAGGCTCTGCAATGCCGTCCCATGAGCTGCTGGAATCAGCTGTGGAATCAGGCACATATTCCTCTTCTGATGATGCCACCTCACTTGAACTTTGTTCTTCACAGAGCTGATAATGATTAAAAAATACATTTATATTTTGTGTACTTGGAAAGCATTTCACTGAGAATAATTCTACTAAAACACTTACCACTGGCAGAGGTTCAGTGATGTTCACCTTGTGCTTAACATGACACTTTTTGTGCCAGGACTCAAAGCAAACTAGACAGAGAAAATTAAGAATTAATAAAGGAAGATAGTTAATGTCATGGTAAGTACTTAAAAAGTAAGTGCAGCTACAAATGGCTCATCTTGAACATATAGCAGAGTTACACATGGAACCGTTTTTAAAAAGTGTTCCTGTGGCATCATGTTCAAAAGATATGGATGGACCCCCCCCTTCCATTCTCAAAAAATTACCTTTACACCTCACACCTGACCATTTCAGAGGTGAAAAGGGTCCTCTACATGTGACACATTTTTCTAAACTTGACATTTCTTCAGGGACGAGATCATGATCACAGTCCTGTTGACCAAAAAACAGTGTAATCAAAAGATAAGAATTGTGTGTGGTGTAGAATATCAAAACCAATGAATTGTTTGTATTCTGTTTCTCTTTGAAAATGAGTAAAATATGATTTTTTTTTTGAGACCTGTGTGTCTCAATACTACTTCATATCATTCTCATGACTTCATACTTGTCAACTCAAAATTACCTCTCAAAATTACTCAAAATTACCTCTGGTATGATGACTGCGATGGAACTGTATTCGCCCATGTCAGCATCCTGACACGGCATCTCTTTGGAAGTCTAAAATGAAGGGACGAACACTCAATGAGAGTTTGTTTCTAATGCACAAAACTAACAGACCTCCTAATGTCTGAACCTTACATGGTGAGGATTACACAGGACCTGTGTGTCTCAATACTACTTAATATCACTCTCATGACTTCATACTTGTACAGTAAAGTCTTTGGAGAGCAAAATTACCTCTGATATGATGACTGCGATGGAACTGTATTCACCCACGTCAGTATCCTGACATGGCATCTCTTTGGAAGTCTAAAATGAAGGGACGAACACTCAATGAGAGTTTGTTTCTAATGTACAAAACTAACAGACCTCCTAATGTCTGAACCTTACATGGTGAGGATTACACAGGACCTGTGTGTCTCTATACTACTTAATATCACTCTCATGACTTCATACTTGTACAGTAAAGTCTTTGGAGAGCAAAATTACCTCTGGTATCATGACTCCGATGGAAGTGCGATGGAACACACCCCGACCTAAAGACATGATAAGCAAAGGAGAGTAATAAACTTTAAACAATGCAGAGCTGTCAAATAGTAGCAATTGAAATTATTAACTTTTTTTGATCAGTTAATTAAATTAATTTGATGTTTTTTTCTGGTTATTTAAACATTTTTTTGTCAATTGAGTGGTGGAATGGCTACTTCACTACCAAATGATTTCTATGGATTAATTATAATAATATATATATATATATATATATATATATATATATATCATAATAATTATCCTCCCTAAAAAAATTAATTAGCCAACATAACAGCTTCTATTTTGAGCAGCTGCTTTGGGATCAATAAGATGTTCTATGATAATGATCATAGAACATGATCTATTTTCCTAAAGTGCAGTTAAAAAAAAAAAAAAAGAAGCCTTTGCATAATATACTCTGGCAACTCACCTTTAAATGGATCAATATATTTTACATCCAATCCTTCCTTATCTACACCTAAGGAGCGATAATATGAAGCATCTTGATTGGGATTTATTTTTGATCTCTGTGGCCTTGTTGCTGCCATCTCCTGCAAAGATCAGATGTTAGTGACTTGAGCAACAACACATTACTGTATACAATTTGATACAGATAAATCGTATGTATATTGGTGAGAGAAAAATAAATAAAAAGATTATAAGGAATTTAAACGAATTATTCATATATCTATCTATGTATAATCTATTCTGGTAGTTATTTCATTAATGACCTAATGTTATTGTATGTGTACATGCTGTATGAGTCTCACTTTCTATGTACAGCGTCACAAAACTTTTCAATCAAAAAAACATCTTATTTCTAAGAATTAGTATCCAGGATAATTGGTGCCCGTGAAAGAATATCACAAGCTGATGATTTTTAAGCAGCACAAAAGTTTGGCATATTAAACGTGATGTCACTTGCTCACGTGGGCAGATAGCGAACGCGGCATGTACGTTTCTATATTTGAGCTCTTTTCCAAAACGCTATAAATCCATTTGAATGGTTTTATTCAATGTGTCCTTTTAAAATGGTCTGTTGGCCCAGTCTGGACATGTTGAACAAGCACACGGTGCACGGCGTGTTTGATTTTGTTGTATTGCTCTTTACTTACCACTGCATTCATTTTGTTATTATACAGGCCAGAGGATAATCCACCAAAAATACATATATTTTTAATTTTATTTATGTAGCCTAGTTAAGAGAGAACGGTAAATAAACCGGAATGATTTTTACATCGATAGCTAGTGGCGTTATTGTCATGACAACAGAGCCAGCAATAAAGTCAAGGTAAATCGACTCTTTCTACCAGTCAGACTCATCACAGGTCACAACACTATATAACCTTTAACGTTCACCCAAAGTAACAGATTAAGTAGCCTTAATCAAGTAAATAAGTTGATGAATATATAAATGAATCATTATATGCATACATGAATCACAGCACTATAATAATTCCAGTGTTGGCGCCCATTGGCAATTTATTCACAATCAGTTGTGGGAAAGTGGCAGAAATATGAATGTATAACAGTTATGAATTATGTTCATTATTTAGGCTATTTGTTTATTTATTTAGTTTGGCTCTCCTTAAATTAAATTCACGCTTCAAAACGCACGACTTCCCGTATTCCACCGGGGACGTAAGCGCCGTGGAACGGCTGCGCCGCGGTCACCGCTGCTGATCGCTGCCACTCTAATCAATGAAACCATCCTCACCGGGCGCGGCGCGGCGCGTCTCAGCAGCGGCGCACCGCGCCGCAGCGCTATCTTTACGCAGCACTTCTATTTTGACGCGAGCCGCTGCTGAACCGCGTCAATTTCCACAGAGCAGATCGAGCCGGGCAGGAAGTGAAATAATAAAAGCCATAGAGCATCCGGTCAATTTTCAAAATAAAACACAATACTCCACTCATGTAGCCTTCACAACTTCACATCAACATTATGTCATGACCGGTGGCACCAGGTCAGCAGTCAATCAACCAGAGGGTCTCAGAGGGTCGGCAACATGGACGACGAGAGACTTATTATCGAAGTGGAGCAACATAAAATCATTTACGAAATCAATCATCCTTTTTATAAAGACAATGTGAGAAAGGATTTCCTTTATCCACACAGTTAAAACGTTCAGGATTATCGCGTGATCTCGCGATCTCGCATGAATACGGCTGGCTCGCAAGGCAGCGCACGATGCCGTTACGCGCCCGGTGGGGATTGACGCAGGGCACAGGACGCAGCCGTTCCGCGACGCAGCCGTTCCGCGGCGCTTACGTCCCCGGTGGAATACGGGCGTAGGCGAGCTGTACTTTGAAGGCGAGCTGTCTCTGTTTCTGGCTCTCGACTTCCTTGTTCAAATATCATTGTACAACTTGGATAATGGAACAAGCTGACGCTTTGGCGTGCTGAATTGCATTGCACGTCTCGGACAATGAAACTAGGCAATACCCCCTAAACTGGCCTGTTTCATTATACAACATGAACTGTAAATGAATTATACTTCGTACACGGACCCTCATGTCAGGCATTTTAATTATAGCCTACTAATGCAAATAAAAGGAAATTGCTTACCTGGGCTGTAGCATATTTATTTTCACACATCTGGTGGTGAGATCGTAATTTCTGCCTTCTTCTTTTAAAGCGCTCCATCCGACTAGTTGAAGTTGAAGTTGCACGTGGACGGAATGCACTTAATTAAATGAACTTTTCACCTCGCTTAACAAGGGCTCTGATTGGCTTATTGGCGAAAGGGCCATTTATTTGGCGGCAAGAGGGGAGCAAGCTCTTAGTAATACAGTGATGGCTGAACGTTTTTTAACCCTTTAGAATCCCCCTATTAATCACTTATTTTCTCTATTTCATAATGAATATGACTTGTGTGAAAATCTCTCTCTCTTTATTTATTTATTATATAAATAAATAAATAAATATATATATATATATATATATATATATATATATATATATATATATATATATATATATATATATATATATATATATATATATATATATATATATATATATATATATATATATAATACAATTAAATGTATATATATAAAATATATAAATACAATTTATGTATTTTTAACACTGGACTGGGCCTGGGAGTGAGAGTTCAGCAGTGGCGAATAGTGCATCTATGCCTCAGCCTTAATTGATGGCCCATCAGGGGGAGGGGCCCTCCCCCCCTGCACCTGGACTGCTGCTGCCTGACACAACAGCGGTCTCTTAAAATAGCTGAATCAATTCATTAGTCAATCAGAAGTATGTAAATATCTTCCCGGTGGCGTAAAAGGGCAAACAATGTGTGCTTCAACATCTACGCTTCCAGGCGATTGCAACGGTGCCACACATGAGCATATTCGAACATGTTTAATGGTAGTAATTCGCTGTCGATTTTGGAGGCCTTTATCAACAATGACCAGCTATAGATGTTATGTTATTTAGCATCTACAAGTTGAGCTTAGTCCAATGAGACCAAGCTCGACCTTGTGCCCCACCGAGATCATGTCCTAGACCATAGGTGTACCATGTAAGATACATGTTACCGTTATGCTAGAGTGTCATGCTTGGTCTCATTGGACTTAGCTCAACGTGTAGATGCTAAATAACATGTAATTTGTCAGAAATCTCCATCGGGAAGCAAATCTATAGCTGGTCATTATTGATAAAGGCCTCCAAAATCGACAGCTAATTACTACCATTAAACATGTTCGAATATGCTCATGTGTGTGGGACCGTTGTAATCGCCTCAAAACGTAGATGTCAAAGGACACCTTGTTTGCCCCGTTACACCACCGGGAAGATATTTTCATACTTTTCATAACCGTGTAGGCCTAATGATGTTCTCTTATTAACGTGAAACCAGGAAGTTTTGTCAGACGAGTTTTCAGTGAGACTGTGTTGATTCTCGCCCACCGATCTTGAATTTAATAAACCATTTTCGTCGGTTCGAGGAGGTCTGGTGGTCTCCGTATATAATAAATAAATAAATAAACACATACATAGGCTATATTATACTAGGCCTATATATATATATATATATATATATATATATATATATGGAGAGGGGATTCAATTCACTACAATGTAATGCCATCCCAACGTTCAGAGCGGGTGCTCCAGCAGCCCATTCACTCCTGTATTAACCCGACTACGGCTCTAATAGACGTTGTCAGCATCTTTCCTATTGGATAGTTATTAGGAAGACATTAACATGGTTGCTATGGATGCTGAAACCAGCAGCTCGCATGCCATTTAAATCATGGCTATAAAACCATTGTCTTTGCTTATGTTATTTTATGTAACCATGTTAGATCTGTATTTGACCATTGACATAAATATTTATATATGTAGGTCTATTTATTTATTTATTATAAAGCCTACGGAGACCACCAGACCTCCTTGAAGCAACGAAAATGGTTTATTAACACGCTCTATTAAACCCCAAGAAAGAAGACGCCATACCTGCTCGAAAAATGTATTAATGTTTTTTTTTTTTTTGTTAAATAAGAGAACATCAATAGGCCTACACGGTTACATAAAATAACATTACAAGCAAAGACAATGGTTTTGCTGGGTTGCTGGGTTCTGCTGGATTCAGCGTCCATAGCAACCATGTTAATGTCTTCCTAATAACTATCCAATAGGAAAGATGCTCACAACGTCTACTAGAGCCGTAGTCGGGTTAATACAGGAGTGAATGGGCTGTGAATTAAACCAATGCATTTCAATCGGGAGATTATTTTAGACAGAATATGGGGCAGGCTGCGCAGGATTCTATGGCGCTATGGTAGTTGTCATCGACTACACGACCTGGCCATTATTTCATTTATATATATTTATTTATTATACACGTTATTTTATTATTTACACGTTCGTTTCAGTTTTTGAGGAGGTCTGCTTAAAAAATCTGAAATATTGACATACTGTATACTAGAGGGTGCACTGTACTGTCTGCACATTCTCATTCTCTCTCTCTCTCTCTCTCTCTCTCTCTCTCTCTCTCTCTCTCTCTCTCTCTCTCTCTCTCTCAAAACGCTGCCATTCAAAATGCATTGGTTTACATTTCGTTCTGTGTAGCACGAAAAAAGTCGACCAATCGTGCTCTGGGACACGATTCAATAGATTAACGTTCGTGCGCATGAGCACAAAATCACGTGATACCGGGTTGCAACTACAGTGACAGTCCCCTGCATTTACAAATGGCGGGGCTCGCTGTGCGAAACAGCGGAAATATGATCCTATCAGGTATACCAATCACAGCGCTTTGCCTCGACGCGTAGTTACAACGGCGTAGGTGAAGACTGCGTACCGCCGTACCCTGAAGCAGAAGTATAAACCAGGCTTTAACCTGTAACTTGAGATTTAGCCTTTAGCTTTAGCTGTAAAATCCCCTTGATAGAGGTTAAAAAGGTTCGATTTAGGCATATAACTTCTTGGTTAAGGTTAGACAAAAGGTTGGGTTTATGCACCCAACTAACCTTTATAAAATCTCCAGTTTTTTTGCATAGACAGTAATCACATTGCCGACACATCCTGTGTAAATAGCCACACGTTAATTAGAAGGACAGTGTAAGAATTATCAGGACCTTCTGGCAGACAACCAATCAGAGACTCAGAATAATACACTGTGTGTGAATATTCATGAGGTCCCGCTATTACACAACCGGCCATAGGGGGTGCTGTGGTGATACACAGATAATACACTAAATCAGGTTTATGTGTATTAAATGGTCATCTGTTTTTTTTTTCATTTTTAGGGTCAGTGGACCAATAGAAACACTTCTACATCTTTAGAATTCTTTCCAAATTAGCAGGACACTGCTCCTGTCCTGTTAATACAAAATGTCCTTCCAGTGTGGTGTGTATTCTGACCAAAAGTCCTGCTAATACACATATACCAACACACACACACACACACACACACACACACATAGTTCAGACACACATACAAACACACATACACACTTAATACATAGTAACACAGTTACATATAAACCAACACACATGTAATCAAACCCGCACACCAGCATCTAACTCCACATATTTAGACAGACAGATCCTGATACAGCTATAACTCCCAAGGGAAGGTCACATCCTTGGGTTATCGGTTTTATGGCCCCAGATGTGGCCAATGTTTAGACTAAGAGAGGGGAGATAAAGAGAGTAAACTTACCTTTCACTCTAATTTATAGATTATACTAAACAGTACCAGTGGACACAAACACACACACACACACACACACACACACACACACACACACAAAGAAGGTGAGCGAGAGAGAGAGGAGACGGAGAGGAGATCACAGAAGGTGAGAAAAGCACCTTCAGGAAAAAAAAGTCCTTCAGGAGTTTACCCTATTCTAATAAAGGGACACCAAGATCAGTAATGGTAATCGCAGGATTTAGAGGTTACTATCTAGACTCCATAACATGAACAATTAGCATTTAAAGTTGTCCATAGCATGCACACCACTCGTCCACAGAAGTCCAGGGGTCAACCAGCGCTGGGGACTCTTTTTAAGAGTTCAGGGAAAATCCTCTCTCACCAATCTGAGCAGAAGGACCCGCCCTAAAAGGACTCGGGGACGGCGGAGTTAATGCACAGTTCAACAGACCTGACTAGTTTTAAGTATCAAAAAGATAACACAATTAAAATATTTCCTGAGGGATTAAGGTAATAACAGACATCGTATTAAAAAGTGATGACATAATTTGGAGGTAATAATTGACAATACCTACAATTAGACTAAATAAGTAAGAAAAAAATAAAATGTTATCCAAATTTCTAATTCATGTTGTCCACAGTGAAAGAGTGGGGGAGGAAAGAACCAGGTGTTTGAGTGTGAGCCTGTCTTCTTGTGTATGACAGGGCCACCGAGATAAGGGAGGTTGCTCCTCCACTCAGAGTGGGGGAAGACACACGGGATACTGAAAGCATGCTTCAGATAAACAATAGGGTTAACAAGGAAATGGTCTTTACTATAATTGATTACGATTACATTCTTGTCAACCAATTACTGACTTGTAAAAGATGTTCAGATATTCATATTATGCCTAATTATTTATATTTTTCAGGTGCAGTTTTTGTTTAGTTTTTAGTCTTCCTAGGACAACAGTTATCATTCATGGATGAACATCAAAGTTCAAAAGGAAGTTATAAGGACAATTAAAGACAGTGTTGCAATTACCCAAGTGATGTAACCTAAAAAGTACGGATAAACAATAAGTGTCATGCATTTAAGGGAGTTTAAGATGTGATTTGTGTTTTCTAAATTTAAAATAAATAAATAAAAATTAATCACACTGGAAAAGGTAATTGAATAAATAAATATGGGTATGATAAGAATAAGACTAAAATGCATAAAATAAAACATAATCTTAATGAGCTGTAAAAGTAGGAATACATCAATTAAAATGTAGAATTAAGGACAACTGGTAGATAAACACTACACTGTAAAAAATGTCCGTGAAATAAACAGTAAAAACCTGTGAAATCATGACATAAAAAACCTGTAAATAGTAAAACCATAAAGCCACGTTTATGTTACAATATTTTTTTGAAAAATACTAAACCAAAGAAAACTGTTAATATTAAAGTAAAAATATGTTCAAATAATAATATTTACTTGTAAAATTAACAGATTACTGTAGTTTAAACACAAAAAAACAGTAATACAAATAGCAATACAATTTTGTCAAAGTTACAACATGTAACTGTTAAAATAATGATTTTTGCCAGTTTTTTCTTAAACAGAAGAAAACCGTAGGCGATTTACGGATAAAAACAGTAAAACAATGTTAATAGGAATTTGTCTAAAAAATTACGGGTTATTTTTCTAGAGGATATTTGGTATGGCTCTTGGGATGCATATTCCCAGACATGTGACTTGCTTGAGGAAGAGCCACTGGGTGTGGGTAGCCTACTGAATTGTTTTAAATAAAAAAATAAAACACATCAAAATGAAACGGGTATACGGCAATTCACCATGACGTCACACTATGTTCTTCCGGGTGGCAAAAGCCGATGCGTTCTCCGTTGGCACCACTAGTAAACAAACCCTTCCACGATCGATAAAACAGAGTAAATGGCTTGAATTAATGATTTTATTCTTGCGGGGTGATACAGGACGTCTCATTAATATATATATATGTATAATATATAATATTATATTTATATAGTTTTCGTCATCGTTTCAACTTCAGATCAACAACAATGTTTTTTGACTGTGTGACATAGTCTTTATTGTTATTTATTTATTATTATTTATTTAGGGACCGAGCAGAACCTGCAAGGTCCCTATTGTTTTTGGTCTGATTATTATTATTATTATTATTTTTAACCATCTTCGACTGCATTTTTCCCCCCCTGCACATATTCTAAAACTCATTTTTATTTGGTACATTTGGTGGGACTGCTGTAAAATTTGAGATTCTAGCCGTCAAATTCACATTGGCCCCAAGGTGGCGCTACCCCAGGACTCTCTCCCCTCACCTCTATACAACCTCCTCATCAACAACATCCACCATACCCTTGGAGCAATGCCTCACCTCAGCACCTCCACCGACCTACACTCATTCTTCTCCATCCATCTCCCCACTATCTCAGAAAACACAGGGCTTATTACAGACATTATTATTTCATGATTTGATTCACATTAAGATAATTCATAGTTTCATGATTTTACATTACAATAATTCATAAAGCATGATTTCATTATTTTATTTTCATTAAGATAATTCATAAGCCATAATTTCTTTTTTTTTTAAATTCACATTAACGTAATTCACGAGCCATAATTTTTTTTAATCCGCATTAAAGTAATTCACAAGCCATAATTTTCGTATTTTATTCCCGTTAACGTAATTCATAAGCCATAATTTCTGTATTTTATTCGCAGTAACGTAATTCATTAGCCATAATTTTATTCCCATTAATGTAATTCATAAGCCATAATTTCCGTATTTTATTCGCATTAACGTAATTCATAAGCCATAATTTCATTATTTTATTCACATTAACGTAATTCATAAGCCATAATTTCATTATTTTATTCACATTAACGTAATTAATAAGCAATAATTTCCGTATTTTATTCACATTAACGTAATTCATAAGCCATAATTTCCGTATTTTATTCGCATTAACATAATTCGTAAGCCATAATTTCATTATTTTATTCGCATTAACGTAATTCATAAGCCATAATTTCGTTCGCATTTAAGTATTTCACAAGACATAATTTCCGTATTTTATTCGCATTTACGTAATTCATGAGCCATAATTTCATTATTTTATTTGCATTAACGTAATTCATAAGCCATAATTTCATTATTTTATTCGCATTAACGTAATTCATAAGCCATAATTTCATTCGCATTTAAGTATTTCACAAGACATAATTTCCGTATTTTATTCAGATTTACGCAATTCATAAGCCATAATTTCATTATTTTATTAGCATTAAAGTAATTAATAAGCAATAATTTCAGTTTTTTATTCACATTTACATAATTAATAAGCCATGATTTAATTATTTTACTCGCATTAACGTAATTAATAAGCAATAATTTCAGTTTATTCACATTTACATAATTAATAAGCCATGATTTAATTATTTTACTCGCATTAACGTAATTCATAAGCCATAATTTCTTTATTTTATTCGCATTAACGTAATTCATAAGCAATAATTTCATTATTTTATTCGCATTAAAGTATTTCACAAGACATAATTTCCATATTTTATTTGCATTTACGTAATTAATAAGCCATAATTTCCGTATTTTATTCGCATTTACGTAGTTCATAAGCCATAATTTCATTATTTTATTCGCATTAACGCAATTCATAAGCCATAATTTCCGTATTTTATTCGCATTTATGTAATTCATAAGTCATAATTTCATTGTTTCATTCGCATTTCATAAGCCATAAATAAATAAATAAATTCATACAAATAAATAAATAAATTCATACAAATAAATAAATAAATTCATACAAATAAATACATTCATACAAATAAATAAATTCATACAAATAAATAAATAAATTAATCCTTATTTCATTCACATTAACAGTTATTCAAGTAGTCCCTGCTCTAAACGCCTAGATGTAAATGAACATAGAATCCCTTCATGGTCACTGAAATATGTCGGCACGACAACAGCCTGTACATCATAATGTGATGTTTTCACATACACATGATCAATTAATGTGCCTTTTTCAGTTGTAGCTTGTTTGACTATTTGGATGAATCCTTTATCGATCATGAATTTGCAGACAGTTGATGATTTCAAAATGTCGTCATTGAAATCTCCCATGACAGCAATTGTGGTACTTTGGTGATTTAGCCAATCAAGTACTTTGTCAAGGTTTTCTTTGAACAATGTCATGGTATATGATGGTGGGCGATAAATAACTGCCATTAATATATCCTGTGTAGTGCAGTGGTAAACCAAACATTCTAAATTTACAGTTGGTACCTGGATAATACTGTACGCCAAATTGTCTGCACTATACATGCCAACTCCACCATGTTGTTGGTCTTGAATTTCTTTGAATAAGGAGTTGCTGCTATCGTACGACAGACTCCTTGGATGGTTGTGAAAAGCATAACCATCCAGTCGTACAGTTTCCAATGAGGAAGCTGCCGGCAACCATGTTTCAGTAACAGCAATACAGTTAAGCTGCAGATGCCGTGTACACAAAGCCAAATCTGTCACATGTCGAGTCAAACTTTGCACATTCATCAAAAACACATTAAATGGTGGTGTAGTGAAATTACTACCTGGAATATTAGTGACCAAGAAGGGAGGCATGGTTGCAATTGCATCCTGAATTGTGTCTTTGCAATATATTGCTTTCTCGTTAAAGTCCTGAATAACTAAACCCGAATAATCTCTAACGCGACTTAGAGCCACATATGCTTGACCAGCTGCAAAGATTTTCTTTAGCGAAACTACCGCTTTATCTACAGTAAGTCCTTGTACTTTATGGACTGTACAAGCCCAGGCAAGCCTTATTGGAAATTGCCGGCGCGATCCACCGTGTTTGGTAACTCTTTCCTCTTCTGCTTCAATGCCTGTGGAAAGCATTTCAACAGCAGAGGAAAATGAAGAGCAATTCCTCCTTTTGGTTCCAATTTGATGATCATCAAACTTTACGTAAATGGTCTTTGGGAACCTATCATCATTAGGTGGATAAACGATGTGTGTGACTATGCCACACACACCATTCACTAAACCGTCATCGCAATCCAGATTTTTCAGCAGCGCGACACGAGCACCCACTCCCAAAAGCAGGGTCTCTTGCAGACATGTACTGTATGATAGGGCATGATGTCCTTCCCTCAGCTCAAGCTTGCCTGTTTTCTTGCTAGTTACAAAATCTTTTGCTTCGATCGTGACATATGCGGGACAACTCTTGAATAACTGTTGAATGTTATGCTCATTTACTTGCCGGTTCGTTGGGAAAATGTGTAAAGCTGAGCTCACTTCACCAGTTTCGCAACGCCTTAATAATTTAATGTCCGAAGACAGCATGGGGGTCCCTTTCACACGACATCTAACCCTGTTCAACAAATCTGCAAAAACACCATCTTTCTGACGGACAACAGTTTTCAGTTCCACTACCTGAAAATGAGTCCACAAACCGACACTAACATCCTCTGAATACAACGCTTTCCCTTTCACTGGAGGCAACTGATAAAAATCCCCAACTGCAATTATGCTAACGTTTCCAAACGGGGAATAGTCACCAGACTGTTTAATTTGTCTTAAACGTCCATGGACGTAGGCCAATAGGTTATGATCAACCATGGAGATTTCGTCAATTATCAAAATCTGCAAGCTACTATATTTAGCACGCAAAGAATTGAGCTTCGCCTCACCCAGTGGAATGTAAGGCAACCGCACATCTTTACCAATGCCAAATGAACTGTGAATAGTACCTGCGTGTAAATTGTGTGCAGCTATCCCCGTAGGAGCGGTTAGCAAAACGCAAACGTCGTCCGGATTTCGACAGCCTCGTGACAACAACCTCATTGCCTCGTACTGCACAGCTCTTATTAAGTGGCTTTTACCGGTCCCTGCACCACCTGTGACAAAAACCTGCAACGCTGCTACCTTATCTCCATTCACCTTACTCAAACACCACTGCCTAATCCGGTAAAAGACAGAGAGCTGGGTCTCATTAAGAGATCTAATCAACGCCAAGCCATCACTCCTGCACAGTACATTCTGTCTCTTCTCCAAATCACCAACTTGTCTGCTATTAACCGCTAAATCCGGAATATATTCTACAGGCCCATCTGAAGCTTCTTCAGTCTCCCTACGCTCTTCCAAACACTCTAAACGCTCCTGCTCTTGCTCCGGGCAGAGCTCACCCCAGGCGTCCTCTAACACCACATCACTATCTACCGAATTCCGTATGTCATCTAACTCCTCAGCATTCATTTCAAACCCCCTGCGATTCAAATCCACTATCGACTTCACTGAATACAACAATCCATCACTCAATCTAACATGACCACGACTATGAAACTCTTCAAATGTTTCAAAACCTGCTGGCCTCAGGTGCACATCTAAACGAAAGGGTAAAAACAACTGCATAACACTCTGGTAAAACAATTCTGGATTCTTTGTTTCTGAAAAGCGCGCATAACGAATAACTGCAGGTTCGGAATGCGTTCTTTTCAGAATGAATCCACAATTGTTTTCCAGTTCTATCCTGTTGGGAGACCGCTCCGATTTACTCAATATGCGGTACTCCGAGGCAAACAAAGCCATACACATGTCCTCAAACACACTACCTCTTGGCCTATTCCTATACCTATCCACAAGACTAGTCATCCACATGTCCTCTGTGCTAAGGTCATTGGATGATGCCTTCCGTTTTAACACTGATAAAGGCAAACTCATTCTAACACTACTCTCCCCAACTGGAACAAATACAACCTTCCTCGAACACTCCCTCAAATGCATTCCTGTCAACCTGTACACAGACTCTTGGGCACACACATCTCTATTATGCAAATACACACTTCCTAACTTTTTAAGGGCATCCTTAGCACTACTATTCCTATCCTTAGCAGATTCCCTCTGCGCATTCCCTAACAACAATCCTATCTCACGCTCCGCCTTGGAAATATACGAAATAATGTACACTACACACGCATACGCGTCTACCACAAACTGGATATCAATATTAGCATTCCAACATTTTAAGACCGGTTTGCTATATTGATTGATCCAAACCTCACTAGTTTCCCTGCTCAAAACAACACTCGTCTTCCTAGCACAAATACCATACGCCAACTCAAACACCCTTTGGTCTACCTGTAAATGATCAAACAACTGCTCTACACTGTCAAAACTGAGATTGTCATCTGAAAGGGCCTCTTTTATTTTGGTTATAGTGCGCACTGCCATTTTTTTTTGTTCCAATTTAGTCTGTTTCCTAATTTGACATGCACATTCTGACAATGTCAGTGCCCCGTCTTCTTGACATGTGCATGTTTTGTCCTCCTCCTCCTCAATAGGCGGGCGAGATATAAAAGTTCTCGCAGACGGAGGCTTAGGGAAATTAAAACGACAAACAGTTCCATTTTTCTTACATGTTTTTGAATGCCGTTTGGAATGCTTTTGCACAGATGAAACTATGTCCAATAGTGTCTCATCCTGTGCGGGTAATTCACATGTTATGTAATTATCTATAAATTGAATTACCTCTTCATCTGTGTTTCTATCAATGATTGGCGCGTTTTCGATCAAAACAGGCAGTGAACATGTGGTGAACCACGCTGCTGGAATTCAACCCTATAGAAGTAATCCTTAATTTTCTCAATAGGGTTAGACGGAGACATCAAAACCTCTTTCAGAAAACAATGCCACCTAAAATCAAACATCCTCGCCGCAGTAACCGGATTACGCCTCAAAAGCTCACACCTATCTGCCCACTCCAGCTCTTCGGCCGTCTCCGTCCTACCTTCCTGCTTCAAAATACTAGTCAAAAGATTCTTCCACCGCATGTCGGCAGAAGAAAACGAACAAAACCACGTCGGGATACCCAGCTGACGGACACAAGCTAACAAATCACGCTGCACTCCCTGCCAAAATGATGGGGTACCTCTAATAGGTTTAAGGAAACGATACCCATCGTCAAAATGTAACAACTGCTTCAACTGTTCCTCATCGTTCAATACACTAGTGCTAATCTTTCTAAATTGCCCTCCTTTCCCCTTCCGCAATGCTATGGAGACATTTGACACTACTTGCTGAACCTCAGACATATACTGAGCAAAAAATATGTAATCTAAATTTTGTGCAAACCTACCATCAGCATGTAAAATACGATTATTAAAATAACGGCACAAAGTTAGGCGGTCAGGTCTGCCGTCGTGGTACGTCGCAGATCCTGTCGGAAAAAACACCGGGAAACATTTTGCTTCATTTGAATGATCAGACAATAACTTGACAGGACTGTTTCCCTCTGCTGGAGCCAAATTTAATATGTTATCTAAATATTGATCAAGTGCTTCTTGACCAATGTCAACAGGCATAAGACAAGTGTCTTGAAACATACAATGCTGTTGTCTGTCATGCAGAAGCTCATCTTCCTCGGCAGCATTGTTTCCATTACCATGTACTGCTATGTCATCTACTGCCACACTCTCTTGTTCTCTACAAAAGTCATTTATCCACACTTCATTGAATTCTATATCCTTATAATGTGCATTATTCCGTTTAAGATACTGCAAAGCCTGCTTGATGCGCATACTATCAACATACTGGTACTCATAATGCCCTTTGTATGTGAGCTTTCGCTTCAATTTAACGGGTAACAAAGACCCAGCCATGTCAGAACGTGGTAGCAAATTGCTCGTCTGCACAATATTAGCAGGAACACACGTCACAGGCCCATGGACGCCATTTTGCCCACCTTTAGGCAATGCTAGTATCTTCATAAACGGAATATGCAGTGCGATTAAATGTTGCTCTAAATTATTCAGGCATGCCAATTCTGGGGGAATGTGACACGTCTCCAAATTATTTAGAGCACACTCTGGTGGGATTTGACCTGTAGTAATTTTATGGTGACAGCTAGAACAAATCCACAACTTTGCCCTAGCTGTATCTAACCACTGACAAGGCAACACACAATCTGCACTACATTTATGCAAATATGCTTCACTAATACATTTTCCTGCAATTTCAGTTATTTTTTCACTTTTACTATAATCCTTGATGCTACAAGGTGAAACTTGATTCCTAAAGAACTTTCTAAAACACACACAGCAGACGAAATCCGGGCCATCATTTACTTTAGCCAAAAACTGCTGCATAACTAAATCAAAATCATTCAATGTTGCTTTTATATGTTGCCTTCTCAATTTTACATCTGCAATAACACGCTGCCTATGCTGACAATTTCCATGATATTTAGTTTTACTCTTTTCCTTTTTTGTGTCCCTGTGAGACTGATTTTTACCATATTTTGTTTTACTAATTTCCTTTTTTGTGTCCCTGTGAGACTTATTTTTTGATATTTACTTTTACTAATTTCCTTTTTTGTGTCCCTGTGAGACTTATTTTTATGATATTTACTTTTACTAATTTCCTTTAATGTGTCCCTATGAGTCTTATTTTTACGATATTTTGATGTACTTATTTCCTTTACTTTGTCCCTATGAGACTTATTTTTACGATATTTAGTTTTACTCATTTCTCGCAATTTTTCCTTGTACCAATTTTTTCCATGATAATTTATTTTCATCCGTTCTATAAATTTTTGCCTCTTTTCCTGATATTTTATTCTATTTTGTAATTTATTTTGATTTACCGAATGGTTAGACTTACTTATGGATTGGGCTTTTACCGATTTTATATTTTGTTCAATAATGTCTACTTTAGTTTCTAAAATTGAGGATGCGACCGAAGTTAAATTGTCTGCACAAGCCCTATGTTTTCTGAGATTGTAACTAGACCCACCCCCTTTGCAATACCCATAGCAACACTGCATGTTTGGCTTCTGAACACAAACCACATTCTCATAATGATTACCGTTACAATTTTCTAAGTAAATTCCCTGATCTGACAACAACTCCAACTTACAACTATATTCAAGCCAGCGACCACCACAGTAAGTAAAAATACTAACTCCCAACATATCTGCTGCTGCTTGAATCTCCACTTCAGTGGCCCAACTACCAACATACGCCATTTTTGAGACTGTGAGATATTCCTCCATCGAACTATACTCACTTCTCAAAACACCACCATTAGCTTTCAAATGCCTAACTACAGCTAGTCTAATTTTCCTATGATTCTTTTGTGTACCACACACAGACTGACTAACTGCTCTAAAGAAACAATTACCATCCCCGACTATTTTCCCATTTTTACAAGGAGCACCCAATGGACCAACTTGTGTAGAAACTAGATCTGCCTCCTCTGAGTCAACATTTAACTGATTGCACAGAGTTTCTACAACTTCCCCAGAAAGCGGCTTAAACTGGAGGCCTTTACTCAAAACATCACCTACAAAAACAACATCCGAATCATCATCACCCTTCCTAAACTTCTTTGATGAACACCCACTCGGTGAAGCTTTACGCTTTACACTCGAGCTAACCGTTGGTTCTACTTTTAAACTGGATCTCTGGAAAACACTAACACTAGCTATCTCAAACGGTTTGGGTGGTTTTAATCCTGTCGCTAACTTGCAGATGTGCTCAAAAACATCATCTAGGCACGTGAAATACATTACAACACTCTTCCCTTCCCCGTCCACCATCCCATCTGCACTGCGCGCATGCGAATCTACAATAGCAAAACGTCCACCTTGACTAATGACTGCACATGTACTACCACCTAATGTAAGAAAACACGTCTGATACTTTACCAACATCTTTAACAAACCAGATCTGAGACTGATGACAAAACCACAATCAATCAGCTCACCTGTCACCACATCAACATGGCCACAAACATGTTCCCCATATTCAAAGTCGAAAGCGTGTCCATCGATAACAGAGTGTAGGGGCAAATCAGGAACACTAAGCAGTGGCGAATCATCGCTGGTGACATTGCTGTCCCTCAACCGATTGTAAAGTTGATCCCCCAAAAAAACCACCTTGTCGAGATTGTCTGTCTGCCACGAAAACACGCCATCAATGGAGTGTTTTGCTATGGCTACCAAACTGATAGCCATACACTGAACGCCAGCGTGGCAAAACCGACAATCCCCCTGATGGAAAGATCCCCTGACAGAACTCGATTTACTCGGTGAACTGCCACCCTCAACTACGGTTGTGACATCAACATCTACGAGCAATGTCGCACTGTCAATGTCTGAATCTACCCCCACAGACAGGCTGCTAATGGCATACCACTCTGCACCAAAAGACTTCTTAAGACTTTGAATATGCAACATCAGGTCGGCCAGGCACGTGTTAAAAACCGCTACAGACCTACCAATACCACATGGAAAACCAGATACGTCACAACTACTACAATCAACTACAACAAAGTAACCATTGTGCTCAATGACAACACTCACCGCACCGTGCAGGTTCAAGAGACACAATCCATCAGTCAACAAAGGTTCCTGTAGCTTTTCGAAGAACACAGAGTCGTCTGAGCCGAAACCTCTGTAGACTGATGGACCAATGGCTACTTTCCACTTTCTGCCAAAAACACTGTGCTGTTTCAAGAACTCGCACAGATCGCTATCAAAGCCACTATCCCTACTTGATGTACCTACAGAACTAGCCAACTTCTCACCTTCTAAACAAACACTATCGACATCTCGCGCACCCCATGTACAAACAGGGGCAATGACATGTTTAAGTGCGGCGACAACACTGCACGCAATTGACACGTCAGTCGTTGTCGCCGACACTTTCCCACTACCACCACCTCTAACTACACTACCAGACACAACAGCCTGTGGCTTTCGCTCGCCACACCTGCAAGAGGGAGGGTTAGCGTCAACCTTACTTTGGATGAATCTTCTGCTGACCTCCTCCCCCTCCGGCACCGTCACAGCACTCGGAGTCGCGTCCCCCTAAAAATAATTAAGAAAATACATTAACAAGAGTGTCATTATCGCATTTTAGAGAACTTGCTAATCATATACAATAATTTGGAACAATTTGTTTGATCTGATTTAGAATATAGTGTACCAACCTCCTCCGCAGCAGTGGTAGGTGATGGCTCCTCCCACACGGCCGCAGCCACAGCACTAGCAGTCGAATCCCCCTAAAGAAAATACATGAACAAAAGTGTCATTATTGCATTAGAGAGAACTTGCTAGTCATAGCAATAATTTGCTATGTGTATTACACAATATGTACATGCACATAGAATTAAACTGATTAAGGATAAAGCGTACTAACCTCCTCCTCTGCAACCACGTCCACAACGATGCCACGTGTCAGCCTGGGAGACACCCCAACGCTGGGTGCCGCCTTGACCTGTTTACACGAAACAAAACCATGTATTTTATTAATTGTTTTCAATACTTGCCAAAGTACTAAACAAGTAAAGCAAAGAAACTATTGCATTATCGGTGCCTACCATTTGTACTGCGCAATTCAGTGATTACATTAATGAAATAAAGACAAACCTGGCACAATGCAGGTCTCCTCTTGCAGGCCACACGTTTCGGACGTCGCTCCACCACACACCGTGTCTGATTAAAGAAAATCAAACACACTTTTAGAACATATAAAAGGAGTGTTTTAAGGGAGACAATACAGTTTTAAAAGACCTCAATCAAAACGTCACATTTTCAACTTACCTTTGTGTGTTGTGGAACGGCTGGGCAGTCAGGGCTCGAAAGATGAGCTGGAACCACGGCGTCCATCGCAGCCAACATGGCGGTGCTGAAGTGGACAGGATTGAGTGGGATGAAACAATCCTTCAGCACGATGGCACGTCCGTCCTCCTGTGAAATAAACACAGAAACAGAATATTAGTCACAATTGCTATTGAGTAAACCAATGTGCACAGATATACAATCGATATACATATGTTAACAATTAACGTTACAATATATACTACAAACCTGATGCCGAACCACACGTCTCTTTGAGGGCCTGAAGAGCTGATCCGCAGATTGGATCCTCTGCAATGACAAATAACAATTATTTGATTAAAATGAATGCATGGTGAACATTTTTGAATTTCAACCATCAACTATTTTGCAAATATGAGTGGGAAGTACTGTATGCCAATATTACCTTCTTGCCGTTCACCACTTCCATCCAGACATCGCAGGGGGGAGAAGAGGGAGAATCCCTCACAATCACCCTTGGAGGGGTGATTGGACCCGGCGATGCTGGTCGCGCCTGTGCCGGTGCTGGCACAGGCACGGGAACATCCGGCGCCTTTGGTGCTGGCGCCGGCACTGGCACGTCCAGTTGCGTGTAGGCAGCATGCCACAGCAACTCGGCAAAAATGCCCATGCCAGCCTCGTCGCTCAAGTGAACCTGAAAAGGATAGAATAATACACTCACTAACAATAACATCAACTTTCAATAAATAATACTATCAATTCAACTACAAATGAGTGTAAATCATCAACCTTCTTTGCACACAGTATATGCTACTTACACTATCCCTGACCCAGAGATTCAGGTCGCTGAAGGGGAAGTGTTCGAACGTCGAGTAGTACGCCATACCTAAGAAATGATAAATATATATAAATCATTCATATACTTCATATATCGACAAATAAAGTAAGCATGTAACATAAACATCTGTTTGAAACATACCCATGGACTTGGCCACAGAACGAAACTCCCGGCTCATGTGCTCCTGCAGCTCTGGAGCGACACTCAGGCGTGGAACGAAATCCACGACAAAAACCTTGAAAGACAATGACATTCCATTTAAACACATGTACGCTGTACTGCAACACGTCATTAACGCATTTTAAGAACTGAACAAAATACACACAATCAACTAAATTACTTACATTCTGCCAACGCTGACTTGCACTAATCAAGAGCTTCCCAAACTCTTGACCAGCCAATTCATGAGTAGTGCTGGTGGTCAGGTTGTTACCGGGGGCCAGGATGCAGACTGCATCGGGTGTCCGGGGTAGCGTAGCGTGGACCAGCTCCGTCCTAAGATGAGACGCGCTGGCCCCAGGGGTCGTCATGATCCCAAAGGAAAGCCTTCCCTTGGAAATCCCGACCGTTCCATCGGCAAAGGGGCGCAGATGGGAATCCCCTATGATAAGAACAAACTGAAACATAGAAAAACCTATTTAGAAATCATGTTTTTCAATTAAAAAAATAAAAAAATATATATATATTTTTTTTTTAAATTTGTTAAAAATTATTAACACATTCTTAAACAATCAATTACCTTCTTATCAGCCGAATGCGCAGGAATGAAGAGCTTGTGTGTCTTGCCTGACACAGACACCGGGTACTGGGTCACACGACGGCGTGTCCCTGTACCACGGCCTATTCACAGAAAGAAGTATATTAGTATTTATAAAACGGATGGCTTAAATCAAGCAATCTGATTGGTTCCCAACTGTTGTATATTGAGCATATACACACAGCTATGACGCCCGTTTGGTTTACAGAGTTCAGTATCAATCCGCGCCTAACTTGAACTGTTGTTTATTTATATATAAAAGCAATAGAATAGTTCACTGAAGCCTAAAAACATGTTGATTGCTGGATAGGCTGGAAATGTTGTAAAGCAATAGGCACACGGTGAGTGAACTGCTCAATAGTATTGAGTATTGGGTGTAAAATACACATACTGTACCCCTGAAATCTCCAATAAAGACGTTATAATACAGTATCAAAATATGCTCCCAGTATTCTTACAGTGTACATGGAGTGAGTAGTGGTGTAAAATAACATGTTTCTGTAGTGGGAGCATCGCTTGATAGAGGCAGTCTGTCAACAGATTAAATACGCTACCAAACACATAAGGTATCACTTTTTGATAGGGTAGCATGATTCTATAGACTCTGATACTGTATTATAACGTCTTTATTGGAGAGTTAAGGGGTACAGTATGTATATTTTACACCAATACTACACCGCGGATCAATAGTGTCGTCATGCGCATGCATGCCGCTGCGCGGCGGGATGGACAACGCCCCTTAACTGTGGTATAATGACCGTATACCACAGCCTGGCGTGATCTATTGCTTAAATATAGTAAATACTATATTAGTAATAATATTACTCATCTAGATTACACAAATATTGACCTCATTTACAATTTCAAAAGCTTCACTGTGCACATAGAACTTGATGACAATGGAAAAAACCCAACTCCCTACTTACGTGCAACAAACTCGGGACGGTCAAACGACAGTTCCACGTCGACGGGACGTAGGGCTGCCTCTCTCCTCTTGGCCGCCTGAGAGAGACGGTACGACTTGCCGTGAGGCATCTAAAGACACATAAACAGAATAAGATTAGAAAAAGCGAACGAAACCTGTAATGAAACATACTTGCATCTTTACTACCACACGTTTAAATGGAATGATAAATGAAGTAAATAAACTCACCGTCGTTCCAAGGAGGATCAAGCGTCCAAGTAAATCGATAGATAGATCGATGGATAGATAGATAGAGAATAGATAGATAGATAGAATAGATTGATAGAATAGATAGATAGAATAGATAGATAGATAGAATACTACTAGTAGTACTAATAGTAGTGATAGTATACCTGAAAAGGTATTAAACTATCAAGCACACTCTCTCGATTGAAATATCTCTGTGTAGAAATATTTCGCACAATCGCTCTAAACCTTGCAATAAAACACAGCTCCGAAGCTCTGAGTCTCAAAGAAGGCGACAACTGCCGTTCGGACAATCCTTTTATAGCCTACCTGGCGTCACACACATTTGAATCACAACAGCCAATCGCAGCACAACATCAGCCAATCACGACACAGGGATTCAAATAAGCCAATCACAAAACTGTCAACAAGCTCTTGTTTTCGCGCTGTCCGCCATCTTGTGTATGCTACACCGCGACTCGTAGTACTTCCGCTCTGAGACGGTGGCCGCATTTGTAGTCAGGATGGTTTATATCGTTAATCTTAGTATTGTTTAGCATCTAATTTTGGTTTTTGGTCTGTCTGTTTTATAATGGTGTCTTGTTAGCCCTTGTGGGCTGGGCATGCTGATGCATGACACAATAATAATAAAAAATACTAAACTAAACTAAACTCTAGCGTCAGTGGAACATAATACGTCAATGCCACCGCCATCTTGGGGCGGCCTAACCACCCACCTGAATGAATGAATGTCTGTCCCATCGACGTTCATTCATTCAGGTAGGTGGTTACGCCGCCCCAAGATGGCGGCATTGTTGACACATGCTTAGAAGCCGAATGCGATATCTAGTCAGTATATATACATCTATGATATCTAGTCAGTATATATGCATTTCTAGCGTCTAGGCAGCCAATGGTTGTAACCGAAATGTGGATTCGCCAAGTACCGCGAGATTTGACCACGCACTTCTCGCAGAACACCAGGTAAAGACTCACTATTTTTTCATAACCACTCCAGTAAGACGCATTTGTGTTTTCCATGATTTGTCTTTTATGTTTGTGTGATAAAGTCACATTTTCTCCTCTGTATTTGATGTTGTTGATAGTATGCATTGGTGGGTGAACTTATTTACGGTTTTATGTTTTACAGTAAATGGCGAAATACAACTCACCATCTAAGTTCCCCACGCTGTCCGGCGAAATCGCCGACATAAATAAGGAGCTCCAGTTGTCCGCAGTAAGTATTAAAGTTGAAGTAGACAATGAGCTTAAGAAAGAAAAGTATGCTGAGATAGCTGGAGAGGCAGCACAGCGAGACCGGCGTACGCAACTGAGGCCTATTGAAACACGTGCGCGGGGGTTCGTGGCTAGTTCTGCTATTAGCTCGCTGACTGAACTGGGTAGGCCTATTTGTGGACTAAGTCTGAGGCAGGCGGTTAGTAACATGTCCGTGGGAGCAGAACGAGCAAGTGTATGGCTGTGGGTAGGGATAAAACATACTACCTGGGGTGCAAGCTAAGGTAAGCCAGCTGTGCTAACGTGTGCTAATGTGCTAACGTGTTCGGTTGGTCAGGGTTAGGGTTAGAGGTAGGGCTAGGAGTACGATGCAGGGAAGAGTGTTTAGATGCATTAAATGTGGCAATGTGGTGTCAGCATTGAAGGGGGTGAATCCAGGACGCTGGTTTCATTGTTAAGCCTTCAGGAGGTGTGGTGGGCCTAAATATGTGAAAGAAGGTGCCCACTTGATAACCCACACATAGGCCAATGTGTGGCGCTGTGCCACAGATTGAACAACGAGCGCCACAAATTGATTCCGCTTTTCTTATTTATTTTTACTTGAACGTGTTTTTTTTTGTTTGTTTTTTATGTAACTCCGCCAGCCCAATCGCGCCCCCGTAATGCTGTCAGTCCGACATGTTCCCATTCCGACAGTTCTGTGCGCGTATGCAAATTAGCCATGTGCGCCAAACAGAAGAAGGGCCCTATCTTGCGCCCGGCGCAATTGACTTTCTACACCGACGCATGTGTCGTTCCTAGTTTGCACCCGGCGCAAAGCTGATCTTCCCCCGCAGCAACCAGGCACCACTACACTTGCATGTTAAATATTATGATGTCAAAGATTATTCATACGTGTGAAACTGCATAGAAATAGCGTGTGGATTGTGTTAGTTGGGCTAGTTGTCTCGTGTTTTTCACCTTTGGTTGGTAGCTTAGTAGTCAGCGTGGTTATAAGGTTGGTTTGGACAGGGGCTTCTGAATGTGTGTTTTCCTCGGCTTTTGGCACAAGGGATTATAACATCTGATCCTGTGTATTAATGGGGAAAAAAAAGTTTTATAGGGTTTTATTATTATAAGTGTTTAAACTATATTGTTCATTTGCAGTTGTTCTCAACAGCATAATACAGTTTTATTGATTTATCTGCTTTAATTTGTATTTGGGTAAACATTGGTGTAAAAATATGATTGTAGGTAAAAAGGAAAGAGTTGGGTTGTTAAACACTTTATTCAGTGTGGTTGATAAACAGTTCTATTAACTTGTCTAGGCCTATGTATAATTATTAATATTTGCTTTGTTTGTTCATAGTATGCAGTGGGGGATCCTAATGTCCCGAGAGAGGCGGCCTACCAGGCCATCCTGGGATCGCATGGCCTCGCCCTAGAGAACATGGTCCGCACAGCGCGCCAAAAGCGCTGTGCGGACCAGCAGGTGAAAGAATTAAAGCACCAGGGCGAGGCCATGCGGTCTCAGAATAAATTCTTACTGGAGAAGATACAACTGTTAGAAATACATATCCAACTCCTGAAGGATGGTACGTTTGTTATGTTTTAATGTGTCTATGAATTTTTTGGAACAAGACATTAGATTGAATAAATCCTTTACTGTCACAATTGAGAATATCTATTTTGTTTGTGTGCAGATCAATTAAAGGAGGCGGAGGCGGCGGCAGCGGAGGCGGAGGAGAACTCCGACAATATTGAATAAATTTTTATATGGTCTATTTGTGTGTTGTGGTTATTTGGTGGTTATGTGTAGAAAAGAAATATGAATTGTTGAGATTTTCATATCTAACATAATATCAGTATAAAATACATTTTTATAATTTAGAACTTAATTTTAATCTCCAGAAACATTTCTGTTAATGCTTTAGTTATAAGATTGAGGTTCATCTACAGGGAAAATGTGTTAATGTGGCGCAATAAGTCTGACTCTCATATAACAATATTTCTTTAATTTAATGTAGAGTATACATTTTCCAAATGTTGTCTTTGATTTTGATGTTGGTAGTTGTGAAGGTGTCTTGCCCATAGATCGCCAGCAGGTGGAAGGTGCACTGAATTAACAGCATGGTTGCTTCTGCTGCTCCGCAACTGGCCAATCCGAGATGGCTGCTGCATTTCTAGCGTCAGTAGAACTACGTCAATGCCACCGCCATCATGGGGCGGGCTAACCACCCACATGAATGAGTGAATGTCGGTCTTCTGCCACATCGACGTCAATCTATGATATTTAGTCAGTATACATATATGAGCCAATGCGACGTCTACTCTTTAGAATGTCTATGATAGCTGTTTAGCAAATCACACACTATAAATATGATAGAGAAGCAGAAACAGGGCGAGTAAAATCAGCTATTTTAATATGTTGAAGAAACAATTAACATATGATTAGGCTATATATAAATACACACATAGCCTACATAATATATATATTCTGGCAACTCCGATAGTCGGCGGGGGGGTTCTCAAATCACACGCACAAACAGGGTTGCAGTGCAACCGTTTTTATTTCATGCAACTCACAAAAAAAGGAGAATCATAAAGCAACACAGGTTATTCCCCAGCGGGCCAAACAACAAGGGAAAGCGTCTCCGAATCGGGTCCGTCCGGGAGGGTGGCGTGGCTCTCGCTCCCGGCTTCCCCCCGTTCAGCGCTGTGGGAGAAAAGTTCCAGCGTCAGTGCGCTATGTGGATATCGGTACCTTACCCCGACTGTCTTCCACTCGACTTACTCCTCGTCTCCAACGTGCCCGGTCCTTAAAACCCCTCTGCCGTCTTGCTCCCCCAGGTGATCCCAATGTCCCCGATTGCCCTGGTTTGCTGGATGAGCCCTCCATGGCATCTCCCGCGGACTACCTGTCTGCGGGGACGGAGCCGCTCGGGGTGCTGGCGCTGTTCGTCCACGCCAGACAGCGCGGGGTTGCCACAATATATATATATATATATATATATATTATATATTATATATTATATAAATATAACTTGTGAAACACACACACAAGCAAGTCCGGTTGTCACACTGAGTCCGACAGCTGAAGTGTACTGACTCACGTGTTGCTTGTTGTTGTCGTGCGGTAAACGGGGGGCGTTCAAAGACCGTCTGAAAGTTTAATTAGTAAACAATAGCTGTACCGACACTTTCGGGTGGCAGAACGCGAGTGGCTACCACTGACCTGAAGCCATCCAGCCGGCTTTAAACATAGACACATAGTCAAAAAACGAAGAACATAGTGTGACGTCATGGTGAATCGTCGACTCACCTGTTGCTCTGTTGTCGTGCGGTAAACGGGGGACGTTCAAGGACCGTCGGAAAGTTGAATTGTTTTCAAACAGCCTAGTAACGCCACTGATACACAATACATACACACAATACACAGCTGCACAGTGCTCCGACATCTTGTTAGGGACTGAGGCAAAACTGGAATTACATCAATTCGCAAAAATTGTTAAAAATGTGCTTCTTTAAAAGTGTGCTTCTTTAAAACTGCAATTCTTTAAAGCTGTGCTTCATTAAAACTGCGTGCAGTGATGAACGGGACCTTGACTCCGACATCTTGTTAGGGACTGAGGCAAAACTGGAATTACATCAATTCGCGAAAATTTTTAAAAATGTGCTTCTTTAAAAGTGTGCTTCTTTAAAACTGCAATTCTTTAAAGCTGTGCTTCATTAAAACTGCGCGCAGTGATGAACGGGACCTCGTACTCTGACATCTTGTTAGGGACTGAGGCAAAACTGGAATTACATCAATTCGCGAATTTTTTTTAAAATGTGCTTCTTTAAAAGTGTGCTTCTTTAAAAGTGTGCTTCTTTAAAAGTGTGCTTTAAAAAATTGCTTTTTTAAAAGTGTGCTTCTTTAAAAGTGTGCTTCTTTAAAACTACAATTCTTTAAAGCTGTGCTTCATTAAAACTGCACGCAGTGATGAACGGGACCTCGTACCGGCTTGCATCCGCGTCACGTGCCGTCGTAACGTGTGCACACTTGTCAGCGCACATGTTACAACGGCACGTGACGCGGCCGCAAGCCGGTGCGAGGTCCCGTTCATCACTGCGCGCAGCCAGAGGCTCAAAATCACTCTGCGAAGACCGTAATAGTTATGAATATGAAATTCACAGGACACGTGTAAACTGGTGCCTGTAGCTCACATACCAAAATTCGTATTTGTCATGTTTGTAGCGGCCCCTACAGGAACTTTAAAAAGCAGCCCCTGCGCCACGTTTCACCAATATGTATGAAAATCGGTAGGCAGGTATAACGTGGCAATACCTACAGAAAAGCCCATGCCCCAAAACCCACCGGAAGTCAGCTAATTGCATTTGTATTTTTCACTTTGGGCGGCAAAGTTCACTTTTGCGCCTTGTATTTCAACAAACTCCTCCTAGGGAATATATCGAATCTGCTTCACAATTAGTCAGTACAGTCAAAAAATGGTGCTCAACCAACGCTGTGTTATTTGTGACTGGCCGTTTAGAATTTGGTGGCTTATTTTCGCTTTTTTCACCTTGTATTTGAACAAACTCCTCCTAGGGAATTTATCGGATCTGCTTCACAATTGGTCAGTACAGTCAAAAAATTGTGCTCAACCAACGCTGTGTTATTTGTGACTGTACGTTGAAGGGCGTGTCCGTGGCGTGCCGTCAAATTTGCCCGTTTTGAATGGAATTTTTTCACTTTTTCACCTTCTATTTCAACAAACTCCTCCTAGGGAATTTATCTCATATGCTTCTACAGATTTCATAAGTTCGCAAAAAATTAAAATTACATAAGTTCGCGAAACATTAAAATTAAAACGGCGCGCAGTGATGAACGGGACCGAGCACCGGCTTGCGGCCGCGTCACGTGCCGTTGTAACATGTGCGCTGACAAGTGTGCACACGTTACGACGGCACGTGACGCGGCCGGTACGAGGTCCTGTTCATCACTGCGTGCAGTTTTAATGAAGCACAGCTTTAAAGAATTGTAGTTTTAAAGAAGCACACTTTTAAAGAAGCACACTTTTAATTATTATTTGTGTTTACAGCCGGCTGGATGGCTTCAGGTCAGTGGTAGCCGCTCGTTCTGCCACCCGGAAGTGTCGTTACGGCTATTGTTTACTAACATTCTGAAATGCCGTATAGGCCTAGTGCATTGCAGTTCTGGGCTTTGGTGTGTAACACTGCTGAAATTGGACGACAGTATCTGTCAATCAAATCCCCTGAGCCAATTGGATGCAGTCAGCAGCCAACAGGCATATACCCCCTTTCCCCAGGTGAAATCACACACACACACACACACACACACACTCCTGCAGCCCATTCACTCCTGTATTAACCTGACAACGTCTTAATATACGCTGTGAGCATCTTTCCTATTGTATAGTTTAGGATATTTTTCTGTGAAAATGGCGGACGTACGTTTTATTCTGGGTGGAAAATATATTTTAGTATAGTTACGCCATTAAAAGTAAAAGTAAAAGTAAAATGTAAACATTTTTAGCGAGAAATGTGCATGTTACTTCCATAATCTTCGCTCTGTGAATGTGAAGGATGTTTGGTTTGATAGTTATGAGGAAGAATATGTCAGGTCTCGACAAAAATATAATAACATGGTCGCTATGATGGTTGCTATGGACGCTGAAACCAACAGCTCGCATGCCGTTTAAATCATGGCTATAAAACCATTGTCTTTGCTGATTATGCTATTTTATGTAACCGTGTAATGATGTTATTTTATTTAACAACTTAAAAAAAAACTTTAAGCCCTGATGGAAAAGAGAATTCACAGCCGGAAGTCGGGAAGGTCCATGCAAGTGAACGGAGCATTCCACAGCATTGAGAAGAGCCGTGTAATAAATCAATAAATGTATTTATTTATTCATTATATACGGAGACCACCAGACTTCCTCGAAGCAACGAGAATGGTCTATTAAATTCAAGATGGGAGTATAGGCATATAGTGCCATACGGCCCATGGCCATACGTCGATTGAGAATGAGGAGTCACGTGATTTTTGGGGAGGGGTTTGAGCCTGTCCGCCATGATGGCATCCACGGCTATCGGTTGCCAGGGGCAACGTTGTCAGAGCGGCATAGAGACAGATGAGGAAATACGCAACATAGAGACGCAGATAGATATTTTCGGAATGTTGAGTGAAGGGCAATTTCCACCAGAACCGTCACGGAAGCGGCACGGCAATAAAAACGTTCGCCGAAGACATTAGAAACCATTATAGTCAATGTAGGCTATTCCACTGGATACAGCAGCGGCACTGTTTCACTGTTGACGCGAGTCTAGTTCTTCCTCCACGGCCCTGCAGCGGGCAATTATCGGACAAGATTGTCCTATAGTGTGTGGTGTTCCGTCTTGTGTTCGAATCTCATGTATTTGTATTTACGATCGGAGAGCAACAAATGGGCTGAGATTCTCTTTATGTGTGTGGTGTACATCCGACTCTTGTAGTGTGGGGCAGCCTTCAGTGCGTTGTCCATTTAGGGAACCTGACAAACTGTAACCCACTGTTCTTATGGTTTCCTCGACGATCGTGTGAGGCATTGGAGCAGTTTTTAACGCAGCAGTTATTTCCAGGCATTGTTAAAACAGTACAGAATTGCAACAACCTCCTCTGCTAGCAGCTACCGTGTCAACAACAACGCAGAGCTCAGCTGCACTCGGAGGGGCGTACCTTCAACATGGCGGAAAGGGGGCGGGGCTCTGTGCCGTGACGACAACTCCTCATTCTCAATATGAATGACGTATGGCCATTTCAATGGTCAGATACAGATCTTGTTATAACGATAATTGAGTAAAAGCTATAGTCTACTTATAATATAACTAAATACTTTAATATAAACTTAAACTTTAATATTTAATTAATTAAATACAATAACGGCTTTAAACATGTGACATGCACGTGACTCTCATGGTTGCTATGGTGGTTGCCAGCCCCCTCTGCTCCTTACATACTCCAAACCCCAAACCACTTGGGCGGCCGTAAATTGTGTTGTTTTTGTCGTAAACATTAGCTTTTACCCGCTGGTTAGGAAATAGACAGATATTCCAAGGTTTCCTTGGAATATCTGGTTTCTATTTTCTGCAGTTTAGACTTGTAATTAATAAGTTACTTTTTTTAATGATCTTGACTCTTTTTTTAATCGCTGTCTGGTGGCTTATTACGTCACTCTGAGAGACACGCATGGACCGATTTTATAGCACAGCAAGCTCATTGATTTAACAAGGCAGGGTTATTTGAAACAAGTGTACACCCCTACTGTCCACAAGCCCCCCCCATCCCCATATGGATATGGAGAATTGTTGCCAGGTCCCAGTGGTGGTGGTTTCATATATGTGAAAGAGGGCATTCAAATATACAATGATCAATTAGGAGGTCAAAGCCTTAAAGGAAGTGATGCAATAGGTGACTGAGTCGAGGACAACTAAGCTATAAACCTGGGGTCTCTTTTATATCAAAGGGGGTCTCAAAGGACACATATCATTATCAACCTGGGGGCTCCAGAAATGACTCAGCAACTCCATCTCGGTGCACCTCACCCAGCGGCTCGCTTGCTAGATTTTGGCCTGAAGTTCTTTCCCAGACCTACACCCTAGCCATCCAACATTCAGTATGAGAATCAGGCCTCACTTTAATAATGACAAAAAGTTATGAGAGAAAGACTTCAAAAACTTGTCCACAGGCCAGCTGTGTCTACACAGCTTAAGCCACAAATGTATACCTCCATCCCACAAAAAATGGGGACTAGAAACTAACCTATGTCTTATGTACATTTACTCTACTGTTGGAGGTTACGCCCCTTATCCCACCTTTTCGAGATAGCTAGAGATGCCAAAATGTATACGCATATCGGGGTCCCGAGAACGACATATTTGGATTTCTAGCCCTTTTCCCAAATGGACTGTTATTTGGACAAAGCCTCTCAGAAGTGTTGCCTGCAAGACCTGGTGGTTCAGAATGTGGTGGAAAGACAGTTTTTGAGATAGGAAGGTCCTACTGCCCTGAAACTTGAATACCTTATTCTAGGGCAGGGGTATTCAACTAAAATTCAAATAGGTCCAGTTAGAGAAAATGTCCTCAAGCAAAGGTCCGGAACATCATAATGTCTAACTTGCGTTATGATTCAGTGTGATATGTATTGAAGTAGCCTAGTAGTTGTATCAAGGTCTGCATGTAATCAACAACTGACTGTCAGATCAATATAGGAAGAACAATTCAAAAACATTTAGACAATATTTATTGTCACTTTTATACAGATAATATAACAGATAATGAAGATATGTATTATTTAAGGAGGTTCAACTGACTCAACTGAAACTAATCTTTTCAAGGAAAAGAAGGGCTGCATTTAAAATCAAAATGGTGAAAATAAATATAATAATAATATATACTTAATTTTAGAAAAATAAAATAAAGTATAGCAGCAGCTTGAGTTTCCCCTTTTTTTTTTCTTTGTGAATGTTTTAACAGTCTCAACCAATTTCAAAAGCAGATATCTCAACATATTTTAACAATTGAACAGTTTTAGCTTCTCTTTCTTTCCCTCTTTTATCCAACTCCCCCACTTTCTGTTGTTCAGTGAGAGAACTGAGCTCTAGCTTTTCCTGCCAGGAGTTTAAATCTAGGCTGGAATGATGTCAGGGCCATTCTCATGCACATGTGCAGGTGCTCATTGGTGAGCCTGGATCGATATTTACTTTAAATAATGTTCATTGCAGAGAAAGCTGCCTCGCAGCTGTATGTGGAGCCAAACATGGTCAATGTGTACAGGGCTACTTTCCTCAGACCTGGGAAAGCTGTCTCGGAGACCATTTGGAGCCAGAAAGTGGCAGGGTCAGTTATTCCAAACTGCTCTTTCAGCGCCACATCTGCTTGGAGATCAATCAGTTGCATCTGGAGAGGCCCAGCATTTGCCCATTTGAAGTGCTGTGTGACTTCCTTTGAGAACCCACTGACATCTGTGATTAGAAATGGGTTCTGAATGAACAAGGTGAGCTGCTGTCCAAAGCGGAAGCTGTCAAAACGTTTGGAGAAGTTTACAATCAGCTTATCGACAAAGTCAACAAAAGAAGACACATCTCTCTGTCCCTGAACCTGATCGGAAGTGTGCACAGTCTCCCTGCAGGTCTTCCTTGAACACCTCAAGTTTCCTCTGAAAGGAGCGGACAGCTGTCATCAGTTCACAAATTGTATTGTCCTTGCCCTGTAGCTTCAAATTAAGTTCATTAAGGTGTGAAGTGATATCAACTAAAAAGGCCACATTATCCATCCTTTTCTCATCCTTTAAAAAGAGAGAAAACTCTGTTGCCTTCTGACTTCTCAGCTCTTCCATGAAAGCTGCTACTTCCCTTCTGATGGACCAAAAGCGCTCTAACACCCTGCCTTTGCTTAGCCATCTCACGTTGTTGTGCAGCAACAGATCATCAGCGTTTGCATCAACTTCTCTGAGGAATTCCTTGAGCATGCGATAGGAAGAGGATGCCCTGAGAAAATTGATCATCTTCATCATTGTGTTCATCACTTCAGCATGCTCATCTGACAGGGTGGAGCACAGGACAGATTGATGTATTATACAGTGGTAAGAGATGAGCTCAGGATTGTCCTCTTTCATTCTTGCCACAGCTCCTTTCTCTCTCCCTATCATGGCAGGGGCTCCATCTGTGGTTATTGAAACCACTTGTTTTGGCTCTATTCCTCGCTGTGTTAACATCTCCCTAATGGCCAGGTAGATGTCCTCTCCTCTTGTACTGGTCTTAAGGGGAGTTACACCTAACACATCTTCACAGAACTCTTTCTTTTCTTGGTTGAAGAACCTTACATAAACTAACAGCTGAGCATTGTCAGACACATCAGTGGACTCATCTACAGCTAAGCCTACACATGGTACCTTATGAATGGCTTCATCCAGCTGGGCTAGCACATCCTGGGTTAACATTTCACTTTTCTTTGTGGCTGATGATGCTGACATGGGTATTTGCTTTATTTTGTCACAAAGCTCTTCTTTCTGTTTCCCCTCAAGTAAGGTTTCAGCTACTGCACTCATGCAATCCTTGACAACCTCTCCATCAGTAAATGGCTTTTTGTGTTGACCCAAAATCCAAGTGACTCTGAGGGAACATTCATTAGCACGTTGTTGGGCAGTGAATGAATGGGTCAGGATCCGGGTGGATTGTTCATATTGGGCTCTGAGGCTGCTTATTTTTTGTGACCGCAGTTCAGACTTGAGTGGATATGTTTGGTGAAAAACTTTGTGCTTTGTCTCATAGTGGCGTTTCACGTTGGCACTTTTTATGAGTGCCACAGTCTCTGAGCATATGAGACAGACTGGTTTTGTGTTTCCAGTGGGAAGAATGAACATGAAAGAGTCTGTCCATTCTGGGTTGAAAGCTCTGTTTTCGCTGTCCACTTTTCTCTTCTTAGAGAGCGCCATGTGTAGTTCTCCGGCTCACTCTGTCTGTCTCTTTTCTGTCTCGCTGTATTACTCACTCTTCTCCCGCTGTCTTTCTCACTCTTCTCCCGCTGTCTTTCTCACTATTCTCCCGCTGTATTACTCACTCTTCTCCCGCTGTCTTTCTCACTCTTCTCCCGCTGTCTTTCTCACTCTTCTCCCGCTGTCTTTCTCACTCTTCTCCCGCTGTACTACTCACTCTTCTCCCGCTGTCTTTCTCACTCTTCTCCCGCTGTCTTTCTCACTCTTCTCCCGCTGTCTTTCTCACTCTTCTCCCGCTGTCTTTCTCACTCTTCTCCCGCTGTCTTATCTGCCTTCTCCCGCTGTCTCTCACTCTTCTCCCGCTGTCTTTCTCACTCTTCTCCCGCTGTATTACTCACTCTTATCTGACTTCTTTCTCTATCATCTCTCGCATGATCTCTCACTGTCTGTGAGCCAGGCAGCCAGCGCCGGGAATGCACAGATTTGATTGGCTGAGTAGCATCACGTGGGATGGCTTAACTCGAATGCAATTGGTCAGTGGATTTCCTGATTCGCTAAACCAGTACCGTAAAGTCTAGAAACGCTGCGCCGGTCAAAATAGAAGCGCCCGTCAAAATTTAAAATACTTATAATAACTTGAATAATTTATTGACGGGTCCGTATAGGACGGCGTCTGGGTCCGGATCCGGACCGCGGTCCGCCTGTTAGTGACCCCCTTTCTAGGGCATAACTGGGACCCCCACACCGAAACTTGGCCCGGTCGGACCCCGAGGGCAGGGAGGGGGGGGTTCTGAGGTTTCGGGTTAGGGTTAGGGCCGGCTTTTTCCCAGAGACCCACAATTTTCACAGAGTAATCCCAAGATGCACCCTGGTTGAAGGTCTAATGGACACATTTCTATCACTTGTCAACTAATTTAGATTAATTTCTAGCAACGACTTGTTGCCAATGCGTTTCAATGGAGCATTTGATGATGCTGTGTGAGCCTTTCCTGTATGGCTGGAGCCCCCAGCTTATGGACCGTAGGGGTGTACACTAGACATAGGAAGCACACTCAGGAGGAGTTATTAACCAATATAAGTCGCTTTGGATAAAAGTGTCTGCTAAATGCCCTAAATGTAAATGTTAATGAATGACCTCTCACACTTATGTAATTAATTGTTTCAAATAACCCTGCCTCGTTGTACCGATTTAGGTCCGAAGTAGATTGGGTAAAGGTGTTTACATGCATTTTAAAAGTCTGGTTGAGGTCTTTTTCGATTCTTTATCCGACAATGACTCTGCATGTAAACGCACTACAAACAGAGCCTTCATATTATTCTCTATTATAAAGTTAGATTAAACGTAGAAATGTGGGAATATAGGGTTGTAGGAGTGGGAACATAGAGCTGTTGGAACATATGGATGACCCTTTGTAAAATAGGCTATAGATAAAAGAATCAAAAAGGAAAAGTAGCCAAAAGAAAAATATTATTAAAATATAACCATATAACGTTCCCGCACAAAAAACGGCTGTGTTTGAATTTAAACTTTTAGAAATTTCCCTCAACAACTCACAGCGCACTAGACTGGTTTTCTGCTCTATCATTGGATTACAAATTATTGCGCGAGCAGCTGTTTTGACAAGTTCACGTCTCGATCCCCGCGCACCGAGCGAGCAGTCTGCCCAGTGACCGAAGTCTGGTGAACACGTCCATGACACGGGCGGCTACTTGGAGAACTACCCTCTGAATCGCTGGTAAGTGGTAACAATTCATTTTCTTAAAACTTGAAAACATGAGAGTTGGTTAACAGAAAGATTCTGGTTTCTGTATTTTGTCAAGGATATACAAAAGTAATAACTAATAATAAGTTATTACTTAGAGTAGTCCACTAGTCCACACCGTGGACTACTCTAAGTAATAACTACTGCTAAACTCATTTAGCTCACTTGTTTTTTATGTTCAGTAGGTGTTTTTTTTTCACAATCATCCGAGCCAAGCAAAACAGGCGGTAATGTTAATAAGCTAAAAATTATTGTCTGCCCCTTTTGTAGTCAAACACTGCAGACATTGAGGGGGTTTCTGTTGCATTGTAGAGTTCACAGAAATGAACCGCGTTGTTTTTTCAAATGTGTTGGCGCTGACTGCAAGCGGACATTTTCGACCTATGCAGCTTTTAAAGCTCACTTCTATCGGGCTCACAATGTGCCTGTATCCTCGGTAACTGCTACGGCCGCTGTGGCAAATTTAAAATGTGCAATTTCTCTGTGTGAGCGCCAATTTCACACAGTGAACGAACTTATATCCCACCTAAAAGAGCATTTACTGGAGGGGCGACATGTGGCATGTCCAGTAACTGGTTGTGAAAACAGGTTCACTGTGAAGTCATCATTTACTGCTCATATGTCCAGGAAACATAGAGCATTTTCTGTGGATAGTGTAAGAGATATGTACAGAGAAACTATATACCAGGCTTCTGCTATCAGTGCATGTGAGGATGCCCCTCAGAACACAAATGAGGAAACAAATGAAAGCATTGAATATCCACAGAATTTCAATGACACTTACCTAAGGAATGTATGTTTATTCTACCTAAAGTTGCAAGGACAGCTCCTCCTTCCAAACTTAACAATCCAGACGATTGTTGAAGAAATGCAAAATGTGCATACATTAGGACAGGAGTACACATTAAGTAAACTTCATTCACTTTTGAAAAATGACATGCGTCTTCCAGATGATGCTATTGCTAAAATATGTGGTTTTGTGAAGGATTCAGATCTGTTCTCTCTGTGTCATCAGGGACCACTGAGAACAACATACGCAAGAGCTCAAACATTCAAGAAGATGTTCAAATACATAGAGCCAAAAAAACATTAAGGAAAAACATTAGGAAATGATGAAAATATGACAGAAAAGTGTGCCTATTACATACCTGTGCAACAAACAGTAAATTGTTTGTTGGAATCTGAATTTTGGAAGAATTCAGTGTCCCAGCAGTCTTGTGAAACAGACTCTGAAACTTTTGGTGACTTAAATGATGGACAGAACTTTAAATCCAACCAGTTCTTCATTGACAATCCAGGATGCCTGAAGCTAATTCTGTACCAGGATGCCTTTGAAATTGTCAATCCCCTAGGCTCTGCCAGGAAAAAACACAAAGTACTTGCAGTCTACCTTTCTGTGGCAAACTTACCTGCTCATGTGTGGTCCAATACTGATCACATGTCCCTTGTCTTACTGTGTTGTGAGTCTGACCTAAAACAATTTGGAAATGCGAAAGTTTTCTCAGAGATGCTAATGGATTTGAAAGATTTGGAGGAAAATGGAATTACTGTACAGGGTGAAACAGTCAAAGGGGCTCTGTATTGTATTGCTGGTGATAATTTGGGATCACACGGCATTGGTGGGTTTACTGAAAACTTTAGTCGTTCTGAGTACTTTTGCAGGTACTGTGAAATTACACGCAGTGAGTTTCAGAGTGACAATCCAAATGTATGTGCTCCGCAGCAGAGCCCTGAAAGCTACGATTCTGCTGTTAGTGACCTACAAGCTGGAGACAGTCAACACATGAAAGGGATAAAGCAAAACTCTGTTTTCAATGATCTCAAATCTTTTCATGTTTGCAATCCCAGTCTCCCTCCTTGCTTAGGACATGACATATTTGAGGGTGTCTTATCCTATGATGTTGCACTGTACTTGAAGTACTTCATAAAGAAAAAGAAATGGCTTACATATCCACTTTTGAACCGACGCATCAAACTGTTCCAGTACAAAGGATCTGATGCTCTCACAAAGCCGTGTGCTGTCAACTCGGAGGTGTCCAAGCTTTCGGGTCAAGCTATTCAGAACTGGAATTTGTTAAGGTTGCTCCCTGTATTGATTGGTGACAAAGTGCAAAATCCAGAAGACTATGTATGGCAGTTAACTCTTCAGCTTAAAGATATTGTCGATATGATTTGTGCGCAAAAGATTTCGTTGTCCCAGGTAGCCTATCTTGACATTCTTATCCAAGAATATTTGGAATCAAGAAAGTGTTTATTTCCTGAGACTACACTCAAACCAAAACACCACTTCATGCGGCACTATCCGGCACTAATCTTGAAATTTGGCCCTTTAATCAGAGTATGGACGATGCGTTTTGAAAGTAAACACAGCTACTTCAAAAGATGTGCCAGGCATTTGAAAAACTTCAAAAACATCTGTCTGACTTTAGCTGAAAGACATCAGCTGTTTCAGGCATATCTTGCAGTTGGGCCAGGATGCACTCGGCTCCTGCAAGTCAAAGACAGCTGTATTTTTTACCCCAACCTCTACAGCTGAGGTCTCAAAGTCAAGGCCCGCGGGCCACTTGTGGCCCGCCGGCCGACATTTTGTGGCCCCCGAGTGGACATCAGTATGTAATGTTAATGTGGCCCGCGTGTCTTTACCAAACGCGCTTTGGCCCGCATGGGCTACCATAGCAGGCAGCCAGCCGGGTTGCTAGGAAACGCAGCAAGCAACGGAGTGACACCAAGTGGAAGCGTAGCGGTCCTCATTCATCACATCATGTCCCTCTCAAAACCCACTGGGAAAAGAAAGGTCGACGATGACCACAGACAATTTCATGAAAGGTGGGAGTTAGAATATTTTTTTGTTGAGCACAGGGGAACCCCTACCTGCCTTGTATGTGCTGAAAAAGTTGCCGTTGTCAAAGAATACAACATCAGACGCCACTACTTAACGAGGCATGCCGAGGAGTATGCGAAATACCGGGGAGATGAGAGGGAGAAGCGAGTCACAGACCTAAAGAAATGTTTCACCTGGCAACAAACTCTCTTTAGGAAACCAACCGACGAGGCTGATAAAGCAGTAAAGGCCAGCTACACACTGAGCGAGATGATCGCTAGGGCAGGAAAGCCTTTTACAGAAGGCGAGTTTATTAAGGAGTGTATGTTGCAGGCTGCGAGTATTGTCTGCCCCGAAAAGAGAGCTCAGTTTGCCAGCATCAGCCTGTCACCTAACACAGTGGCAGAGTGTGTTACCGAGCTGTCAGGTAACATTTATGGCCAGCTACGTGATGAAGTCAAAGACTTCCGTGCTTACTCAGTGGCCCTGGATGAGAGCACAGACACCACTGACACTGCCCAACTGCCCATATACGTCCGTGGTGTAGATGATAAGTTTCATGTAACGGAGGAATTACTCAGGGTTATCCCTATGTGTGGCCAAACCACTGCGCAGGAGATATTCCGCCAGCTGTGTGATGCCCTCTCGGATGCTGGTCTGTCATGGAAAAGGTTGGCTGGGATAACTACAGACGGAGCGCCTTCAATGACAGGGAGGAAGAATGGACTTGTTGCACTTGTGCAAAAAAAATTGGAAGAGGAGGGTGTGGAGGAGGCAATCGCTCTGCACTGCATCATCCACCAGCAGGCCCTAGCCTGCAAATGCCTAAAGTTTAAACACGTGATGTCTGTTGTGGTGAAGGTCATAAATCGACTCAGATCTAAGGGCTTAAAGCACCGTCAGTTCCGGGCTTTTCTGGAGGAGATCGAGTCAGCGTACGAAGATGTTCTGTACTTCACAAAGGTAAATATTCCTTGTTTACGTATACCTTCTCTCGGTCTGTTAATATTTCTTATATTCTCTGCCCCCCCCTCTCCCCCCCTCTCTCTGTCCCCCCTCTGTCTGTCTCAGACTCACACACACACACTCACTCACTCACTCACTCACTCACACATAAGGGGGGGCACCACCAGATGCGCATTTCTCCTTGCCGCCCGGTCAGCAAGCGCCTCGGACCCTCAGCTGTGTGTCTGTGTCAATGTGTGTGTTAATCTCTCTTGCGCTCTGTGAAGATGAATAAACACAAATCGCGCACCGCGAGCCTGGCGCAGAGGTGCGCGCTCTGGCTCATCTGGCACAATCGGTTAACGGGGCCGAAAGGAAACTGGCTTCGCTCCGCGGCTATTTCACGTCCGACGTCGATGTTAAACACACGTTGTTATTGATATTGTAGCGTCCGACCCGACGTAACTACAACAACATAACACAAACTTATCTGACAGCTCTCACTTTTTCCTCTGCTCCACACACACACACACACACACACACACACACACACACACACACACACACACACACACACACACACACACACACACACACACACACACACACACACACACACTCTTCTCGTTAAGTGTTCTTTTTCTGTTAGGTTATTCTTTCTTTTTCTTTTCCTTCTCTTTCTTACCTGTTAGTGTATGAAGACAATTAATTTAATTTAATTTAATTTGATTTCAGGTACGCTGGCTCAGCAGAGGGAACATGCTAAAGCGGTTCTTTGAGTTAAGGAATGAAGTGAAAGCCTTCATGGAGCAGGATGGGATGGAGGTTCCTGAGCTAAGTGACCCAAAGTGGCTCATGGACTTTGCTTTTCTGGTCGATATCACACATGAGCTGAATGTGCTCAACAAGAAGCTACAGGGCCCAGGCCAGCTGGTCAGCGCTGCCTATGATAATGTGAAAGCGTTCTCCACAAAACTGGTCTTATGGAAAACCCAGGTCTCTCAGAAAAACCTCTGCCACTTCCCAGCATGCAAGGCACTTGCAGACAAAGGTACACCATTCAGTTGTGAGGAGTATGTTGAAGCCATTGTGAAGCTACAGGAGGAGTTTAATCACAGGTTTGCAGACTTTAAAACACACAAGTCCATCTTTAAGATTTTTGCCAACCCCTTTTCCTTTGATGTGGAAGATGCTCCCCCTGTGCTTCAAATGGAGCTCATTGACCTACAGTGCAGTTCTGATCTCAAAGCCAAGTTCAGGGATGTGAATGGGAATGAAGAGAAGCTTGGACAGTTTATGAGAGAATTGCCCGCCACCTTCCCTGAGCTGTCCAGGATGTTCAAGAGGACCATGTGCCTTTTTGGGAGCACATATCTATGTGAAAAGCTCTTCTCCACCATGAACTTCAACAAGTCCAAGCACAGGAGCAGACTTACAGATGCACATCTCCAAGCCATACTGAGAGTTTCAACCGCCTCTTCCCTCAAGCCAAATGTGGCTCAGCTGTGTGATAGGAAGCGCTGTCAGGTCTCTGGCTGCAAAAAGTAGACAAGAGAGTCCTATGTTCTGAAGAACTGTTCATTGTTCACTTTAAAAAAGAGACTTGTTCTTACTTCCCTGGGTAAAAAAGGTAAAATTAAAATTAATTTTTTTTTCAGAGGAATTTATGTTTATAATTACTGTTCATGCACTTTGAGATTGTTGACGGTGCAATACAAATTTAATAATAATAATAAATGTCTGTTGAGGAACTGTTATGTAATAATAAATACTGTGAAGGTTGGAACAGTTGTTTTCTAAAAGGTTAAATTAAAAAAATATATATATTTTTTTTTTTCAGAGGAATTTATTTATGTTCTGTTTATGCACTTTGAGAATGTTGTTGAACTGTTGATGAACTGTTAATAAATATTGAGAAAATTGGAACCGTTTTTTTTTTACTTGAGTACTTGTGGCCCAACCTCAGTGTTACGAACCCTCCTCAGGTGGAATCGCTCAGTCTAGGGGTGTAGCAGGGAGGAGGATTCGCAACATACGGCGACATGCACAATAGGCTACACAAATGGGGTTGGTGATGTCGTGATGCGGAAGTACAGGCGAACAAGAGCTTTAGAAATGCTAGCATGTATTTATTTACAGTGAGTGAGTAATCAATGGCCCGCCACAACATGTGGACGCGGCTACAGGACAGACAAACAGAACAGGTAACATGTAAACTGTACAATGAGGGAGGGCGCCAAAACAAGCGAGTACCAAATAAACAAAATAAACATAACCCCCTCTCACTGCTATCCCTATCCTCTACTGCTACCTAATCTATCACACAGATCAAACCCCAATCAGCTTGACTAAACTCACTAAGCTACCGGTCCCTTTTCTAAACCCAATAAATACATAGGTGGTACCCGCCTGGGAAACTAACCTAATGTATTTAGACAAAAAGTACCTGCATGATGGAACATGTATGCCCATGGGCTTCTTACCTGAAAACTACCTCGCCCTCCCAAGCTAAGCGACAGGGGACAAGACAGACTGGTAAGGAGAGACAAACAGGGTAAACTAGAAAGAACAAAAGAAAAAGGAACAGCAGCAACAAAAATGTGACAAAAAGCTCTCCTCTACTCATGGAGCAAACACAAGCAGACTAAATAGGAAGGACAGCATGCTCTGCCAATCCAATGGGCGGAGATCAGCAGGTGCATCCACTTGACAGTCATTGTCAGACAGACAGCGCAGACAGACAGGATGCAGCAGGGGGTGAAGTACCTGGGGAAGAGCAGCAGGGGGAGACAGAGAGCAGGAGGGGTAGGAAGGGGCAAAACACAGCAGCAGAGCAAACAACTATGACGTCCGTAACACTCAGCCAGGCTCCCCCTCCAGTGGCCCCCAGGTAATTTGAGTTTGAGACCCCTGCTCTACAGTGACACAATTAAACATGCAGTCGGAGAGTTTGGCTTTGATGAAAACAATACTACTGTTTCCACCAACATACAGTATAAAGGCACATCATATAAAAAAGGGAATTTCCTTGTGTCAAAAAATTATGAGTCCATGGAGTTTGGAGAACTTGTCATCATTTTGATTAAAAAGGAAGCAGCTGTGTATTTTGTCATTGATGTACATAAAGCTATAGCTATAGCTAACTATCATTCTGAATACCATATGTACTCAGTGACAAAACAGAGTACAAGGATGCAATGTCTTGACATTAATGACTTGGTAGATTTCTACCCATTACCATCATACATTGTGAACGGGGCACAAGTCATTCCCCTAAAACACAGTGTGCTGTCGAAATAAACATGATCCTGGCCAGTGAGATTAAGAAACTATTCTAAAAATAGTATGCTTGGTAAAAATTCAAAAACACCATTTGAAAAGCTTATTGAAAGTGATCTTAAGATGCATAAATGTCTAAATCATCACTCGCATAACACTTTGCAATCAAGTAGAGTTTCAGCTTAACTGTATGTGTTAAATAACTGGCTTATTTATTTCTCTTCAGTTGTCATTCTTTGATTATAGATATGACTGACTTGGAGCAATCGTTTCTACGCTCCGCAATCACTGAGGTCTTGCCTGACCTTCCAGAGATGACAACGGATGTTTTAGAAGAGCACTTACAATCTCTTGGGATAGAGACCTATGATGATTTCCAGTTTGTTGAGGAAGCTGACTTGCTGTCTGCGCTGAGGCCAATTCAAGCACGAAAAGTCGTTGCTGTCTTGAAACAGAGATGGAAGTCAAGTATTACAACCAGCAGCTCATCTGTTGATGCTTCGCCAGGACCTCCTCCATCCTTGCAGTCTCTTTCACCAAGAAGTTTAACCCCAACCTCTTCAAACAGCAGCCAAAGCCCTCATGTCGACTGGGTGGATACCTTTGTGATTCCGTGGGATAAGTTCCCAGAGGAACTGACGCAGACTTTGGAGAGAGAAAAGCGACCAAGTCCACGAATGAGAAGGGAGATGGTCCGACTTGTGGTTCATGAGATGACACAAAAAGGTTCCTGCATAAGTAGAAGGAGCTCTATTGAAGTTGCAAAAAAGATGGTATCAAAATATCCCAAATCTTTGCAAGACGTCATAGAAGGAGACGTGATTGGGCAAGGGTATCACTCTCTTGTTAAGCAATAGAGATTGCCAAGACACGTGACCAACTGGGCGGCAACGTCATCAGAAACGCAAAGGATTGTGGGTATCTTTGGCCAATTTCCCCCGATCTACAGCGCGCTAGACATGGACAATGTAAATAATAACAAAAGTACAATGAAAAACAGAATTAACTGGCACAATGCAGCGGGCAAAGGAAAACAACAAAGAACCATACCGCCTAAAACTAAATCCAGCCGCAAAGAAACGATACGAGGACAAAATAAAGACAATCAAAGGGCTGGATCCCTATGAACATAAGGTGTGGTCCGCTGACATTAACCTGCTTCCCAACTTCCAGCACCCATATATATATAATTATATGGTACTAAATGTAAGTGCATACACTCACGAAGTGTACAGTAACTTCAAGTCTGTGCAGCAGGGCCAGGTCTTTTTTACCGATGGATGGGTCCAGGATCTGGAGATAGTGAAAGTTGGCCAGAAAACGGTCATCAGCTCAAAGGTATGCTAATGTTTTTAGCACCATACTCTTTCTTATTTATCTGGTTACAGTATGAAAACAACAAAACAACGTAATTTAGCAAGACAAACACATCATGCCTAAGATAGATTGTAAATTCAGGAAATTGCGACTTGTTTACTGCTCTTACTAAATGCTAGTAAAACACTGTTGTTGGAGCTACTGCTGCACAAGCCTTTTGGCAGTCAGACTGTATGGAATTGAAAGGATGGGTGGGCTAAGGGCTGCATTAGGGGAGGGGGGAGGAGGTGGCAGCATTAAGGGGTGGGGGTGATGTAAAGACGTGGAGTGGGGGTGGTTGAGGGCTGCATTAAAATGGGGGGGGGGGGGGGTAATGTAAAGGATGTGGAATGGGGATGGCAAAAGGGGGGGGGCATGACGGGTCAGGTGGCTTAGGGCTGTCTTAGGGGGGGGTGGGGGGGTGTGATGTAAAGGTGAGGAATGGAGGTACAGTAAGCCCACCCATCCCCCGCCCACTTCCAACCACACTGTACCCTGGATCGGCTACATACATCAAATAGCTCAATGTGTCCTGCTTGTACTGTTTTGTATGTCTCTGCAAGCTATTAATAATGTTTTTATTGTCTTAGGTGAATCACTCCATGCGACTCAGCCAGAAGCCCCTACAGCCATGGGTCATACTCTCAGCATGTGGCGAAGTGGAGAGCGCGCATTGCACTTGCATGGCTGGCGTGGCAGAGAAGTGCTCTCATGTGGCGGCCCTCTTGTACAAGATAGATACAGCTGTGCGTCTGCGGGGACATGTGACTCCAACTGATGTTGAGGCATACTGGGTGATGCCCTCTAATATAAATAAAGTGCAGGGTGTGCCTGGCCATGCTATTGACTTCACAACAAGTTCAGCCCGAAAAAAGGCACTTGAACGATCAATTTGTGGAGACACCAGCACAGCACCCAAGATCAGGACCCGCTTAGGTGGCACATGTTTACCACAGAAGACACTAGAAGATTTAAAACCCCTCACAGACCTCATGCATGCACACAGGTCCGGACTGTGTTCTGTAATGGAGGAATTCTGCCACCACTATGCTGACCCCATTCAGCCGTCTGTCACACCTAAGTCTCTGCTGCGGCTTCGCAACCCTGAAATGGATGGCTGTGACTTGATGGCCTTGCTTAAATACTGTGAGGGCCTGAAACACCTGGTGGCAGTGACAGGCACAGAAGCAGCTGCACTGGAAAAAAACACAAAACAGCAGCACAAGTCTGACCTATGGCACAGCACACGAGCAGGAAGGATAACCGCCTCCATCATACACGCTGTTGTCTCCACTTCCATAACTACACCAGCTAAGTCAACTGTGGAGAAGGTGTGTTATCCACAAAAACCCTCACTGAGACAGACTGACAGTGGCCCAGAGGCCATTCAATGGGGGAGAGAAAAAGAGGATACGGCAAGGGTCTCCTATATCACAGAGACAGAGCTGCGGCACAGGGACATGAAAGTGGAACAATGTGGATTCATAGTCAACCCTTCGTTCCCAGAAATAGGCGCGACTCCTGATGCACTTGTGTACTGTGCATGTTGCGGGAAAGGATGTTTGGAGATTAAATGCCCTTTTAAGCACCGGGACCATAACATTCTGCAAGCATGTACTGACAAGGACTTTTGTGTGCAGTTCACAGAAGGCAGGATGCTGTTGAAGAAGACCCACAAGTACTACAAACAGGTACAAACTCAGATATTTGTCACCGAGTCACAGTTCTGTGACTTTGTTGTTTGGACGACCAAAAGCCTTACAACTGTGCGTGTCATGCCTGATGTAGGACTTTGGGAGACACTTTTGCCAGCTGCACAGGATTTTTTTTACAAGGTTGTCCTACCTGAACTTGTAGCCCATCACTACACTAATCCCCCACTACCTGTGTCTTCAGCTGAGTTACCTGTTCCATCACATGATCCCCATCCCACAGACAAACCAAAAAAGCGAGCACAGAAGAGCACCATCAGAAAAACACCCAAGCACAAGGTTATCCCACCAGCCTCTACCAGCACCCCACCTTCAGATGACCTACCTGTGCCTCCAGCTGACCTACCTGTGCCATTAGTGGACTCACAGGCCAGAGACAAAAACAAAAAAAGAGCACGAAAAAGCACAATCAAAACACCATTGGCCACAGTACAGCCAGGTAACACCGCCCATCCCAAAAGAAGGGCACCTGAAAAGGCTGTGTTGTGGTGCTTTTGCAGACAGCCTGAAGAGCTTGATGACATGGTCGCTTGCGATAACCAGAACTGTCCTATTGAGTGGTTCCATTTAGGTTGCGTGGGACTCAGCAGCGCACCGGCCAGAGAAGAGACATGGCAATGTGATGCTTGCTTGTCGGTGACTTATCAAATCCAGCCTACCTCATACACTTCCAGTGATCTTTTATGTTGATTCCTTATAAAGTGTGAATGTGTTCATCTAAATGTATTTACATGTTAAACATGTAAAGAAACGGAAATTACGTTGGCTGTTATTAGTATGTACTACAAAGTTATGTTATTCTGTTAGCAACCAAAGAAATCTGATTTTGCACTATTTAGGTTGCATGGGACACAGCAGCACACCGGCCAGAGAACGAAGTGTATTGGCAATGTGATGCTTGCTTGTCGGTGACTTATCAACTCCAGCCTACCTCATACACTTCCTGTGATCTTTTATGTTGATTCTTTATAAAGCACTTTTTATAATGTAAATGCATTCATCCAAAGTTATTTACATGTTAAATATGTAAGGAAATTAAGTTGGCTGTTAGTTCTGCTGACTAAGTTATGTACTAGTGACTTATGTAATTGTGTTTGCAACAAAAAAAATGATTTTGCACAATCATTCCTTAATACAGATAAAGGATGCAGAATTTCTTTCAGTCTGTGTGTATTTCATTTACAGGGATGGCAAAAAATCATTACATGTGATATGTGACATTGCATTTGAAAACTATTACCACATTTACAATATTTACAACATTTACATATTTGCTTCTAACACGAGGGCTTCACAACTATACTTGGACACATATTGGTCAACGCACAGCACACAACAACAATTTTGTCCAGCAGAGTCTTTTCCTCTCCCTCACAAGGCACCACAAATCCCAGGCGTATGGTGTCATTTAAGATGTTGAACTTTGACCGCATACACCCTATCACTCGCTCCACGTGGATCCTGACATGTGCCAACTTCCTAGTTTCCTCCACATCTTGTGCATTCAGTTGGCTGTGACCTCTGGTGAAGGCAGGTGTTTTCAGGGTAGCACCCACAAGAGCTACACTTTCTTTGATGTCGAAGCCACGGTCTGCCAACACTACGTCTCCAGGGGACAGCATCTGAATAAAGCCACTGTTCTCAGTGACTTGCTTGTCACTGGCACGTCCCCCCCAACCTTTGGAAATGAAAGAGATAGTACCTTGAGGTGTTATGCCTATGAGATATTTCATTGTGTACCTGCTTTTGTAGTTAGAATATGTCTGTGCCTTTGCACGTAGATTTTGTGCCCTTTCAATGAAAAGCTCAAAACAGTCAATAATAACAGTAACACGATTCCCAAACATCTCTACATACTGATGTGGCATGCTTGCCTGTATACAAAGTCGCTTTGGCCAGTACACCAAAGGGCTGAGGTGTGCATGCAGTACATTGATAGTCTCAATGAAGACATTGGATGCTGTTTGTCGGCTAATGTCAAAGAGGTGTGCAACATGCTCAACAGGAAGATCAAGTCTTAAACGCATGAGGGTCAGGAGGAGCATTTGAAAATGGGAGAGTTTTCTTTCTTTAGATGTTGGTAGACTGGGAATGATTTGCATCAAAACTCCCATCAATAGACTGAAAGATGGGAGGCCAGTGTAGTACTTCACTTTTGAGTCATTGTCTTTGAGAGAATTCTCATCCAAGGCCCTTTTGGAGAGCTCTTCCTTCAGTTTTTGATTCTCCTCCTGCAAACGCATTATTTCTTGGAGTCTGAGGCCACACATGGTGCACTGTTCATCTGCATTCCCCATTACAGCACCCTCCCCTGATGTTTCACTTTCCATATATTCCTCTGTCCCAGGATTGTCTGGAGCTGGTGGTAGGGGATGAGTCGCTTGTCTTTCCTTCTCAGCCATAGGTGCAGAGTAATCTGAAAGTATTAACAAGAAGAAGCATAAACTGTTAATCTTTGTACTTGCCTGATGTTCAGGACACACTTTTTTCTAAATGAGATTTATCAATCTGAATTACTTTGATCGCAATGACACTTTTCAGGAACTGGTCCCAGGGATGAGACTTTCACACCGTTCTTTTGTTACTGATAGCTGCTCCAAGTATTTCAAGACGGTTACATCTGCATTCCAAATGCCTAATGACCTCTATTCCTACGGAATACAGACTAAGTATACACAGGGGGCAACATATATTATATTCTTTTACTAAGATATATAGGTAAATATACTTAATTAAATTCCTAAAGGAAATGAAGGTGTCCAGTAGCACACATCACGGTGCAAACAAGTGACATCTATACAAATAAGCATAGGCTACACATACTACCCTAAAATACCTTATGACATTCATACAACATACATACATACTACCCTAAAGCAAAGGAAAATTTAGATAATAGATTATGTATCATTGTGATATGTTACATGACGAGTAGTGTGGACATTAAGCAGCCAGGTGGAAGGGAATCATAGTGGAATGGTGTACTGAAAAAAACATAGCCAGTGCAAACTTACCCGGGAATAAGGGGGCTGCATTATCCAGCTCAGCCTCAGGACTAGTGTGGTCCGGTTCTGGTGCTTGTTGTGGTTGTGGTTGTTGTTGTTGTTGTTGTTGTTGTTGTCGTCTTCTCCTAAGCCGCTTGAAACGGTCTGTCGTGGTAGCTTTCACCTCAGTATGGCCGAGGTGGAGAGAAGGGGCCCAGTCAGGATCACACTGCAGCATTTCATAGGCAGGTTTGCCTGCAAACATAGTCACCAAATAAATTGCTATGTAGCCTAGATGTACAACATTTAAAACTGATTAATGTACCCTTCGTACATTGGTAACACTTATGTTAACAGTTAACATTGGCATAACGCCGCCAAATCTAAGTCTGGTTAAGTCCAACAAAATAGGCGGGTTATTAGCAAAGTACATAACATTTACAGAGTTACTTACCTTTGTGAAAGTGCTTCGAACACACCATCATGTGTGGTGGAGTGTAATCAAAGGTGAGCTTTGACCTCCTCACTGCCGCTATCCATGCCATTCTTCTTCTTTTCGTAACCTCAGAGACATGGCTACAACTATTTTTTTTCCATGCTGGTAAACAAAAAAACGAAAGTCCATTGCGGATCTTTTTGCCCTGTCTATCGTGCGAACGACTATTGCAATTCACAACACAGCAGGTTGACGGCATCTTCAAAGTCTGGCGCGTTTGTTTGTGCCATAGATTCCCACAATGCTTTGCGTTCCCCGCCGGGAATACGTCATGATGACGACACGCTGGCAATCTCTATTGCAAAACCGAATCGAGAATGTGAAGCGATCAACAACCCCAAAAATAAGAAAGCGAAGGTATCGCACTGATGATTCTGACACAGAAGAAGTCCCCCCAGAAAAGAGAGCAGCGATCCAGGACACTTATGGGTGCATAACCTGGGATCCAAAATTCCTTCCTCTTGGAGAGACCCCAGAGAGCCAGAAGGAAAAGAGAGAAAAAATGAAGAGACCGGACGTTAATTCAGAGGAGCTCAAAAGCCTAATGAAGAACACTTTCTACTCCCAGCGTAAAGAAGTTAACCAGGGGAAAAACATCAAGCATCTCCTGGAACAGTGGCCATTTTTCTTTGAGGAACTTGGCTTGGCAGTCCACTTCAGGGAACTCACCGGAATTGGGCTTCAAGAAACGTTCTTGAGGAATCTGGATATGAAAGGGAAACGACTCCTGAACTACCTGAACACTGTTGCTGTCCACAAGAACAAAAGGTTCCTACAGGCTTTAACAAAGTTAAAATCGATGAGAGGAGAGCTGTGTGGTCTCTCTGAAGACGTCAAAGAGATGGTGCTGCTTCTGCTGTCATACTTCGATGAGAAAGAAGACGCGATGTTCTGTTATGTGGAGGACACGTGTCTGGCCGAGGAAATACAGATGGAAAAAGTCCACTTGACCCCTACCATTGTTGTGTGTGGTAAGTATCTTTTTTCAGTAATTTAGTCAAATTTGCCTTAAAAGGCTCTACATTTCACTCTCAACCTGTATACAACACACTGTATCTATGTTAAGCAATTTAACTGACCTTAAACTGTTAAAGAAAAGGGCTTAAAAAGTTTTGTTAAATGTTTCAGGAAGACATGCCTTTTAATGTTATGTTTTTTTCCTCTTTAGGACAATCCTGCTTTTCTTCAAGGCGCACCATGCTGAGCGTGGATCGACTCATTCATTTCTGCCCTGTGCTTGATGTTTGGGAGCTTCTATTGTTTCAACATTCATTACCCGTCAGAGCTGGCATCAACGCTGGAGTTTCTGCAAAGGTGTGTCTTTTGTCCTTGGCTTTGACCAACATTGTCGCTATTGATCTGAAACTAATCTAAAGTAGCTGCTTTTCCCGGATAGGAGACATTTTAATTTTATAGGTGCCGTTTGAACATGATAGCTTGAAAATAAATGATGAGTGTTTTACAGTAGATAAAGCATTTTTATGTATACAGTCTTCTGTTGTTCTTTTTCTCTCTCCAAGGTGTTTTTTCTCCATCAACCCAGAGAAGGGCACTAAAGTGGAGAAGACCAACACATCCCGTCTTACCGTCAACCCAAGGGTCCTCACCTTGGGTGATGGACCGATGTCTGAACATGGACCACTCACAGGTTGAAGGTTTATATCAGCCCATTATGTTCTTTGTATTTCAGGCTTAAAGGGTAATTCTGGTGTAAAAAGGATTTGGGATATGTTTTGTATGATAACGAGTTGAAACGTTCATTTTGGAGCACAAAAACCGCATATAGACGCATTCTTCATTTGGCTGTTTTTAGCCGATTCTATCAAAACGCTATAAACTTGGAACGATGGGGGTACTGGTTATGGTAAAAAACTAAATCGCTATTTTAAACCACTTAAAAGGCTAAAAGTAGCCCGACACTTCTTTGGTAGTATAATAAGGGTCTTAACATAAAAACGAGGCATTGAGAACTTTGTAAGTGTACAGATAGTTTATTATAAAGGACATTTTATAAACACAATACCATCAGTAGATCACCCGTCGACGCCATTTTGTTTTTAAGACTTGATAGGTAGATTGACGAGCACAGAGATTATGACATCCGTCAGCAACACGCAAGCTCTGTGTTCGTCAATCTACTTATCGAGTCTTAAAAACAAAATGGCGTCGACGGGTGATGTACTGATTGTACATTGTACTGATTGGTATTGTGTGTATAAAATGTCCTTTTTAATAGACAATCTGTACACTTACAAAGTTCTCAATGCCTCGTTTTTATGTTAAGACCCTTATTATACTACCAAAGAAGTGTTAGGCTACTTTGAGCCTTTTAAGTGGTTTAAAATAGAGATTTAGTTTTTACCATAACCAGTGCCCCCATTGTTCCAAGTTTATAGCGTTTTGATAGAATAAGCTAAAAACAGCCAACTAAAGAATGTGTCTATATGTGCACGCACTAATAATATTTCCTGATGTAATTTAGGACACGGTTTCTTAAAGTAAGAGGCTTCCATAGCTTTAATTTTAGATTCCAGTAGAATAACTTTCTGTTTGTTTTTTTTTGTTTTGGAACTCGTAAAATTTATAATCTGTCCTCTAATAAAAGCCTTAAATGCTTCCCATTTTATAGTTGCCGATGTTTCATCCGTGTTTGTAGCAAAGTAGGTGTCTATTTGTTCTTCCAAAAATGTTATCAGCTCAGGGTTCTGGAGCCATCTCTGCTCAAACCTCCACTTAGGGGGGTCCCGCATCCGACCTGGGTCTACATAAATCAAACTATTAGGAGCATGATCTGAAATTAGGATACTATCATACATACAGTCTTTAACTCTATTTACAAGACTTGCAGAGATCAGAAATAAATCAATTCTACTGTATGTTTTGTATGTACTAGAATAGCATGAATATGTAGATACACCAGGGTTTCTATCTCTCCATATGTCTCTCAGATTAAGGTCTTTGGAAAACTGGTGAATGACTTCCCTACTCTTAGAGTGAGTCTTGTCTGAATGAGTGGATCTATCTTCAGTAGGATTAGGGGTCACATTCCAGTCCCCCACTATCAGGTAATGACCCCCAAGAGATGTCAATAATAAAAATAAGTTACTGAAAAACTTTGGGTCATCATTGTTTGGTGCATAGATATTTACCAAAATCAGACACTCTGCAAAAAGATTACCTTGAATGATTAAGTAACGCCCCATTTCGTCAGCAATTACCTTGGTAACATTAAATGGGATAGATTTGTGAATAAGAGTCATGACCCCTCTAGCCTGGGAAGTGAAAGGTGCTGAAAACACCTCCCCTCGCCATTTTTTCTTAATCCTAATGTCTTGATTCAGTGTCAAATGTGTTTCCTGGAGAAAGACAATACTCGAGTGGATATCTTTTAACCTCCCCATCACCTGCTTAACCTTTTTGATTTTTTGTAAACCCCTACAGTTCCATGAAGTTAATTTAACCTCCAATTCTCTAGCCATAATCACATATCTCAAATGACTTTTCTGAACCTGAATTTAAAGCAGTGCCTTCGACAAACAAATACACACATAACATGAAAACAAAGGCTGCAACAATGAGCCTGAAACACAAAAACCCCAAACCCCCTGAGCCCATAGAGTAGGCTTGCCCGCCCCCCCCTGCTTCCCACTTCCAAAAGGTTAAAGACCACTCCACACACTGTGAGGAATGACCCAGCCTCACCATTCGGCTTGTGATTAACTCTCCCTCCCCCAATATTGATGAAAACAGAACTTATACCATAGTATTAGACCTTGAGCAGAAAAATAAATGAGAAGAAAGAAAAAAAAAAAAAGGAGTATATATATATATATACATACTTATATATATATATATATATATATATATATATACATATATGCATATACTACAACCGATGTTCAATCCTTTCACCTCCCCCATTTCCTTTATTTTTTTATTTTACGAGAAAAAAATATATATAATGTTTTTAATTTTAATTTTATCAATTTTTTATATATAATAATAATACTGTATATACATATGCACATACACGCCCATGCATACATGTGCACCCACAACCCTTAGTAGTGAAATATCCAAAAATATAGTTTTCCTGGTTTTATTAAATCCCCCCCCCCCCACACCCATTGCCTTCTTTTAAATTTAGATTGTTTATTTCTTTACTCTTAATGTAAGACGAAATATAAATGTGTACCAAAAGAGTACACTCTTCTACCATCTATCCCTTCAAAGTTGTGCCATGAAAGCCCTGTGGTAGGGTACACTACACTAACTACTATACTATAAATCCGGGTGTATCATGGGAAATTGAGTCCCGTGCCGAGATACGTTACTATCACGTCATCCATTGTCCCCAATACTGTATCAAGTACAAACCATACGATCTAGTTATAGGATAATAGTAATATAAAGCTTATCCCAACCAAGAGAAACCATCAGCCTGAATCATAAACAAAGTTGGCGAGAGGAAAGAAATAAATAAAAAAAAGAATAAGGATAATAGTAATATAAAGCTTATCCCAACCAAGAGAAACCATCAGCCTGAATCATAAACAAAGTTGGCGAGAGGAAAGAAATAAATAAAAAAAAGAACCCCCCCCCCGGCCCAACATATTATCCTTCAGCTAGCAGTAGCTCCAACATAACAAGCTAGCATAACATTCAAAACAAATCGAGACATTTAAGCCAAGTCATTCAGAGTGCAACTCAGTATAAAATAACATTGCGTGCCGAGCACAACTATGGTCTGAACATATCGAAATTATATCACGGTTTACTGTGTAGAAACAGCTAGCTAGTTAGCCAGCCTACCTCATTTCTCTTCACTCCTCCGTGGCTCCACCGCTCCAGATCCATCTTTTATTCGTTGAATAAAGTCATTCACGTCCGCTGGTTTGTCAAAGGACTGAGTTATGCCATTGTATGTCACCAATAGCCTAGCTGGAAACGTTATTCCTTGACGTAGCCCAGGGATCTCTCGAAGTTTCTGCCGAACCGAGTCGAATTCCTTCTGCTGCTTGCGCACCTCATCAGTCAAATCCGGGTAGAGTTTTACAGAAGTGTCCCCGTAGTTGATTTTGCCCTTGGTTCGAGCAGCCCTCAGCACCATCACCTTGTCTCGGTTGTCCAGGAACTTCATGATGAGGGTCCTCGGGGGGGCGCCATCTTCTCTTCTCGGCCCGATTCTGTGGGCCACTTCAATGGTTAGCTTCGACGTTAAGTCCAATGACTTTACCAGCCACCGCTCGAGAAAGTCACAGGCATCAGAACCTTCTGTCTTCTCTGGTAGATTTACCAATCTCACATTGGATCTTCTGGACCTTGTTTCTGCACTCAGAACCTTTAGCTCCATTTGCTTGTATTTCTTTTCCATGTCCAGGATCTTGGCCTGTAAACTAGCAGCAATGTCCTCCGTGCTAGAGATGCGAGTCTCCGCACCTTTGACTCGTTCTTTGCAATCTCCAACCTCTTTCTTCATACCTTCAATCGCCGACATGACTGAATCTAATTTTTGTGAGAATTCGGATTGCATCGCCTTGATGGCCTCGAGAATAGAGCAATGGCTCGTGTTTTCCACCTCGGCTCCCGAGCTCTCATCCCCATCCATGTTGCTAGCATTAGCTTCCTCGCTTTCCTTAGACCCAGCAGAACCGAAGTTCAACTTGGGTTGGTTTCTGCCACCTCGTCTGGGCATTCTTTGATGTTTATCAGGTTGCTTAAATAAAACTGCTCACTTTTCCATTAGTCTGTTATGTTTGTTAAGTAATTTGTAACAAGCTGCGGAGTTGAGAAACACACGACCGTCTAGCTTGCCGCCATTTTTCAGCACCCAAGTGACGACTTGCTTTGCCATCTTAACAGGCTGAAGCTCCAAACTAATAGCCAAAAGAGAACGTTGTTGGTGCTACAACATACCTCAAGCTCAGACAGAAACAGCTTTTCCTTGGCTTTTTACAGAGGGTGAAAGGTGCTTCCAAAAGGCAATTTTAAGTGAATGGGGAAAACGCTAACCTGCTCATTTTGTTCCCCCTTCCCCTAACCCCTCCCCTTCCCCTAACCCCCACCCTAACCCTAATCCCAACCCTAACCTCTCCTCTTCTCCTAACCCCAACCCTAACCTCTCCCCCTCCCCTAACCCCAACCATAACCTTTACCCACCACCATCCTACCTTTCGTCACCACCTTTTCCCATAGAACCCTCTCCATACACCACAGCATCAAATCTGTTATATTTTAGTCCAGGAAAGGCCGCCGAGACAGGATCGCTTTTAACTCACTTTATTTGGTTAAGGTTATTGATCTATTGTCTATCGTCTATGAAACAAAAGGAGAGGGATCGTATATAACACGCGTGGAGTGTCTCTAAGCTTTACATCTAATCGATACGCCGCCCAAGAGATTCTGATTCTAAAATGGCGGAGTCCGAGTTAAATAGCCAGGTAGAGGTGGGCGTGTTCTGTGGCTTTAAAAGCCCGCCCCCTTTCATCTATGTATGATCTGAGGGGTGTTCCACAAAGCCGGTTTTATCACTTACCCAGCTAAGTTAACCCAGGGTTAGCGGCAACCCTAGGTTTTCCGTTCCAAAATGACCACGGCATGTAAGTTGCTATGGAAACATATGCTCTCAATCAAACCTGGTCGGAGCAGGTTTTGCGCAGGTTAAGTTTGGAAGATAACCCGGTTTTGCTCAGAGTAGGCTATTTAAACCCACGTTTATCGCAGCTTTTACGTGTTCGCCTATTGATATCGGAGCGCAAATAATTTGTGCAATTCACAGAGAGATTAATTAGACCACGGCTCGACATATTGTCCTTTCCGGATGACTTTTTGCTGGAGAGATATAGTTTTTCACGTGATTCTTTGATATATTTAAATAGCCTTCTCCAACCCTACATTGCAAATGTTACCAATCGTGGATCTGCCCTCAGTTTACTACAAACAATTTGCATAGCTTTCCGTTTTTTTGCGACGGGTAGCTTTTTGTACAGTGTAGGAGATGCTGAGGACATAGGCAAAGCTACCGTCTGCCACTCCGTGCGTCTGTCTTGCGCTGAAGCGGTTGTTGCGTAACTTCATGGAGTTTCACCAACTTGCAGGTCAGCATTATCTACTTTAAGTGTTCCCAAATGGCTCCGAAATTATCCTTGTTGACTTTTCATCTGGGTGTTATATTTCAGGATTTCCTAATGTAATTGGGTGCATTGATGGCACACATCCAATGTGAGCAATACATTTCAACAGGGTGCGTTGCATTATGAACATATCATAGACCTCATATAATTGTTGTGCTTGTGCAAGATAGCTCAAAGTTTGTATTTGATCGCAGGGCAATTCGATGGGGATCTCCTAGGAGATCGAGGGTATCAATGCCTCCCGACGCTCATCACCCCGTACCCTAATCCCGCTCCTGGACCACAGACAACATTTAACCTGGCACACAGCAGAACCCGCGTTAAGATTGAAAATACATTCTGGATATTAGAATAGAATAGAATAGAATGCCTTTATTGTCATTATACCACTGTATAACGAAATTTTAAGCCCTCCCCCCCTTCAGTGCAAACAAGCATATTATAAAAATACAATATAAAAACACTTTCAATAATATAAAAATAAATAGATAAGAATAAATTATATGCATGTATATAGCACAGCAAATTTGTGTATATTGCACAGTATGTGAGGTAGTTTGGTGTATTGCAATATGTATTGAGGTAGTCCAGGGTGTGTCTGTGTGCATCAGTGCATGCGTGAGTTCAGAGTGATAATGGCTGTGGGAAAGAAACTGTTCTTGAGTCTATTTGTTTTGGATTTGATGCACCTGTAGCGCCTTCCTGAGGGCAACAGGTCAAACAGAAAGAAGCCAGGGTGGGTATTGTCCTTGGTGATGTTTTTTGCTCTGGTGAGGCAGCGGGAGGTGAAGATGTCCGTCAGGGAGGGGAGGGGGCAGCCAATGATCCTCTGGGCTGTCTTGATGATTCTCTGAAGCCTCTCCCTGTCTGCCATGGTGCAGCTGCTGTACCAGACTGTGATGCAGTAGGTGAGTATGCTCTCGATCGATGAGCGGTAGAAGGCCAGCAGCAGAGAGGAGTTCAGGTTGTACTTCCTGAGTACTCTCAGGAAATGTAACCACTGCTGCGCCTTCTTGATGATTGCTGTGGTGTTTTCAGTCCAGGTGAGGTCAGAGGAGATGAGGACGCCAAGGAACCGGAAGGTGTGGACCCTCTCCACACACTCACCGTTGATGTGGAGTGGGGGGGGGTCAGTGCTGAGCTTCCTGAAGTTGATGATCTCCTTGGTTTTCCTGGTGTTCAGAGCCAGGTTGTTTTCTGAACACCAGGCTACCAGCTTCAGGACCTCCTCTCTGTACGCCGTCTCGTCGCCCCCGGAGATGATTCCTACCACGGTGGTGTCGTCCGCGAACTTGACAATCAAGTTGCTGTTGTTGGCAGGACTACAGTCGTGGGTGTAGAGGCAGTACAGGAGGGGGCTCAGCACGCAGCCCTGTGGGGAGCCGGTGCTCAGTGTCCGTGTGGAGGAGAGGTGGGGGCCGAGTCTCACAGTCTGGGGCCGGTTCGTGAGGAAGTCCTTTATCCAGGCACATGTGAGGGGGGGAGGCCGAGAGTGATGAGTTTGGTGATGAGAATATCCGGGATTATTGTATTGAAAGCAGAACTGTAATCCACGAAGAGCATCCGGACGTAGCTCTGCTGCTGCTCCAGATGTGACAGTGCTGAGTGGAGGGCTACGGCGATAGCATCTTCAGTGGATCTGTTGGTCTGATATGCAAACTGGTAGGGGTCGAAGCCTGGGGGGAGATAGTCCTTGATGTGCTGAAGGACCAATCTCTCCAAGCACTTTGTGATTACCGGTGTGAGAGCCACAGGGCGATAATCATTCAGGCTTGTGGTAGGAGACTTCTTCGGTACTGGGATGATAGTAGCGGATTTCAAACAGGATGGGATGACTGCCTGGGCCAGGGAGAGGTTAAAGATTATGGTGAAGATGTGTGTGAGCTGGAGGGCACACGCTTTGAGCACCTTCCCTGGTACTCCGTCTGGGCCAGCAGCCTTCTTGGGGTTCACTGCCAGGAGCACCCGTCTGACCTCGTGCTCGCTGACAGTGAGTGTGGGGGTGCAGGGACTGGAACTGGAGGGAAGAGAGGGAGGGGGGGGGCGGGCAGGGGGCAGGGCAGGGGCTGATGAGTGTTGCTGTGATGTCTCAAAGCGAGCAAAGAAGCAATTTAGCTCCTCTGCTAGCGTCGCACTCAGATCTCCTGTTGTTGTAGTAGGGCAGCCTCTGTAGTTCGTGATGTCATGAATGCCCTGCCACACCGCCCGTGAGTTGTTGCTAGACAGGTGGGACTCTATCTTCCTCTTATGGTCCGCTTTGGCTTTTTTAATGCTTCTCTTCAGATCCGCCCGAGTAGTTCTACATAGGGCTTCGTCTCCGGACCTGAAGGCAGCATCGCGGGCTTTGAGGAGTGTACGGACCTGACTGGTCAGCCAGGGTTTCTGGTTGGGAAAAACACGAATGTTTTTATCCACAGTCACATTTCCGATGCAGAACTTGATGTAGTCCAGTACCGTACTCGTGAAGGTTTCCAGCTCGTGATGTTCAAATAGGTCCCAGTCAGTCACTGTGAAGCAGTCCTGCAGCCTAGGGAGTGCATTCTCAGGCCAGGTTCTGATGGTCTTTGTGGTGGGCCTGGTGCTCCGGCTGAGGGGGGTGTAGGCTGGGGAGAGCAGGAGGGACAGGTGGTCTGACTGCCCAAGATGAGGTAGGGGTATGGCTCTGTATGCGTGCTTTACATTAGAGTAAACATGATCCAAGGTGTTTTTCCCCCTGGTGGCACACTTGACATGCTGGTAAAATTTCGGGAGTACTGTCTTCAGGTTGGCCTTGTTAAAGTCTCCTGCAATTATGTGGACACCGTCCGGGTGAGCTCGCTGGTGTGCATTGATAATGTTTAGCAGGAGGGAGAGCGCAGTTTTTACATTGGCGTGAGGTGGGATATACACAGCCGTGATGGTCACTACTGCTAGCTCTCTGGGTAGAAAAAAAGGCAGACATCTTACAGACATGTACTCGAGGTCGGGGGAACAGTGCTTATCTATCACAGTCCCGTTGTTGCACCAGTTGTTATGCACATAAATACAGAGCCCCCCTCCTCTGCTCTTACCGGAGTCCTTGGTCCTGTCCCAGCGTAGCAGAGTGCGGTCTGCTAGCTGCATGCTAGCATCGGGTATGTCCGGGTGTAGCCAGGTTTCGGTGATAATCAAAACACAGCAGTCCCGCACATAGCGATTACCAGCGAGTTGTAATTCCAGGTCGTCCTTCTTATGCACCAGTGATCTCGCATTGGAGAGGTAGATGGTCGGTAGAGGAGGCTTGTGTGGCCTCTTCCTTAGCCTTAGCATGACGCCAGACCTGCAGCCTCGCTTCTGCTTCCTCTCCCTCCTCCGGCTACGCCGCCTTCGAGGGCCGATTACAATCCACGGAGAGCCCGATCAGGATTTTGATCAGGATTTCCATGATCCATACATCACGTCTTTATAGGTTTGCCGTGAACGCGCACAACCCTGTGTTAACCAACCCCGTGTTGATTGAACTAATTCATAACCGGTGCTGTGGAACCGACAGCTCTGGGTTAGTCGGCACAGGATCGGACAACCTAGAGTTCAGCGTTAACTCTGTGTTTGTTAAACCTCCGTTCTTGGAACACCCCTCAGCTTGTTATGTTTACTCAGTATTGTGGCTATGGGAGAATATTATGGCTGAAATATGTTACAATTCCCTCCTTGGTCATCTCAGATGACCATTCTACATGCCATAATCACTACTGACCATATAAAGTAGGAAAAGTAAAAAGCAAAAAAAAAAAAAATGCATATACCCATGGGTTGGTTACCATGGAACAATCATCAACATCAACACCACACAATACAATCAATATGTCATACGGTCATAAAGGCATAATCATAAAGACACATAAGTATTCATCAATGGAAATTTTGTCAAAACACTTCTAGGCATAAAACATAAAATTCATATACTTTCAACATATGTTGAAGATCAACACTACAAAAAATTGAGCAGCATAGGTAAACAGTTAAACCTTTTTAAAATTCACTTCTGTTTTTCATAACACAAAATTTATACCCTTTCAGTATGCATTGAAAATTTACAGAATATAACAAAAATAAAAAAATTTCAGTAAGTATTGAAAATCTACTGAACATAACAAAAAGTAACACCATTTTTTCAGCATGTATGGAAAATCTACTGAACATAAAAAGTAACACAATTTTTTTAGCATGTATGGAAAATCTACTGAACATAAAAGTAACACAATTTTTTCAGCATGTATGGAAAATCTACTGAACATAAAAAGTAACACAATTTTTTCAGTATGTATGGAAAATCTACTGAACATAAAAGTAACACAATTTTTTCAGCATGTATGGAAAATCTACTGAACATAAAAAGTAACACAATTTTTTCAGCATGTATGGAAAATCTACTGAACATAAAAAGTAACACAATTTTAAATTTTCTTCAAGTATGCATAGGTTTGAATGGCTCAGTGAGCTTTATGTATGTAGAGTTTTGGACATTTTACATTTAAATCTAAACAAAATTTTGTAATAGTAAACATGACTCTCATAAGTTTGTTCAATGTTTCATCATTCAAATAAACCAGGTATATTGCTTCTCTTAGATACATGCACTGAACTTCTGGGGACCGGGGACTATTCTATGTAATTTAACCTGATCACATCGGGCCCTTCGGGTTGCTGCTCACTCATTGTCTCCGGGGTAGGTTTGATTCCTACATAAGCCTGTAAGACATCTGGCAGTCTTGGGAGCACTCACTGCTGTGGTGATCAACCGATTCAGTAGTCCTCGTATGCAAGGAATGCAACAACAACAAATCACAACTAACACGGTTATTGCTACTATTCCCATCATGAAGACTGAGTGAATTGGACCCATCCATTTACCAAGTATGTTCTCCATCCACCCGGTGATAGGGTTAGTGATGCCCGAGTTCTCCGCCCACTCTAATCTGAGGGCCTGTAGGCCTGCCAGCGCTCTGGACACTGACCCATCTGGAGCTGCGTTATTGGGGATATAAGTACAACATGCTTTTCCTATCATCTGGCACACCCCTCCTTGCTCAGCCGTCCACATGTCCAATGCTAACTGGTTTTGATAGGCCATACGAGAGGTAGCATCTAATTGTTCTGATATTCCCCTAATCGCCTCGGTGGTAAAGTTGACAAACCGCTGTTGGTTATAATATATATAGTTTATCCAATCAACATTTTTATTAATGGTGGCCCACCAAACAAAAACAGATTCAAATCCTGCTATTACTTGATTGCGAGCTTTATGTTCTTCGGGGACGCCTCGGGGCACACCTATGGAGTCTATGTAAATATTTTTATCTAAACTTCCTGAGACCGGTTTCAGTGTTCGTTTCTGGCAAATAAAATTTGGGAAGTCTCTATTCTTCCATATCTTGAGATTCATCACGTGTTTGCTATCTGGTAAAATATAGATAGGCATTACAAGTTGAATTACAGCGCATGTCCTTGAGAAATTTATGGGGAGAACCCTCTGATGATTTGTCCTCCGCAGAACCACCATATGTCACTATGAGCATGAGTCATATTAGATAACAGATCTATCACTCTAGTGGTGTTACATACTCCAGGAGGAAGGGACCCCACTTTCTTACCTATGCCATTACCTTGGATGCAATGGTAGCCAGGAGTAAGATTAACTTCGAAGCTGGGGGGTATAGCCCTAATTAGGGTCTCAGGATACATAATATCTAATAAGCCTTTTACATTAGTCATACACCCAGTGATGTGGCCGTCTACAAACAGTTCTAGTAAGCATGCAAACCCTTCTTTTGAGTTAAACGGGGTAATCCTAGCGGGAGCTGTGGTTAGAGTGGGTCGTCCTTCAGCGCAGATTATACAGTCGGTCTTTCCCTGAGCTTGTGCCGTGTAATTCAACCATTTTAACCATATATTTACATTATGTCCCCCTGTTTCTACTTCCCATTTATCTGCTTGCACAGGGATAGTATCCCTCCTTGTACCCAGGATGTGTGAACCATGACGTCTGCTTTCATACCTTGAAGGCACTGGGGCCGCGGTAGTATATTGTAGGCTCAGTTGATAGAGAGAGAGAGAGAGAGAGAGATCAGCCATCGTCTGTGTGTGGCGCCCGTGCCTCTATGCCTCTTGGGGTCGTTCTTCTACACCTCTGCGTCTAACCTTCCAGAGGGGGGGGGGGGTCGTATGGGGAGGGAGGGGTCGAACTGGAGAGAAGGGGGGGGTTGTAGGGGGAGGGAGGGGTCGAACTGGAGAGAGAGGGGGGGGGTCGTAGGGGGAGGGAGGGGTCGAACTGGAGAGAAGGGGGGGGTTGTAGGGGGAGGGAGGGGTCGAACTGGAGAGAGAGGGGGGGGTCGTAGGGGGAGGGAGGGAGAGAGGGAGGGGGGGGAGGTGTTCTCTTTGTTAACCAGATGGTGATCTGGCCTTTGAAGCTCCTCTAGGTGTGATAGGCAGTCTTTATGACAATGTCTCTCATCCCCCAATGTTTAAACAATGCTTCCACCATGTGGTCGACCATAATCGCCATTAAAAAATGCGTTAACATGGCCACCGACACGACGAGAACTGTATTCCATACAGATTGTCTTTGTTTCATGGGACCTAGAGACACCACCACGTGTGGACTCCCATTCTAGTCTTCTGGGCCTAATAACACCACGGTATTGCCGACTCGACAATGCTCTGAACACTCTTTCCAGCTTCGAGGTCTCAACGAACTGTTTAATACAACTTGGATAACAATTTAGCTCATCAGTAGGCTACTGTGTCCCGGTCAAAACGCGGACACGTCGAAAACTTAACAAATCCTTTATACAGATCACCTCTAAAACCCCGTCGGGTATCACATTTAGACAAACATATATACAATTCTGGCCCTTTGTTTCCTCGGTTTAGTCTTATAATGGCGACTAAATCATTGTTTATAATTAATTCCCAATCGGAGTTATCAGCGATCGTTCATCTTTACTTCGGCTTAACTGTAATGACTAAGGACCGGAATAACGGAGCTTTCACGAAAACGAATACTGATTACCTCTGCCACCTAAAGTTCCTATAACTAATCTATGCAGATTTAGTCTTTGCGACAATAGGTTCTGCTTACCTTATTTTATTGGGCCCGTGGCAGGGATGATCAGATCCTCGTGTTCGATCGGCTCGGTCAGTCCAGGTCCGCCTTTCCTTGGATAAATCACGTCAGGGTCACCAAATTGTTGTGGATTTTGGTCCAGGAAAGGCCGCCGAGACAGGATCGCTTTTAACTCACTTTATTTGGTTAAGGTTATTGGTCTATTGTCTATCGTCTATGAAACAAAAGGAGAGGGACGGTATATAACACGCGCGGAGCGTCTCAGAGCTTAGCATGCAGGATACGCCGCTGAGAGATTCTGCCTGCAAAGGCGGAGTCTGAGTTTATGTATCCCAGGTGTTCTTCTTTGGGTTTTCTCACTTCCTGTGTGTGTCCGTTGCTGCCCCTAGTGTAAATGTTTTATAACTTTGTCAAATGTGTTCAGTGCTGCCCTCAGGCGATTAGGAGGGGAAATTACCTCTAAACTATGCTTGGTGCTACTGGATATGGCTATGTGAGAGTATTACAGTAAAAATGTATCGCTAGGGAATATTACAATTAAAAAATGTCACATGGTAGCTAGTCAGAGTCACCACATGGTAGCTAGTCAGCTTTCCTATCTTTTCCTGTCTGTGTTTGATTGGTGGTGATGTGTGATGATGATTGGTGGTGATGTGTGATGATGATTGGTGTTGATGTGTGATGATGATTGGTGGTGATGTGTGATGATGATTGGTGGTGATGTGTGATGATGATTGGTGGTGATGTGTGATGATGATTGGTGGTGATGTGTGATGATGATTGGTGGTGATGTGTGATGATGATTGGTGGTGATGTGTGATGATGATTGGTGTTGATGTGTGATGATGATTGGTGGTGATGTGTGATGATGATTGGTGGTGATGTGTGATGATGAATGGTGTTGATGTGTGATGATGATTGGTGGTGATGTGTGATGATGATTGGTGTTGATGTGTGATGATGATTGGTGGTGATGTGTGATGATGATTGGTGGTGATGTGTGATGTCACGTAATCCAGATCCAAGCCCCGCCCCAGAGCAGAGCCCCCAGGACCCTGGCCTCAGAGAAGACTCCCTGAAGGTCGGTGGACACACAAACCTGCTACTACTTTACTACTTACTTTAGAGGGTTGTAATGTGTGTGTGTGTGTGTGTGTGTGTGTGTGTGTGTCAGAAGTGGAAGCTGGATCAGGAGCAATGCCAGCAGGAGGTGGAGCCTGGCGGGAAGGGAGGGAGGGACAGCGGCGTGAAGAGAGGCCCCACCTCCCCCGCCACTGGAGGCAGAACCTCGGCCCGGACCAGGAAACCCCAGACCACAGGGGGCCCCACAGCGGGGCCCCCGGACCAGACCACAGGGGGCCCCACAGCGGGGCCCCCGGACCAGACCACAGGGGGCCCCACAGTGGGGCACCCGGACCAGACCACAGGGGGCCCCACAGCGGGGCACCCGGACCAGACCACAGGGGGCCCCACAGCGGGGCCCCCGGACCAGACCACAGGGGGCCCCACAGCGGGGCCCCCGGACCAGACCACAGGGGGCCCCACAGCGGGGCACCCAGACCAGACCACAGGGGGCCCCACAGCGGGGCACCCGGACCAGACCACAGGGGGCCCCACAGCGGGGCCCCCGGACCAGACCACAGGGGGCCCCACAGTGGGGCACCCAGACCAGACCACAGGGGGCCCCACAGCGGGGCCCCCGGACCAGACCACAGGGGGCCCCACAGTGGGGCACCCGGACCAGACCACAGGGGGCCCCACAGTGGGGCACCCGGACCAGACCACAGGGGGCCCCACCTCAGGGCCCCCGGACCAGACCACAGGGGGCCCCACCGTGGAGACCCCTGCTGAGCAGGACCAGAGGAGACCACCTGCTGAGGACTTTCAAGTGAGTTCTGTGTTGTTAGGGTTAGTTAGTGGTGGTGACCTGGGCCTGTGTTCCAGGGTTAGGGTTAGTTAGTGGTGGTGACCTGGGCCTGTGTTCCAGGGTTAGGGTTAGTTAGTGGTGGTGACCTGGGCCTGTGTTCCAGGGTTAGGGTTAGTTAGTGGTGGTGACCTGGGCCTGTGTTCCAGGGTTAGGGTTAGTTAGTGGTGGTGACCTGGGCCTGTGTTCCAGGGTTAGGGTTAGTTAGTGGTGGTGACCTGGGCCTGTGTTCCAGGGTTAGGGTTAGTTAGTGGTGGTGACCTGGGCCTGTGTTCCAGGGTTAGGGTTAGTTAGTGGTGGTGACCTGGGCCTGTGTTCCAGGGTTAGGGTTAGTTAGTGGTGGTGACCGGGGCCTGTGT